>NC_069504.1:300029076-300629076 GCF_027579735.1 Bombina bombina
TAAGATGAGTCTTGGTAGGTGTGCCTTGTCTTCCCTGTTACAGAATTGCTATTAATGCACAAAGGGTTTCATCAATATTCAGGCATATTATATTAAATATAAAGGTTGTAGTCCAGCAAAGACTAGTAGATGGATTTTCTGCAGTATAATTAAACTTGTGCTACTTTTCTTTCTTTAGCTCTTTTCCTCCCCTTCTCCTCTTAACTTCCCCTTTAAAAGAAAGCAGCTCAGGGGTATTGCATATATCATCCAGGTTACCACAGTGACTAGTTTCAAATTCAAGGAGGATTGAGGGGAAACAGATTCAATGTGTGGATATTATACAGTTGTTCAACAGATATTTATGCTAAGTTAGCGATGTCAGTGCTGAGGGCAGAGAACCCACGTGGCAGCAAAGCTGTAACAACTGATGAGGCTGATGTTGTACTGTAGGAGAAATGCAAATAGGCTGTAATTCTGTAAATATTTAGCCTTGGACTGTTATTATCTGTACAGGGCTTAAACAGTTCCCATTAAAGGTCCCTGTATAGGTTAGTGCGCAGTTTCTATAGAAGTCCAAAAGATGGCGGTTTTCCCGCCACAGCCTCAAGCCCCCGGGGCTAATGGAGCAGGTAACCCACGCTTCACTTTCTCTGATCCTAAGGTCTGGTGAGTGATGGTGTCTAGGGGTTATGTAAATGACAGTCAGTGTTCCCTTAAACAGTACTCACTTTTATTGTAACGGGTTTTGCTGACCAGAGTGTCCTCTGCCCTGCCGCGTAGAAAGTAGCCGGTAGTTAGGAGCTCTCTTAGTGCTATTGTTAAGTTGTTGGGCTCCGGAGCGGATCCCCGACCCTCCGGAGCTAAGAGCAGCACAAGTGAGCGCTGAGGAGGTAAGTGCAGGCGCTGCAGATCATGCGTGAGCACAGTAGCTGATGGCCTCCACAGCAGTGTAGCCTTGTCCGGTGCACAGATCGCTCTGTAAATCTTGCAAGTTAACCCCAAAACGACCAAGTAGCACAAGGGGTGCAGGGTGTCTCCTACTTAATTCGATTAATCCACAGGCAGACTTTTCAGTGAATAAGTGACAAATTTAACAAATTTGAGAGCTGATATAGCAGGAGCTCAATGAAAGTACGTCTGTTATGTGCGGCTGTTGGCTCCCATCCAATAGTGCAATATTTGAACAATGTTTTCAATTAAGTTTAGAATGTGAGCAGTATGGTGAGATTTCTATTTGATGTATTTTTTAGCAAGGCATTTAGAAACAGATTTCATTGCATTCTGTTAGATGAACATAGGCATCAGAGTCAGACTAATGTGTATGGCATTGAGGTTGAACAATGCGAGGCATTCACATATTTCCATGTTTTATTTATTTATTTCTGTTCCAGAGGTTTTCAGTTGGTAGCAACTGCTGTTATGGGGCATATAGATCCCATTCTCACATTTCCTTGGTAAAGTCCTAAAAGCTAAATATTTGTGAATGTGTATAGCTCTTCCAAAAGACTGGAATGGCTTGCAGCCACTGAAAGATGGATTTTATGACATTGCAGTTTCTAAATGTGAACTGTATGTGCATTGTCACTCTACCTTTTCATAGCAGGCAGGTCATTTATGTGAGCAGGAAGGTTTTGTTTTTTTAACTTCCAAATGGTTTATGATAATAAAGGTTGTATATCATTATTACCTACATAGCTTCAGAATCAGGCTGTTTTACTAAATTTTAGTCTGTAAGATTTTCTAACAGATCGCTATTAAATATTTGTATTAGATAGATAGATAAATAGATATATAGATAGATAGATATCTAATAACTCTGCTAGAAGTAAGCTTTTTGCGCACGTCGGGTAGCACTTGTATTTCAAGTTGAAAGAAAACAGTTTTTGCTCTCGCGCTAACCCAATGCGCAAAAAAAGCCGAATGTAGAATACAGTGCTTAATAACGTATTCCTCCATAGAAGTCAATGAAGCAAAAAAAGGGGGGACACACCTAACTACCTACTAGTGTGCAATTCTGATTGCATATTCTCAAGTGTGCTTAGCCAACATGAAAATATGAATATTTCACATTCCAAAGTTGTTCACATAGCATGATATGTTCTATTTATTCACAATAAAAGTAAAAATCTAAAAACTAATCATGGATCCATGAATTTAAAATAGGAGTAAAATGTAGTATAAACAAATAATTCCACAATGAATACACAATGATCCTGATAATTCTGGTAAATTGCTACACAATGTCAATGGAGGACAGACTGAAATCAAACAAGTGGCTAAAGTTGTAAAATTGATGGTCAGTCTAATGTTGACGAAAATTAGCAATGGTCAATTAGTGGTCAAGCCATGAGATGATGATGCAATGGCAATGAAATGGTTGAAAATAATAAATGTAGAATATGATGAAACACTAATTTATACTTACCTATAAAATAAACCCTAAGATAGCTACAATATAACTTATAGTTACATTGTAGCTATTTAGGATTTATTTTTATTTTACAGGCAACTTTGTATTTATTTTAACTAGGTACAATAGTTATTAAATAGATATTCACTATTTAATAACTACCTAGCTAAAATAAATATAAAAGTAACTGTAAAATAAATCCTAACCTAAGTTATAATTACACCTAACACTACAATTAAATACATTTAATTAATTAACTCAATTACATAGATTGTAAGTTCCCACGGGAACAGGGCTCCCAATTTCTCCTGTATTTGTTAAATTTTGTCTGGTGTCTCATATTGTACTGTCCTTTTATCTTTGTTACCTATGAACAGCGCTGCGGAATTTGTTGGCGCTTTATAAATAAAGAATAATAATAATAATAATTAAATACAATAAAATAAAATAAACTAAAGTACAAAAAAACCAAAACACTAAACTACAGAAAATAAAAAACAAAAACAAGAATTTTAAACTAATTACATCTAATCTAAGCTTCCTAATAAAATAACCCCCCCCAAAAAAAAATAATAAAATTCCCTAACCTATACTAAATTACAAATAGCCCTTAAAGGGGCCTTTTGCGGGGCATTGCCCCAAAGTAATCAGCTCTTTTACCTGTAAAAAAAGAAATACAACCCCCCCAAACATTAAAACCCACCACCCACACACCCAACCCTACTCTAAAACCCGCCCAAACCCCCCTTATAAAAACCTAACAATAACCCCCTGAAGATCAACCTACCTTGAGACGTCTTCACCCAGCCGGGCACAAGTGAACCTCCAGAGGGGCAGAAGTCTTCATCCGATCCGGGCAGAAGAGGACCTCCAGCCGGGAAGAAGACTTCATCCAGACGGCATCTTCTATCTTCATCCATCCGGAGTAGAGCGGGTCCATCTTCAATCCATCCGACGCGGAGCATCCTCTTCCATCGACGTCCTAACGAAGAATGAAGGTTCCTTTAAATGACGTCATCCAAGATGGCATCCCTTGAATTCCGATTGGCTGATAGGATTCTATCAGCCAATCGGAATTAAGGTAGGAAAAATCCTATTGGCTGATGCAATCAGCCAATAGGATTGAGCTCGCATTCTATTGGCTGATTGGAACAGCTAATAGAATGCGAACTCAATTCGATTGGCTGATTGGATCAGCCAATAGGATTGATCTTCAACTAGGATTTTTCCTACCTTATATAATGTAGGTGGATGCGGGGTCCTGGAGCGGCGGTTTAGGGTTTAATACTGTACATTTATTATAGTTGCGGCGGGGTCCGGGAACGGCGGTATAGGGGGTAAAACAGTATAGTATAGTGTGGGTGCTTAGTGACAGTATAGCAAGAAAGCTGCGAATAACCCGAAGATCAGCGGGATCGATGACTGTTAGTTAACAACAGTCCGCTGCTCATCGCTCCGTACTTGGTGAGCGGCTTTTTGACAGCTTTCTTGATAAATTTGGCGAACGTATTCAGGTCCTTGGCGGCGATGTTAGGCAAACTTAGGTGAGCGTATTGGGGCCGTTGAATGCAGGTAAGTATACAGCTTGATAAATAGAGGCCCTTGTATCTAAGCCTCTGCAGACTGCCCCCTTATTTCAGTTCTTTTGACAGACTTGTTATTTTAGACAATCAGTGCTGCTGACTACTAGGTAACTCCATGGGTGTGAGTCCAATGCTATCTATATGGCGTACATGAACTAACGTCCTATAGTTGTAAAACACAGTCAAAATGCATTTAGATAGGAGGCGGCATTCAAGGGCTAAGAAATTAGCTTATGAGCCTACCTAGGTTTAACTTTCAACTTAAGAATACCAAGAGAACAAAGCAACATTGATGATACATTTGAAAGTTGTTTAAAATTGCATGCTCTATCTAAATCATGAAAGTTTAATCTTGACTAGTCTGTATCTTTAATTATTTATAGTACTTTATTACATTTTAAATTACATAAATATGATTTTACATGCTTTCATCTACTTGACTGCTTTCATCTACTTGACTTTTTTATGCAATTTAAAAAAAATGTTTATTAGATAGTGTTATTATGAGGCTAACTGTACTTTTTAATGTATTTTTGATCGAGTTTACGTTCAACTTGTAATATGAGAGGTAAACCTGACGTGGGCAAGCACCCACCATAAACTACTTTTCACTCAAGTATACTCTGGCCAATAATTTTTTTTCCCCTTATGAATAAGAGATGTGGAATACTTATGTCTGAGTTGACTTATGATGCCAATAGGTATGCCACAGATTCAAGCTCAAATGATATCAAATGATTCTTACAAGAGGACAAGATATGTTATTGAGTGCTTGTTTGGGCCATTATTGATGTCTTCAATTGGTCTGGAGCATTGAGAAGTGTTAAAATACACAACTGGCAAAACATCATAGTGTCCTGCTGCCTGATTAACAACATTGCCCTAGAAAGTCATCTACCCCCACTCACTCAAAATGTGCAAAACATGAGATCATGTGTCTAAATCAGAACATAAAATGTAAAAAGGAACAGAATAAAAATGACACCATAAATAATAAAATAAATGTATATTTCATAAGCATGGATTGTTAAGTCCATAATTATTAGCTAGTTACATTGCTTGCAGGTAGCAACATTTATGTCAGTTACATCTATAATCAAGATGGTTTGTTCATCGTTTATGCCAGTTACGCCTATAATCAAGATGGCGTGCAATACATTGAAAGAGAAATTTTATGAATCTTACAGGGTAGTTCGCCAATGGAGCAAGCTGCAACTTAGCATTTTGCTTAGAAAATAAATCTTTAAGAATTTAGCCCATTAAGTGAAAAATATGCAATAAAACATCAAAACATTACATAGATCAGGTGTTTATTGCTTTAATTTACATATGTTAAAATTCTTGCAACAAATTTGTCATGCTTTGTATGGATTTGCAATACTTCAGAAAGAGTTTTTGTTTAACTTACCAGGTGTTATGTGTTTCCCTTGTTTAAAAGTTAGAAGGAGGAATTTAGCTTACGGCTCAGAGAGGACGCATACCAAAATTATTTGGATATGGTCTGTTAACTGATATAGATCTACTGGGAAGCAGAAAAAATGTGTATAGACTTGACTGTAGAATTAAACTGTGACTTATATTCATTAAAGCTAGTTGGGACCGTGGGTCAAGCTATAAGATGTGTCTGGCTGGTGAAAGCTCTGTATTTCATCAGAAAGTTTTTTTCTCTTATTTCCATATCAAAAAGGGAAATGTCATTACAGTTATCAATAAAGCAGGATTTTTCTTAAGGTTAGATTGTGGTTTGTCTAAAAGACAAATTTTGCATTAATAGCGCCATATGTCACACAAGAAAAAAAATCAAAACTTTTCTTTGATTTCTGTATGAAAACAAAATATTCTGTACTTTTATTAATGTTTTACTCATAGAAGTGTTTCACACACACACACAAGAGTATTGCATTGAGCACTGATACTTTTTTTGCCTAACTATACATTTATAAGTTATCATACTGATAATATTTCTATAGTAGTTATCATACTGATAATATTTCTATAGTATATATACATCTACTGTTTTACCTTCACAGTCTAATGTACATGATATTACTGTTGATATAAAGGATTATATTACAAATTATATAGAGAAGGCTATGACTGCTATTCTGCCTTCAAATTAGCGTAAACGATCTCTCCTAACTTCTTAGATACCTATGAAGTTTGTATTGATCGACAGCATACTGTAGTATTTCTGCTGATGTAGTTTTCTCTGACTCAGAGGATCCTATTTCAGAGATTAATTTTGAAGAATCAAACTTTTCAATTGAATGTATTCATTCTTTATTAAAGGGACACTGAACCCAATTTTTTTATTTTGTGATTCATATAAAGCACACAATTTTAAGCAACTTTCTAGTTTACTCCTATTATCAATTTTTCTTTGTTCTCTTGCTTTCTTTATTTGAAAAAGAAGACATCTAAGCTAAGAAGCCAGCCAATTTGTGGTTCAGGACCATGGACAGCACTTGTTTATTGGTGCTGTCCAATCAGCAAGGACAACCCAGGTTGTTCACCAAAAATGGGCCGGCATCTAAACTTAAATTCTTGCTTTTCAAATATAGATACCAAGAGAATAAAGAAAAATTGACAACTGGAGTAAATTAGAAAGATGCTTAAAATTGCATGCTCTATCTAAATCATGAAAGAAAAAAATTGGGTACAGTGTCCCTTTAAGGAAATATTGTTTACTTTGGGTATTGAGGAATCTAGTCATCTTGATAACAAGAATAGCAAATGTTTGAATTCTGAGTTTTTTAAGCTTCTGAGGAAACTTGTGAAGTTTTTCGTACTCCAGATGCTATTTATCATATGTTTAGCAAAGCTATTTCCTTTTCATGTGGCTATTTCTTCTCTTGCTGATTGTAATTATATCCTATGGAAGATATTTCTTCTTTTAGGGATCCTTTAGATAGGAAGTTTGTTTCCTATCTTAAGAGAAGCATATTTAAATATTGGCCATATTTTTTAACCTGCCATTTATATGGCTGATGTTTGTGCTGTTTCAACTTTTTGGTTGGACAGTTTAGTTGTCAGATCTTGATTTGTCTAAGCATTGCTCTTTTACTTCAACATGCTAATCATTTCATTTATGATGTTACATTTTATGTTATTTTATCTGATATTAAACCTTTGTTTTTAGCCATTTTTACTAGAAGAGTTATATGGCTTAAATCTCTGATATGGTGTTTATATTTAGATTACTATCTTTTTATTTTAGAATAGTAATCTTTAAAGATTTTCTATTGGATTTTATTGTTTTCCCCTATTATGGGGAAGTACACCGCCGCCACCTACCTATATTTATTAACCCCTAATCTGCCGCCCCCAACATCGCCGCCACTATATTAAATTTATTAACCCTAACAACCCCTAACAAATATCATTTAAATAAATCTAAATAAATATTACTATAATTAAAAAAAAATTTCCTATTTAAAACTAAATACTTATCTATAAAATAAACCCTACGCCAGCTACAATATAACTAATAGTTACATTGTAGCTATCTTAGGGTTTATATTTATTTTACAGGCAATTTTGTATTTATTTTAACTAGGGAGAATAGTTATTAAATAGTTATTAACTATTTAATAACTTCCAAGTTAAAATAAAGACAAATATACCTGTAAAATAAAACCTAACCTAAGTTACAATTACACCTAACACTACACTATAATTAAATAAATTAACTAAACTAAATACAATTAAATACAATTAAGAAAACTTATCTAAAGTACAAAAAAAACCTCACTAAATTACAGAAAATAATAAAATAATTACAAGCTTTTTAAACTAATTACACCTAATCTAATCCCCTTAATAAAATAAAAAAGCCCCCCAAAATAATAAAAAGCTCTACCCTATACTAAATAACAAATAGCCCTTAAAAGGGCCTTTTGCAGGGCATTGCCCCAAAGTAATCATCTCTTTTACCTGTAAAAAAAGAAATACAGCCAATAGGAATAAAGGTAGGAAAAATATTATTGGCTGATGAAATCAGCCAATAGGATTGAACTTCAATCCTATTGGCTGATTGCATCAGCCAATACGATTTTTCCTTCCTTAATTCCGATTGTCTGATAGAATTCTATCAGCCAATCGGAAATTGAAGGGATGCCATCTTGGATGACGTCACTTAAAGGAACCTTCATTCTTCAGTTGGACGTCGTTTGAAGAGGATGTTCCACGTTGAATGTCTTGAAGATGGAGCCACTCCGCGCCGGATGGGTGAAGATAGAAGATGCCGCCTGGATGAAGACTTCTGCCCATCTGGAGGACCTCTTCTGCCCGGCTTGGATGAAGACTTTTGCCCGTCTGGAGGACCACTTCTGCCAGATTCGTTGAGGACTTCGGCCCATTGGGTGAAGACTTCTCAAGTTAGGGTAATCTTCAAGGGGTTAGTGTTAGGTTTTTTTAAGGGGGGGATTGGGTGGGGATTGGGTGGGTTTTAGAGTAGGGTTGGGAGTGTGGGTGGTGGGTTTTAATGTTGGGGGGTTGTATTTCTTTTTTTACAGGTAAAAGATCTGATTACTTTGGGGCAATGCCCCGCAAAAGGCCCTTTTAAGGGCTATTTGTAATTTAGTATAGGGTAGGGCTTTTTATTATTTTGGGGAGCTTTTTTATTTTATTAGGGGGATTAGATTAGGTGTAATTAGTTTAAAAAACTTGTAATTATTTTATTATTTTCTGTAATTTAGTGGGGGTTTTTTGTACTTTAGATCATTTTTCTTAATTGTATTTAGTTTTATTAATTTATTTAATTATAGTGTAGTGTTAGGTGTAATTGTAACTTAGGTTAGGTTTTATTTTACAGGTATATTTGTTTTGTTTTTTTTTAACTAGGAAGTTATTAAATAGTTAATAACTATTTAATAACTATTCTACCTAGTTAAAATAAATACAAAGTTGCCTGTAAAATAAATATAAGCCCTAAGATAGCTACAATGTAACTATTAGTTATATTGTAGCTATCTTAGGGTTTATTTTATAGGTAAGTATTTAGTTTTAAATAGGAATAATTTATTTAATGATAGGAATATTTATTTAGATTTATTTAAATTATATTTAAGTTATCGGGTGTTAGGGTTAGACTTAAGTTTAGGGGTTAATTTAATATAGTGGCGGCGGTGTGGGGGGGGGCAGATTAGGGGTTAATACATTTAATGTAGGTGGCGGCGGTGTAGGGGGCGGCAGATTAAGGGTTAATAAATATAATGTAGGTGGCGGTGGGCTCCGTGAGCGGCAGTTTAGGGGTTAATAATTGTATTTAGATGTGGCGGGGTCCGGGAGCGGTGGTTTAGGGGTTAAACAATTTATTTAGTTGCTGCGGGGTCTGGGAGCAGCGGTTTAGGGGTTAATAAGTATAATGTAGGTGGCGGCAATGTAGGGGGGTCAGATCATCGGTGTTTAGACTCGGGGTACATGTTAGGGTGTTAGGTGTAGACATTACCATAGGAATCAATAGGATATCAGGCAGCTTTTGCTGCTTTCAGTCTCCCATTGATTCCTATGGTATCCACCGCCTCCAGATTGAAAATCAGGTACACTGGGCCGGAAAAGTGCCTAGCGTACCTGCTAGCTATTTGATAACTAGCAAAAGTAGTCAGATTGTGCCGAACTTGCATTCGAAACATCTGGAGAGACGTAAGCATCAATCTGTGTTGGACTAAGGCCGGTGGATCGTTTGTTACGTCACTGAATTCTACTTTTGCCGGTCTGTAGGGTTTGATAACTAAGGCGAATCAGGCTCGCCACAAATACGCTGCGGAATTTCAGCGTATTTGCGGTTGACAGCTTGATAAATAGAGGCCATAGTCTCTATTGAAGAGACAATTTTTGCATTGGTTTTTAAACAGATAATATCACAACAGTGGCATATGTCAATCATTAAGGAGGGACTCGCAGTCCTTCAGTTATGGAGGAAGAATCTTGGATACTTTCTTGGATGGAATTCAACTCTTGTCTATTTTCTGCAATTCATATCTCAGGTGTAGACAATTGGGAAGGGGATTAGCTCGGCCGTCACACTTTATATCTGGGGGAGTGCTCTCCATCCAGATGTGTTTTTTTCATCTTGTTCAGATGTGGGGTCTTCCAGCAATAGATCTGATGGTCTCTCATCTATATGAGAAGTCTTTCAGATACCTTTCCAGGTCCAAGAAACCTCAGGTGGAGATGGTGGATGCTCTAGCAGTTTCTTGATTTTTACCAACCTGCCTATTTTTTTCTGCCTCTGGTTCTTTTTCCAAGGGTGATCTCCAAGATCATAATGGAGCGATCTTATGTGTTTCTGATAATCAAGAAAATAGAGGGATGCACTCACTGAGACAGAACAATAGCTAGAAAAACTTCCGTGCTTGTCCACAAGGCCAGTGCCACTCAGGGTGCAGTCTATTTTGGCACACTATGCCTTTTCACAGAGAAAGAATATCCTGTAGCATATCTGTCTGATTCTGCCCAATTACAGTCCAGCACCAAAATACCAGGCAATTCTCTGAACAAGACAAACAACAAACCCCAGACGTACATTTCGTAATTCTTTTATTAGAAAAATAATCATATATGCATATATACAAAATAAAATCATAATAACAAATGCAAACAAAACTGAAATATTGACACAAATTTTTTTCATCAGAAAAAAATCAAAAATCAAACATTAAACTTAAATAATCACACAAAATAAAATTAAACATATTTCAAATACAGACAAAAACAAACGAGAAAAAAAAACAAAAACTAAATAATCCAATCCTTCCACTTCTTTGTCATCCAGATGCCTTCAGAATCTAATTCCCCATTTCGCCTCCTATCAAAAGAAAAATACAAAAACAACTTCCCACGGATCATACCCACACAATTACCTACAGTAACTACCTCTTTCTTAAAAATCAAAATATTACGCACATCCCACAACACCTCCTTCACACAACATGCCAACAACCATATCAATCTTGCTTTCTCCTTTTCCACACCACTTCCACACAAACCATACATCATCATATTAAAAGTAAAAAACTGCACTCCAGTCAAATCCTTAATCATACTTTTCAAACTTCTCCAAACATCCCTAGCATACTCACAATTCCAAAACAAATGAATAACACTCTCGCTTTGAAAACAACCATCTCTAGGACACACTTCTGAAGCCACTAAAAGACGCATTCTCTGAAAATCCCTTGTTGGCAAACACTTATGCACACTCATCCAACTAATATCTTTCTGCCTATTCATCAAATACTTATTACACACATTTTTCCATACCAACACACATTCATTTTCATTCAAACCACCAATCAACTCAAGACCTTCCTTCTTCTCCAACATTTTCAACACCATTCTGTTTGCACACCACATCTCCCTACTAACATTCTCCAAACCATATTTTTTAATCCAACATTCCACCCTTACATAAAACCACGGAACAGCAAAACATACCGGTTTCTTTCTATCAATCTCAAATAAACCATATCGTCTTAAAACATTTCCACAAGCATACTTTACCATACAACCAGCCATGCTATCCTTACCACTCAGAACCACACACCTACTAACATATTTCACAGCCAAAAATCTCTCCACATTTGGAAAACCCTTACCACCAACATTCTTACTCTTAACAACAACATCTCTTTTCAAACGCTCCATACCAGAACTCCAGAAAAAAGAAAACAACACTCTCAAAATTCTCCTCAAAATCCTCTCAGGTGGCGGAAAAACTAACGCCAAATATAACATAATTGGGATCAAAACCGATTTAATAACTAACATTTTTCCTTCCAAAGATAAAGTCCTTAAAGACCAAAACTGAAGTTTTCTACTCACTTTATCAAAAACATTCTCCCAACTTTCCAAGCCTTTCAAATCCACATCAAATTTCACACCCAACACCTCAATTGCACCTTCAGTGACAGGCCATCCACAGGAATCAATCTCCCTATCATTACCAAAAACTTTAACTTTACACTTATTCCAATTAACTCTGAAACCACTTGCCATACAAAAACATTCAACTAAAGTTTTCACCCTCCTCAAACCAGCCTGAGTCTCACATACCACACTCACATCATCCATATACCCAATCACTTTTAAACACCTTCCATTACTACCAGGAACACTCACACCTCTAACTAATTTATCCTTCCTCAAACTAGTTAATAATGGCTCAATAACACATACAAATAACACAGGAGACAAAGGACATCCTTGCCGCACTCCAGATTTAACACAAAATTCCTCAGTCAAAAAACCATTAACCTGGACTTGACTCACAATATCACTATACAAACATTTAAACCATCCAATAATCTTACCAGAAAAACCTAAACGTTCTAAAACATGAAACATAAAATCATGCACTACCCTATCATACGCTTTTTCAAAATCCACAATAGCAACAGCAACAGACCTCATCCTCTCCCTCACATACCACAGTACATCACGTAGTAACAACAAACTTTCAGAAATCTGATGCCCAGGAACAGCACACACTTGCTCTTCACCCACAACCTTACCAATCACTCCACGCATTCTATTTGCCAACACCTTTGCAATAACCTTATAGTCAACATTCAACAACGTAATCGGCCTCCAATTCCTCAAATCTCTCTTATCACCCTTTTTAAATAACAAAACAATTAAACCTTTCCTCATTGAAACAGGCAAAACATTCATTCCAAAAACAAACTTACAAACATCCAACATATCAACCCCAATCAAATTCCAAAAAAGAGTATAAAATTCAACAGGCAAACCATCACAACCAGGTACCTTCCCATTCTTAAAACTCCTAACAACCTCTGCAATCTCATCCAAACTTAGATCCCTTTCTAACAAATCATTATCATATTTTTCCAACTTAACCTCAATGTTTTCCAACAACTCATTTTCCAAAAAAACATCTCTTGTTTTTTCTTCATACAGCTCACTGTAAAACTCATGAACTTCACGCAAAACACCATCCGTACCATTAATTTCACACTCAACAAAACCAGTCTTTCCTTCAAAAGCTTTCTTAAAAAAATATTTACTACAAGACTCATCCTTTTCCATTTTCTCCAATCTTGCCATAAAAACAATGTTCTTTCCTTTTTCATGCATACACTTTTTAATTATCTTTCTTGCTTCAGCAATTTCCTCATGCACATCAATACCACAATTTCTCAATTCATACAAATACAACAACCTAAGATACCATTTATCATACAACTCCCTTTCCATTCTAGCTTTCTCACAGCCTTTCTTAAAAAAAAAACCTCTTTATTTCCACCTTCAACCATTCCCACCACATAAGCACATTACTAAAATCACATTTTCTTTCACGCCACCTTTCATACATCCAAACAAACTGACGCTTAAAATTCTCATCTTCTAACAAATCCACATTCAGTTTCCAAACACCCTTACCATACTTGATCTTCAAATCACAATTCACCTTACACATCAAAAGGGCATGATCCGTAAAGGGCATCCGCTTTAAAGAAAAATCATCAACACATAAAAATTTAGATAAAAAACAAAAATCAATTCGAGATTTTATCCCACCACTATAACTAAAGAAAGTAAAACCCTCCCCTGAAAAAGAAACAGACCCGAAGGCATCCTTCAAACCGAAAGATTTAAGCAAATCAAGTAAAAACTTCCCTGAGATATCCACCCTACAATCACTCCCACCCTCTCTGTCCCCATTCTTAATAATACAATTAAAATCCCCAACCAAAAAAGTTGGCTCTCGACCTGGCAGAAAAAACTTTAAAGTTTCAAAATTAAGCAAACGTTCTACCCTATTTGGAGAAGCATATACATTAAACAAACGAAAAACAGTCCCACAAAAACTAAAACTAACCAAAAGTACCCGCCCTGGGACAATATGAACTACATTAAGGATAGAAAAACTAAACCCCTTAAACAAAACTCCCACCCCCCCCCATTCCTATCAGAAGAACAAGACCATACTTTAGGACCATATTCCCAGTCAGCACATTTAGGATGTTCAGAGAGACCACATTCCTGCAAACAAAAAATATTAGCAGAGCATACAGATAATAATTTAAAAATTGCAGCTCTCCTTGCTATAGTTGTCATACACCTGACATTAAGGGAAGAAAAGGTCAGAAACATCACAAAAATAAATTAAAGAAAAACAAAAAAAAAGAAATAACATCAGCACTTCTTTCCTTTCTTTTTCTTAGGACTCAAAGGAGATCCTTTAAATCTGCCTCTGTGACATTCCGACCTCCTAGGCTCCCCTATGCCAGTCTCATAACCAGTAACTTTAGCAAGTTGGTTCACATCTCTTTTATCTAGATAACCATCAGAAGAGGCATCAGAAAAGTCACCTATACACTGGCTTGAGTCAGAAGGAACGTCTTTAGTAGAGACAGAAGGAAACTCTGAAATTAAAGAGTCAGCATCACTTGTAGTATCTGGATCTGCACCCTTAACTACTGGAATATTCAAATCAGGACTCTCCCATCCATCAGAATCCGCATCTATTTTTCGCTTGGAGGCAGATTTTTTCCCTTCAGTGTCCATATCCTCCTCAGAACTAGAGGACACAACAGCAGACCAATCAATGTTCTCCCCTTCACCAAGAACAGCATCAGGAGCAGCATCACAAGATGACTCAGTGAAGGAAAAATTCTCTGTCCCAGGAACAGCAACAGTATCATCCACAGAATTGGGCAACAGGGCTTCAAAAACATCTGAAGCAGCTATCACATTAAATGTAGTAAGATCCACCTCCTGAAGATGAGATTGGGCTTCCTCTACCTTCTCAGCCACATGAACCACCACAGGAACATCAGACACCTCTCCGACAGGGACCCCAACTGCAGATTTCTTACACAAAAGAGGTAATGTAGAGTTCAATGCCTCATCAGAGACCTCCTCCTTATTCACAGATGGCTCAACTGCAACTGAAGATGTTTTTTTTGCAACATCAGCATAGGAAGGCTTCACTCTATCAAGCCCCTGAAACATCTTCAAAGGACACATCCTGCACAGATGACTTGAAGAACCACACAGGTCACAGGTCCAGTGTTTACTACAGTGGGCAACAAGATGATCCTCCTCACCGCAATTTCGACATCTGGCACCTGGGCAATTTTCAGCAATGTGCCCAAACAGGTTGCAACTACGGCAAAAAAGAGGCATGTCATCATAGTATAGGAAACCTCTAATTCCACCAATGGCAAAAGTCTGTGGAGGGTGTTTCTTTCCACCAATACCTAATTCATCTGGCACAAACCGCACCCAGAACCTGCGCTTTCCATTGAAAGTCCCAAACGGATTCTTCAGCTTGCTACCTCCTTGAACATCATCGAGTAGCGACAAAGAAACAGACGAATTTCCACATCAGTGACCCAAGGGTTGTACATATGTACTGTCCCCGGGATTCTTCTCTCCCTCTGCACACAGGCAACAAATTTCATGCCAGCCAACTCTGGAGAAGCAGCCATATCAATAGTCCCTTGATAGCAGGTCTGTAAATAATGCTCATCGGTGAAAGCCACATCAAAAATCCCTCTTGAAGGGAATGACTGAACACAATGCAAACTTGCTCTTGGCATCTTCAAAACATCCTCCAAAACCACCTGCTGGACATGAGCCAAACCAATCTTCTCTCGAAAGTCCTCAGAAATCAACACCCGAAGTGTATGGGGAACATTTGGCACATTGGTAGCCATATTTGCCCTATTGCCTCTTTAGGCTGGATTTCAGAGCGCCCCCCCCCCCCAAAAGCAGCATGCGGCTGAAGTCCAGGGACGATGCCACAAGGCCAAAGGGACGGCCCTACTACCCAGTTGCTCTACGCCTAAGGAGTAGCCACCCCCCCAATAGCAGCAGGAGCCCAAACCCCAAAGGGAAAGGACCCCAGGCCGAAGGAGCAGGTCTCCAGGCAGCAAACCAAGACCAAGACCAAGCACAGAAAACTGCACTTGATCCAAGCCAAAGGCCCGAGAAGCAACCTCAGCTGATCATTTCGGCCTTCTGTGGGCCTCGTCAGTGAGGTGCAGTTGCATATCTCTAGGGCATGTGTGCAAGGAGTCCATGTCTGGTTTCCCCCTTTTACTCATAGGGAGACCTAAGAGCAATTTACATAAAATCAAGAAAATAGAGAGATGCACTAACTGAGACAGAACAATAGCTAGAAAAACTTCCGTGCTTGTCCCCAAGGCCAGAGCCACTCACATGCCCTAGAGATATGCAACTGCACCTCACTGACGAGGCCCAAGAGAGGACGAAACGTGCATCTGGTGTTTGATGTTTGTCTTGTAAAGAGAAGAATTGCCTGGTATTTCTGTGCTGGACTGTCATTGGGCAGGATCAGACTAATATGCTACAGGATTTTTTTTTCTGTGAAAAGACGTTCACCTAGATTATGAGTTTTCCGTTAGGAGGGGTGCGGTGCTAACGAGCAGTTGCAGTATGCTCACCGCTCACTTACCTGCAGCACTGGTATTACGGTTTTTACAAACCCGGAGTTAGCCGCAAAAAAGTGAGTGAAGAGCAAACTTTTGCTCCACATCTCACCTCAATACGAGCGCTGCTTACGTTAGCGGTGAGCTGGTAAAACGTGAAAAAAAAATCTAACACCTGCAAAAAAGCAGCGTTCAGCTTCTAACGCAGCCCCATTGATTCCTATGGGGAAATAAAAGTTATGTCTACACCTAACACCCTAACATGAACTCCGAGTCTAAACACCCCTAATCTTACACTTATTAACCCCTAATCTGCTGCCCCCGAAATCGCAGACACCAGCATTATATTATTAACCCCTAATCTGCCGCTCCGGACACCACCGCCACTTACATTATACTTATGAACCCCTAATCTGCTGCCCCCAACATCGCCGAAGCCTACATTATATTTATTAACCCCTAATCTGCCACCCCTAACGTTGCCACCACTATAATAAACATATTAACCCCTAAACCTAAGTCTAACCCTAACCCCCCTAACTTAAATATAATTTAAATAAATCTAAATAAAATTACTACAAGTAACTAAATTATTCCTATTTAAAACTAAATACTTACCTGTAAAATAAACCCAATGCTAGCTACAATATAACTAATAGTTATATAAGGTATCTATCTTAGGGTTTATTTTTATAGGGTTTATTTTTATTTTACAGGCAACTTTGTATTTATTTTAACTAGGTACAATAGTTATAGTTATTAACTATTTAATAACTACCTAGTTAAAATAAAGGACAAATTTACCTGTAAAATAAAACCTAACCTAAGTTACAATTACGCCTACACTATACACCTACACTACACTATAATTAAATTCCCTAAACTAAATACAATTAATTACAATTAAATAAAATTATCTAAAGAACAGAAACAAAACAACTAAATTACAGAAAATAATAAAATTATTACAAGATTTTTAAACTAATTACACCTACTCTAATCCCCCTAACAAAATAATAAAGCCCCCCCAAAAAGCCCTACCCTACACTAATTACCCCAAAGTAATCAGCTCTTTTACCTGTAAACATTTTCACAAATACCCCTCCCAACATTAAAACCCACCACCCACACAACCAACCCTACTCTAAAACCCACCTAATCCCCCTTTAAAAAAAACTAACACTAACCCCCTGAAGATCACCCTACCGTGAGATGTCTTCACCCAACTGGGCAGAAGTGGTCCTCCAGATGCTCAAAAGTCTTCATCCAAGCCGGGCAGAAGAGGTCCTCCAGACGGGCAGAAGTCTTCATCCAGACAGCATCTTCTATCTTCATCCATCCGGCGCGGAGCAGGTACATCTTCAAGACATCCGACGCTGAGCATCCTCTTCTTTCTTCGTCCGATGACTGAATGAAGGTTCCTTTAAATGACATCATCCAATATGGCGTCCCTTCAATTCTGATTGGCTGATAGAATTCTATCAGCCAATTGGAATTAAGGTAGAAAAAATCCTATTGGCTGATGCAATCAGCCAATAGGATTGAACTGGCATTCTATTGGCTGATTGGAACAGCCAATAGAATGCCAGCTCAATCCTATTGGCTGATTGGATCAGCCAATAGGATTGAACTTCAATACTGTTGGCTGATTGCATCAGCCAATAGGATTTTTTCTACCTTAATTCCGATTGGCTGATAGAATTCTATCAGCCAATCAGAATTGAAGGGACACCATATTGGATGACGTCATTTAAAGGAACCTTCATTCAGTCGTCGAACGAAGAAAGAAGAGGATGCTCAGCGTCAGATGTCTTGAAGATGGACCCGCTCCACGCCTGATGGATGATGATAGAAGATGCCATGTGGATGAAGACTTCTGCCCGTCTGGAGGACCTCTTCTGCCCGGCTTGGATGAAGACTTCTGCCCATCTGGAGGATCACTTCTGCCCGGTTGGGTGAAGACGTCTCACGGTAGGGTGATCTTCAGGGGCTTAGTTTTAGTTTTTTAAGGGGGGATTGGGTAGGTTTTAGAGTAGGGTTGGTTGTGTGGGTGGTGGGTTTAATGTTGGGGGGGTATTTGTAATTTTTTTTTACAGGTAAAAGAGCTGATTACTTTGGGGCAATGCCCCGCAAAAGGCCCTTTTAAGGGCTATTTGTAATTTAGTGTAGGGTAGGGCTTTTTTATTTTGGGGGGCTTTTTTATTTTGTTAGGGGGATTAGATAAGGTGTAATTACTTTAAAAATCTTGTAATTATTTTATTATTTTCTGTAATTTAGTGTTTGTTTTTTTGTACTTTAGATAATTTTATTTAATTGCATTTAATTTAGGGAATTTATTTAATTATAGTGTAGTGTTAGGTGTAATTGTAACTTAGGTTAGGTTTTATTTTACAGGTACTTTTGTCTTTATTTTAACTAAGTAGTTATTAAATAACTATTTAATAACTATTGTACCTAGCTAAAATAAATACAAAGTTGCACGTAAAATAAAAATAAACCCTAAGATAGATACAATGTAGCTATTAGTTATATTGTAGCTATCTTAGGGTTTATTTTACAGGTGAGTATTTAGTTTTAAATAGGAATAATTTAGTTAATTGTAGTAATTTTATTTATATATATTCTAATTATATTTAAGTTAGGGGGAGTTAGGGTTAGGGTTAGATTTAGGTTTAAGGGTTAATACATTTAATATAGTGGCGGCGACGTTGGGGGCGGCAGATTAGTGGTTAATAAATGTAGTTAGATGGCGGCGATGTTAGGGCCAGCAGATTAGGGGTTAATAGTATTTAACTAGTGTTTGCAATGCGGGAGTACGGCGGTTTAGGGGTTAATATATTTATTATAGTGGCGGCGATGTCCGGTTCGGCAAATTAAGGGTTAAAATATTTATTTTAGTGTTTTCGATGTGGGGAGGCCTTGGTTTAGGGGTTAATAGGTAGTTTATGGGTGTTAGTGTACTTTTTAGCACTTTAGTTAAGAGTTTTATGCTGTCTCAGTGAGTGCGTCTCTCTATTTTCTTGATTTTATGTAAATTACTCTTAGGTCTCCCTAAGAATAAAAGGGGGAAACCAGACGTGGACTCCTTGCACACATGCCCTAGAGATATGCAACTGCACCTCACTGACGAGGCCTAAGAGAGGCCGAAACGTACGTCTGGGGATTGTTGTTTGTCTTGTTCAGAGAAGAATTGCCTGGTATTTCGGTGCTGGACTGTTATTGGGCAGGATCAGACTGATATGCTACAGGATATTTTTTTCTCTGTGAAAAAGCATAGTGTGTAAAAAGAGAGTGCACCCTGAGTGGCACTGGCCTTGTGGACAAGAACGGAAGTTTTTCTAGCTTTTGTTTTGTCTCAGTGAGTGCGTCTCTATATTTTCTTGATTTTATGTTAATTACTCTTAGGTCTCCCTAAGAGTAAAAGGGGGAAACCAGACTTGGACTCCTTGCACACATGCCCTAGAGATATGCAACTGCACCTCACTGACGAGGCCCAAGAGAGGCCGAAACGTAATTCTGGGATTTGTTGTTTGTCTTGTTCAGAGAAGAATTGCCTGGTATTTCGGTGCTAGACTGTTATTGGGCAGGATAAGACTGATATGCTACAGGATATTTTTTCTCTGTGAAAAGGCATAGTGTGCAAAAAGAGACTGCACCCTGAGTGGCACTGGCCTTGTGGACAAGCACAGAACTTTTTCTAGCTATTGTTCTGTCTCAGTGAGTGCGTCTCTCTATTTTCTTGATTTTGTGTTTCTGATAATACCAGCTTGGTCTCTCAGGTTTCAATATGTGGACCTTGTCAGAATGACCAGTTGCTAGCCTTGGCCACTTCCTTTAAGACCCAACCTTCTTTTTCAGGGGCCATTTTTTCATCAGGATCTCAGATCTCTAAATTTGAAGGCATGGAAATTGTACGCTTAAGTGCTTAGTCATAGAGGTTTCTCTGACTCAGTTATTAGCATTATGATACAGGCTGGTAAGTCTGTTTCAAGGAGAATTTATTTTCGGTTTTGGAAAATCTATATTTCATGATGTTCAACTCATGGTTATTTTTTGGCATTCTTTTAGAATTCCTAGGATTTTACCATTTCTTCAGGATGTTTTGGATAAAGGTTTTATCTGCAAATATTTTGGAAGGACTAATTTCTGCTCTTTCTGTTTTACTTCAAAGAAAGATTGCTAAACTTCCTGATATTCTCTGTTTTGTTCAGGTTTTATTAAACCTGTTTTTTATTCTATTTCTCCTCCTTAGAGTCTCAATTTTTGGTTTTGAAGATTTTACAGGCTCCTCCTTTTGAGCCAATGCATTTTCTGGACATTAAATTACTTTCTTGGAAAGTGTTATTTCTTTTGGCTATCTCTTCTGCTTGAAGAGTTTCTGTATTGTCTGCTTTCTTTTGTGAGTCTCTTTATCAGATTTTCCATAAAGATAAAGCTGTGTTGTGGTCTTCATTTGAATTGTTGCCTTAGTTGTGAATTCTAACAACATCAATAGGAACATTGTTGTTTCTTTTTTGTGTCCTAATCCTAAGAGTACTCTTGAAGGGTCTTTACTTTCTTTGGATATGGTAAGATCTTTGAAATATTATGTTGAGGCTACTTAAGATTTCAGAAAGACTTCTAGTCTATTTGTTATTTTTTCTGGTTCCAGGAAAAGTCAGAAAGTCTCTGTTATTTCTCTGTTTTTTTGGTTAAGACTTTAGATTCACAAAGCTTATCTGGAGGCGGGGGAAGTCTCTGCTTCAGAGAATTACATTTCATTCTACTAAATCAGTTGTCACTTCTTGGGCTCTCAAGAATGAAGCTTCAGTTGATCAAATTTGCAAAGCAGCAACTTGGTCTTCTTTGTATACTTTTTCTTATTTTAGCATTTTTTTGTGTTTGCTTCTTCCGAAGCAGCCTTTGGTAGAAAGGTTATTCAGGCAGTTTTCTCAGCTTGATTCTAATGCCTTTGATTTTAGTTTTTTTTTTAATTTTTAAGAAAAAAAATATTTTTTGAGATTTAATTTCTCAGCGAGAAATAGCTGTTTTTATTTTATCCCTCCCTCTCTAGTGACTCTGTGGATTTCCACATCTTGGGTATTATATCCTATACATCACTAGCTAATGGACTCTTGCCACTTACATGAAAGAAAACATAATTTATGTAAGAATTTACCTGATAAATTAATTTCTTTTATAGTGGCAAGAGTCCATGAGGCACACTCTATTTTTTAGTGGTTAGGATTTTTTTGTATAAAAGCACATTATTTCCCCTGTTCCTCTTTTTCTATGCTTTTTACTCCTTTTTATACACCTCACGTCTTGGCTATTCGTTAAACTGAGGTGTGAGTGAGGTAGGAGGTGTATTTAACGGAATTTTGAGGTAAGGGAAACTTTGCCCCCTCCTTGTAGGAATCTATATCCCATAAGTCACTAGCTCATGAACTCTTGCCACTATGAAAGAAATGAATTTATCAGGTAAGGTCTAACATAAATTATGTTATTTAAAAAAAAAAAAACATCAAAAACATGTCAAGTACGGCGCGATGACCATCGGACTGTTGTTAACTAACAGTCGTAGCGGTTATTCAGGTTTTTCCCAACTTTATTTATACCATTTAATTACTGTCCATGAACAAGCACATTTCTCTAAAGCTAATCTATTATTTTTCATCTGTTAATGTCCAAGAAATAGCTAAATTTATATCTCAACAAACAATATCTCATAGAATGTTATTTTTATATTTATTTGTTATATGATACTTTCACATAAGTCATGATATGCTTTTATCTCATGTTTTTTTAAAATGATTATTAATGCTAGAATTTGTACATATATCTTTGTACATAATTGAGTGTGTATATATATATATATATAGATAGATAGATAGATAGATAGATGGATAGATAGATAGATAGATAGATAGATGATAGATAGATAGAATCCACTGAAATAAGTGCACTCCCACGAACAGTAAATTTCAATTCTGCCAAGGGTGCTGTACAAAGTTCAAATATCCAAGTTATAACACAAGCACTCAGTGGGCTTGATACAGGTGAAATAAAAAAAATGTTTTATTCCATAAAAACAAGTGACGTTTTGGGGGGATTCATCCCTTCATCAGGGTTGGTCTGATGAAGGGGTGAACATACTAAAATGTCACTTGTTTATGTGGAATAAATCACTTTTTATTTCACCTGAATCAAGTCCAGTGAGTGATTGTGTTATAACTTGGATATATATATATATGTGTGTGTGTGTGTGTGTGTGTGTGTGTGTGAATGTGTGTGTGTTATGTCAGAAATCATTTGCAAACATATTTACATGTCCCTAAATTCCTTGCTTTGTTCTAATCATTGTTGTCTTTCATATCTCTGTGTGTATTTATACCACTATATGTATATAGTGTAAATGTATTATTATTATTCTGAGCAGGAATAATTGTGAATATAACATGTAATCAGGGTATCATATGTATTTATTTGCAATCAATGGATATTTTAAGAGATGGGTCAGTTTTCTCTCTGTACCTGTGTAACCCCCTCCTGAATGCAAACTAGTTTTAAAAACCACCCCTACACAGGTGTTATAAAATGGGCTGACATATAAGATGACATTTCTTACTGAAAAAGAAATTCAAGAGAAGGAAGAAATACACTGAAAATAGCATGTCAGTAAAGAGGTGATTTTAATTTCTGCTGTATCTGATTCATGACAGTTTAATGTTAGGTGTACTATCCCTTTGAGCTATCATCTTAAGATTATATTGAATCAAACATTTATTTGAATTTTAAAATCACTGTCTAAAATATTGGACTTTTAATCCAAATGGTTAATCGTATTATTAACTGTCTTTAGCCAAAACAATGATCTAGATGATCAAAAAGCAGTGTAGTATTCAAATTTGCATGTAGTCATTAGGCCAATTAGACACGTTTGTTGTCACTATTTCCAAACAATACCATGTATCCAATAAAGCACAGTTGTTATCACTGAAAATAAAAAATACTGGAAAGAACCTTAGAGCTACGGGACCTTTCTTCTTATTCAGAGTCTCGACTGGGAACGCGAATCACCTAGTTTGTCGTGTCCGGGTCCTACTCATACCACAAACTAGGTGATTCGCGTTCCTGGTTGAGACTCTGAACAAGAAGAGAGTCTGTCCGGAGGTAAGGTCCCGTAGCTCTAAGGTTCTTTCCAGTATAGTTTATTTTCAGTGATAACAACCGTGCTATATCGGATACATGGTATTGTTTGGAAATAGTGACAACAAACGTGTCTAATTGGCCTAATGACTACATGCAAATTTGAATACTACACTGCTTTTTGATCATCTAGATCATTGTTTTGGCTAAAGACAGTTAATAATACGATTAACCATTTGGATTAGAACTTTCAGTGAAATTTCCTTAACTTCATGCATATGCAAGTCTAATACTTTAAAGTAATTTTAACCACCGGTGGTTCTGTGAATGTCATTTATTTTTGTGTGTATTTATGTGTATTTATTTTTTATCTATTTAATATTATATACTGAATTTTACCTCCTTACAATATTTTGCTTACTATATTACTTTAAGTATCATACTTATAAATGGATTCATTATATATATATTTTAAGAATTAATTGTTTTTATACCTAGCTTTTTTAGCGCCACATCTATTATTTATTTTATTCTCTGGGTTCTTTTATGAATTGCTTTCAAAGTGCAATTCTTGTTTGATGTGTGCAGGTATCTCCAGTACTTAGAAGTTTATAATTTTGTTTTTGTATACTGTCTAAAATATTACACTGTGTCCTAATGTCAGCATCAATGTTTATTTTTAACACTAATTTCACATATACATGAGTGATCAATGACACAAGTATCGAGCAATTTGATTTGTTAGTAATAGTTTAAAATGTATATTTGAATCAGATTGGCTGATGTCATAAATCATGTGATTAGGCATATTCCAATCAAAAGTGGTTGAAAAAATCACTAGTGTGTGGGTTGTTTAGGAGTTTGCATCATAACTTGTGTGAAAAGTGTTGCGTCAAATTTGGTGGAGAGTGGGACTTTTATTAAGTGGCTTAGACATGGTGCAAATAGATTTTTCCAAAAAAACAAAATGGAAGTCTCTATATCAATTAGTGCAACAAGTTTGGGGCAAAACTTTGCAACAAATTTGGAGAAATAATATTGTCCCCTTGTTTTGTAATGAGAGACACAGTTGTAACATTATCCATAAGTAGTAATGTATTTTTCATTTTTATCTAGTGCACCAAATGTGGAACAATAATATTGTTTGATTTTGAAAGGGTATACGATTTAATAAAGTTTCTAATTTACTTTTATTATGTAATATATTTAATTTTCTTGCAGCATCTAACATAAGCTTTCTGTGTTTTCAGACTCCCATTGATTTCTATGGCATCTGCGGCCTCAAGGGTGTCGGATTGAAAACAAGGTACACTGCATCGGAATAGACGCGAGAGTACCTGTTAGATGTTTGAAAATTGGGAAAAGGGTCAAATAGAGTCGAATGTGAATTTGAAACATCTGTAATGATGCAAGCATCGATTTGCGTCAGATTGAGATTGCGGGAGCGTATATTACATCACAAATTTCAACATTGGATGATCTTGACACTTTGATAACTACGGTGGATCAATTTTGCGACAAATAAAACGTGGGTTTCAAGCATATTTTCAGTTGACACTTTGATAAATATCCCCCTTAAAGTTAAATATTAACATGGAATCAATAAGTATAAAGATGTGTAACTATGTATACAGGGTGAATATAAAATAGTAAAAAAAAAAAGAAAGAAGAAAAAAAAAAAAGGAAATAATAATATACTATATAATATGTGGAATATACAATGTAATTAACTATATGAAAGTAAATTACAAAATGTTTTGATAATGTCTTAAGAACCCAGAGAATTTAACCAATTGAAATGCATTATCATTTTAATTTCAAATGTTTTTCTTTCCATGGTGTTTTTGAAGATGCCTCTGAGAATCTTGATTTTCAGGTTGTCAGGGTTACTCACCCTTCCTTGTTTCACTTGGACTGCAGGCCTGTTTCTGGTTTCACTTGCAGGATTCTGATACTACTCCTATGTCGTGGTTTCCTTTACCATATGGGCATTTTTTTGCTCTCAGATAAGGCTTTGACCTGGGCAAATCCTCTATTGGAGAACAATAAACTTGTGATATACGATTACTCCAAATTTGTTGCCTCCTTTCTTAGGGTTTTCGATATACCAGCTCATTCCTCCTCTGCCACTAAGCAGCTCATGTCTATCCGACAGGGTACACAAACCATTCCTAAGTATGCCATTGAATTTTGAACTGTGGCGGCAGAGGTGGGTTGGAATAATGAGGCTCTGGTGGCTGCTTTCTCGCATGGCCTCTCTAATACCCTTAAAGATGAGATTGCAGCCAGAGACCTACCTAGTAAGCTTGAGGTTCTTATATCTTTCCTAATCTTGATCAATACCAGGCTCAGGGAGAGACTATCCTTTAAGGAGCACCTGCGGAGGCCTCCTACCAGACTGGCTCCCATGTTTTCTTCCCCATCCATTCCTCCCATGCCTCCTGGGGATGGTGTGTCAAGCAGTGAACCCATGCAATTGGAGTTCACCCGCCTCTCTAAAGCCGAGCAGGTCTTTAGGAAGCGGAATGGGTGGGGAAGAAAACATGGGAGCCAGTCTGGTAGGAGGCCTCCGCCTTTCTGGTAGGGCCTATGCCCTTGCATTCATAGGCTGGTTAAGCTAATTTGTACCTCCTCGTATTCCTTGTTACCTACATAATTAATATCTGGAGTTCCAGGATGTCTTCGATAAGGTGCGGACTGGAACCCTTCTGCCACATCGTCCCTGCGATTGTGCTATCGAATTGCAGCCGGGTGCAATCCCTCCTCATGACAGGGTTTACCCTCACTCTGTTGCAGAGAATAAAGCCATGGAGGAGTATGATGTGGATACTCTTTCCTAGGGTTTTATTCTCAAGTCCACTTCTCAAGCAGGGGCTGTGTTTTTCATTGTAAAGAAAAAGGATTGCGAGTTGAGACCTATTGATTACAGGGTCGCAATCGCATCACGATTATTATTATTATCAGGTATTTGTAGAGCGCCAACAGATTCCACAGTGCTGTAAACATAGTTGGTATACAGGATATCTTTTGTAGGAATCAATTGGGTAGAGGGCCCTGCCGAGAGTTTCACTGTTGCAGTCGGCTCTTATGAAGGCGATCTGCAAACAGCTGGGCTCATAGGCTTACATTCTAATGGGTTCAAGGGGAAAGCAATGGAGTTAGGAAAGGTTAGTGTTGGTTATAAGCATCCCTGAAAATTAGAGTTTTTAGGGAGCGCTTGAAGCTGTTAAAACTAGGGGAGAGTCTTGTGGAGCGAGGCAGGGAGTTCCACAAGATGGGGGCCAGTCTGGAGAAGTTCTGTAAATGGGAATGTGAGGAAGTAACAAGAGAGGAGGAGATCCTGAGCTGATCGAAGGGGACGGGAGGGAGATTATCTGGAGACAAGTTCTGACATGTAGGGGGGAGCAGTGCAGTTGAGAGCTTTGTATGTCAGAGTGAGGATTTTGTGTTTAATCCTAGAGGCAAGAGGAAGCCAGTGAAGGTATTGGCAGAGAGGTGCAGCAGATGAAGAGCAAAGAGTAAGGAAGATGAGCCTGGCAGAGGCATTCATAATGTATTGTAAAGGAGCTATGCGGCAGCTAGGTAGACCAGAGAGGATGGAGTTGCAGAGGTCGAGGCGGGAAAGGATGAGAGAGTGGATTAAAATCTTAGTTGTATTTTGTGTAAGGAAATGTCTAATTTTAGAGGTGTTTTTAAGGTGGAAGAGGCAGGCTTTAGCCAATGACTTAATGTTAGGAGTGAAGGAAAGATCTGAGTCAAGTGTGACCCCAAGACATCGGGCATGCGGGTTAGGAGTAATGATGAAATTATCAACAGTTATAGAAATTTTGGGGGTGGATACATTGGAAGATGGGAGAAAAATAAGGAGTTCAGTTTTGGAGAGATTTAGCTTAAGGTAGTGAGAGGGCATCCAAGATGAGATATGAGAAAGACAGTTAGTGACATGGGTTAGTAAGGAAGAAGAATGCTTACTTGATTCCTTTAAACACAGAATTGTTTGAAAGGGAGCAATGACTTTTACCAAACATAATCTAGTGAGGATCAAGGAGCGTCAAGAGTGGAAGACAGCGTTTAACTCCAGAAGAGGGCATTACGAGTATCTGGTAATCTTTGTATTGTGAAAATCTCCCGCTGTTTTACAGGAGTTCATCAATATTGTCCTCCACGACATGTTACAGTAATGCATGGTAGTCTATTTAGACAATATTTTAATACACTCCTCTTCCCTCAAGTCACACCGTCTTAACGTTAGATGAATTATGCAATGTTTAGCAAGAATGGGTTTTTCTGTAAGCTTTGTATTCTTGTGTACTTGTCATGTTCCAGTGTATATGCTCTCAGGACACAGACCCTCAGGGCAGTGGTAGGGAATTGGAGACACCGACCCATGACCCGGGGAAGAGTATCCTGGGCATGGATAGATGATATTCTGTGATTCATAGTTGCAAGAAATTATTGTAGAATTTATGGAGAGTGAAACATATGTATACAATATATTCTGGCATCAATGGAAACATAAATTGATACTGTGACTTAAAGGAGTAGCTGCAGGATTCATGAGTGGAAAATATAGCAATGCAAGATGTTCAGGCTTCAGAGTAAACTGGTAGAAGATTGACTCACAGATGCAAAGGTTTGTTGCAGGTTTACAGTACATAATATTACATAGAGCTGTATGTCAGTAAGAAGCAGAGCAGCACAGGTGATAGACAAGTTGAAAGTTTAAGGCATTAAATACTGTTTGTGCATATATTGGAGAATCACAGGAAAGCTGTTTAACTGAACACATAGATGCAGAGTTCTAAATATATTAACATATTTGCAGGAGGATATTTCAGCTATGACAACTTGTAGCAGAGAATAGTTATAAAGTTCCAAGTTAGATGCTGTTGTAGTAATTAGAGAGTGATTATAACCAAATGCATACTTGTAATTTAGAATAAATTCAGAGTTTATTAAGTAACAGTGTCCAGCAAAACAAAATAGATTTTTTATGGCTACTTTCGATTAGATGATTTTCAGCATAGCTAAAAGGAAAGGCTGTAGTTTGAATATGCTGGAACAGTCACAGACCTCTGTTCTGGAACAAAAATTTCAAGCTAATGCAATGCACATTAGGCCTGAGAAGATTTAAAAAGAGGCTAAGGGAAACAGGTGCATGAATGATTAATTAATTAGGCAGGTAAGTTGAATGCAGATACTCCCCAAACAGTATGATTGTCAGTAGCAGGGAAGGCAGTCTTAAACGTGACAGTGATATCAAGCAGGCATATGTTACAGAACCCCCTCCTTAAAGGCGACCTCCGAGCTCCCAACGCAATGCAAATAGAGAGAGAACAACATGTAGAACCGGTAATAGCTGCATGGAGGTAGTGTGTCCAATCCAAAAATCAAAAAATGAGGGTTGGAGATCTCTTGAAAAAGCAAAATGACAATGCGAAGGCCATGGATTTCAGGTATCAAAAGATCTTGAAAATGAGAGCAAAACTTGAAGTCATCTTTCTTGTAGCCATCATGAGAATACTTGAATGTAACATACAATGAGCTTCCAACCACAGAATCATCCTCAGGGTTGATAGGTGAATGTACTTCATGACAGATGATCATGTACCTAGCCAATGAAAAGGCACTCAGTCCTAGACATATGAATAGGCTTTCCTCAAGAAATAGAGATGCAGCATTCTGGATTGCAAACCAGATTATCTACTTTTGGATCAGAGATTTGAGTACCCTGAGAATTAACCTCTTGGCTGAGGATTAGATATACTCCAAAAGATAAAGCTATAGCCACTTCTAACCCATTAGAAGGGCTTTCTTCAAAGTAGGAGATAGGAGTGTAGAGTACAAGATTTGACCAGTTCTTGCCATCTTCTGGTTCAATATCAAATGTGTCTTTACTGGATTCAGAATCAAGAGTGTCCTCACTAGGATAAGGTATATGAATACCTATTATGGGGCCAGGTACAGGAATGCTCACACCAGGGCAAGGTTCAGAAATACCCACATCAGGGCAAGGTTCAGGAATATCCTCACTGGGATCAGGTAAAGGAAGGCCCATGCCAGGGCAAGGTTCAAGAATATCCTCAATAGAATCAGGTAAAGGAATGCCCATGCCAGCGCAAGGTTTAGGAATACCCACACCAGGGCAAGGTTCAGAAATACCCACATCAGGGCAAGGTTCAGGAATATCCTCACTGGGATCAGGTAAAGGAAGGCCCATGCCAGGGCAAGGTTCAAGAATATCCTCAATAGAATCAGGTAAAGGAATGCCCATGCCAGCGCAAGGTTTAGGAATACCCACATCAGGGCAAGGTTCAGAAATATCCTCATTAGGATCAGGTACAGGAATGCCCAGTCCAGGGCAAGGTTCAGGAATGCCCACACTAGGGCAAGGTTCAGGAATATCCTCAGTAGGATGAGGTACAGGAATGTCCACTCCAGGGCATGGTAGAAGAATGCACACCAGGGCAAGGTTCGAGGACAGAAGAACTGAGGACAAGTGTGCTAACATCAAGGCTTTGTTCATTGACAAGAGGCTTGAAGACTGGTATGCCCTCATTAGGGTTAGAAACATGAGTGTCCAAATTTGGGACAATTGCTGAGATACTTGTACTGGGGAATAAAGAAATAGCTGGATTCTCCTTTGTAAATTTAAAATATATTACTTTATTACTTCATTAAAAGTATACACGGAAACTCCAAACATAGACACATTTAGACTGAACCCAGTAGGTGTTACTCTGATTTTACTACCAATCAGAATTTTTTATGTATTTTGAAATCACCTGTAAGGTACAGCACCTACAGGCTATGACTACAGCTAACCAGCCAAAACACGTAAGCCCAGGTGCTGCACCTGAAATGTGTCTATGTTTGGAGTTTCCGTGTATACTTTTAATGAAGTAATAAAGTTATATATTTTAAATTTACAAAGGAGAAACCAGCTATTTCTTTATTCCCTGAATTGTATCCAGTTTCTTTGGATTTCTCCTAGCAGAGTTCCGTGTACCTCCTTTAGGACTGGCTTGACCCCTGACCCTTCCCCCCGAAGTCTATGCTGGACTGCCCGAGTGAATGACAGAGCAAGTGTACCGCTTAAGGAGGAGGATCTCCATGACTGAGACGCTGTTCCGTCAGTTGAACACACCGGGATTGGTGAGAGCCAGGCAGATGAGCCATTGATTCTGGTGATCCAGCTTCTCCCCAAATGCTCTGGCCAGGAGTGTGACAGAGTAAGTGTGCCAAATAAGGAGGAGCATCTTCGAGACGTGTTTTCCTCAGCCGAAAAACGCCAGGACAGGTGAGACGGGTGATTAGCTGCAGATTCCGATATTCCGGCTCCCCTTTGATTGTTTTACTGTAATACAGCTGCATATTCTTACACGACCATAGTGGCGGAGATTATCCCAGTGAAAAGCGGGTAAACCAAAGATTGAATTTCTCTTGTTAAGTGTATCCAGTCCACGGATCATCCATTACTTATAGAATATATTCTCCTTCCCAACAGGAAGTTGCAAGAGTCACCCACAGCAAAGCTGCTATATAGCTCCTCCCCTAACTGCCATATTCAGTCATTCTCTTGCAAGCCTCAACATAGATAGGAGGTCGTGAGAGTCTGTGGTGCTTTATACTTAGTTTATTCTTCAATCAAAAGTTTGTTATTTTCAAATGGCACCGGAGTGTGCTGTTTATCTCAGGCAGTATTTAGAAGAAGAATCTGCCTGCGTTTTTTCTATGATCTTAGCAGACGTAACTAAGATCCATTTGCTGTTCTCACACATTCTGAGGAGTAAGGTACTTCAGAGGGGGAATGGCGTGCAGGTTTTCCTGCAGATAAGGTATGTGCAGTAAAATATTTTTCTAGGAATGGAATTGACTAAGAAAATACTGCTGATACCGAAGTAATGTAAGTAAAGCCTTAAATGCAGCGATAGCGACTGGTATCAGGCTTATTAATAGAGATACATAATCTTATAAAAATGTGTTTTAAAACGTTTACTGGCATGTTTAATCGTTTTTTAACGAACATTGGTGATAACACTGTAATGTTGGTATAGCCTTAAATGCAGTAAAAGCGACTGGTATCAGGCTTATTAATAGAGATACATACTCTTGTAAAAATGTGTTTTAAAACGTTTGCTGGCATGTTTAATCATTTTTTAACATATGTTTGGTGATAAAACTTATTGGGGCCTAAGTTTTTTCCACATGGCTGGCTTAAATTTTGAATAGAAACAGTTAACTGAAGCCTCCAACTGTTGTAATATGAGTGGGAGGCGCAGTTAAAATTACAAAATGAATCATCTAGATTCCCTCAGCAGTCCCATGAATACTACAGGACATTTCTAAAGGGCTAAAAAGACTTCAAAAATCGTTTATAGGGAAGGTAATCCACAGCTCTGCTGTGGCAGTTTTCAAGGGGGAACAGAAGTTCCCTAGCGAGGTTAGAAGTCTTACAATAATTCACTGGACAGAGACTCACTCTTGTCTATCAGCTATCCATATCCCAGGTGTTGAGAACTGGGAGGTGGATTTTCTAAGTCGTCAGACTTTTTCTTCCGGGGGAGTGGGATTTCTTCCGGAGGTCAAGACCAAGCAGGAGAAGGCTTTGGTGTTTTTGACAGTGCCTGCGTAGCCACGCAGGACCTGGTTTGCAGATCTGGTGGACATGTCATCCTTTCCATCACGGTCTTTGCTTCTGAGACAGGTCCCCCTACCTCAGGGTCCTTTCAACCATCTAAATAGAATCAATCTGAGATGGACTGTCTGGAGACTGAACGCTTGATGGTATCAAAGCATGGCTTCTCCGAGTCAGTCATTGATACCTTAATACAGACATGTAAGCCTGTCTCTAGGAAAATGAACATAGATATGGTGTAAATATCTGATTTTTATGAATCCAAGGGTTACTCATGGAGTAAAGTCTGGATTCCCAGGATATTATCTTTTCTCCAAGATGTTTTTGAGAAAAGGGTTGTCAGCTTTGCTCTGCCATGGAGCTTAAACCTGGTTCTTAAGGTTCTTCAGGAAGTTCCGTTTGAACCTTTTTTTTTTTTTTTTTTTTGTTCCATAGATATCAATCTTTATCTTGGAAAGTTCTTTTTGGGTAGCTATTTCCTCGACTCGTAGAGTCTCCAAGTTATCTGTGTTACAATGTGATTCTCCTTATCTGGTCCTTCGTATGGATAAGGTAGTCCTGCGTACCAACCTGGGTTTTTTCCTAAGGCGGTATCCAACAAGAACATCACTCAAGAGATATTTGTTCCATGCTTGTATCCTAATCCTTCCTCAAAGAAGGAACGTCTATTACACAATATTGGACGTGGTTTGTGCTTTAAAATCTTACTTACAAGCTAATACAGTTTTCATCAAACGTTCACCTTGTTTGTTGTCTATTCTGGACAGAGGAGAGGTCAAAAGACTTCAGTAGCCTCTCTGTCCTTTTGGTTAAAAAGCATAATTCATTTAGCTTATGAGACTGCTGGTCAGCAGCCTCCTGAAGGGATTGCAGCTCATTCTACTAGAGCTGTGGTTTTCACTTGGGCCTTTTTTAAATGTGGCTTCTGTTGAACAGATTTACAAGACGGAGTCTTGGTCTGCGCTTCATACTTTTTCAAATTTAACAAATTTGATACTTTGCTTCTTCGGAGGCTATTTTTGGGAGAAAGGGTTTTTTTACAGGCAGTGGTAACTTCCGTTTAAGTACCTGCCTTGTCCCTCCCATCATCCGTGCACTTTAGCTTTGGTATGGGTATTCCATAAGTAATGGATGATCCGTGGACTGGATACACTTAACAAGAGAAAACATAATTTATGCTTACCTGATAAATTTATTTCTCTTGTAGTGTATCCAGTCCACGGCCCGCCCTGTCACTTTAAGGCAGGTAATTTTTTCACTTGAACTACAGTCACCACTGCACCCTATGGTTTCCTTTCTCTGCATGTTTTCGGTCGAATGACTGAATATGGCAGTTAGGGGAGGAGCTATATAGCAGCTTTGCTGTGGGTGACTCTTGCAACTTCCTGTTGGGAAGGAGAATATATTCCATAAGTAATGGATGATCCGTGGACTGGATACACTACAAGAGAAATAAATTTATCAGGTAAGCATAAATTATGTTTTTTTACATTTATATTTGAGTGAGGGGTTAATGCAGCGACAGGGCACTCAAGTGTGTGCATTCACAGAAACAGTGAATTAGTAGTACTATCAGTCCCTCCAACCCCTTTTTTTATATAACATACTTTTACTGGGATCAGGTTAAACTATAGAAAAAGAACCCACTTTAGAGCCAGGAACCATACTCTCTTTTGAGCAGAGGGCAAGGCTTTCTTCAGGGTTCACAAACAAATAATTTACAAGACCCACTTTAGAGCCAAGAACCATACTCGCCTCTGAGCAGAGGGCATGTCTATCTTCAGGATCAAGTATTATTACACCCATTTCTGGATTCAACAAAGATTCAATACCAATACCAGGGTCAAAAACAGGAAAGTGCACCTTGATGCCAGGTTTAGTAGTATCATCATGGGAAACAGGGACAGGAATGGCCACTGGGAAATCTTGTTGAAAAACTTTAGTACATGTTTCAGGGTCAAGAATGTCCACTTTGGGACTAGGCTCAATAACTTTAGTACATGATTCAGGGTCAAGAACGTCCACTTGGATTCTAGGTTCAATAATAACCTCACAGGGTTCAGTATCAGGAATTCCTGTACAGGGAACAGATGAAGTAGAAAACTTAGGTTGATGTGAAGTATCTCCCAAGGAAAACATTATCTTATATGCAGTAACAGAAGAACTTTGAGAAGGTGGAGTGTACTGAAATATGACACTCTCAGGGATATGTGGAGGAATTGTGGCACAATATTCTGACGGAGAAGTTTTCTGGGGTTCAGCAGGCATACTTATTTGAGTTTGAATTTCAAAATTCTATTTTGCTTCTAGCACAGGGTTTACAGACATTGAGGCAGCATGAGAGGGATGTAAGGAATTAGCAGTTGAAAGCAGTGTTTGTAAATGTAGAGTTTGAGAAGAGATACCATTAAGTGCTTCAAAAACAGACTGATGGCGACTAGAGACAACATCCAGCTTGGTGTGGAGAGTATCATGAGGCAAGAGAGGATCTGGCACAACAGGAACTGAAACAATAGATTCAGGCTGAGGTTCCTCTTTACACTTCTGAGTTTCTCTAGGCAGAAATATTTTCTTTTTCTTCTTTTTTTTAGAAAGCTTAAATAACTGATATTTCTTTGTAATATGAGGCTTCTTAGGATGGTGCCACTGTGTCCTGGAGTACCAGTTTGAGAGCAAAAATCCTCTTCATCACTGGATGCATAATTTTGAAGTAAAAATTCAGCATAGTTCTTGAGGGGACCATTTCTCCAAACAGCAGTCTGTAAACCAGATGTCTCTTCTTCCAGCTCTGAATCTGTCCAATCTACAGAATCCATAGGAATATCAGAAATAGGAAGATCAGTATTACCATGAGAGGTTTCATAATGGGAGCTGTCTGCAGCATCTATATTGTAAAAATAGCACCCCAGGATGTCATTATAGCCAATAGGTTGAGGTTTGGCTGATTTTGTGACAAATTAAAGTTGCGCTCATACCAGTCTAATGCCAGTTCCGCTGGATCTGTGAAGTCATACTCCTCATTGACATACTCAGACTCAGGGGGGTAGTTATCAAGCCGTCAACCTCAAATACGCTGGAATTCCGCAGCGTATTTATGGCGAGGCTGATTCGCCTTAGTTATCAAGCCCTAGAAACCGGCAAAAGTAGAATTTTGTGACGTAAGCTTCGATCCGCCGGACTCAGTCCGACACAGATTGATTCTTACGTCACTCCAGATGTTCCGCACACAAGTGCGGCACAATCTGACTACTTTTGCTAGTTATCAAAAAACTAGCAGGTACACTCGGAACAGCAATAGAATGCGAGCTCAATCTGATTGGCTGATTCAATCAGCCAATCAGATTTTTCCTACTTTAATTCCGATTGGCTGATAGAATCTTATCAGCCAATCGGAATTGAAGGGACGCCATCTTGGATGACGTCCCTTAAAGGAGCCTTCATTCGTCGGTAGTCCGTCAGGAAAGAAGGATGTTCCGTGTCGGCGGAATGAAGATGGATCCTGAAGAAGAAGATTGAAGACCCCGCTTGGAAGATGACATCGTCCGGATCGAAGACTTCTTCAGCGCCGCTTGGAGGATCACTTCATCGGATGGAAGATTTCTTCAGCGCCCCTTGGAGGATAACATCTGATTTGTTTCTGCTGAATCTATGAATACATTCTCTTCAGTTACATAGTCAGACTCAGAATCAGTTTCACTAAAATGGAAATCACAAACATGAGGATTAGATGGAATTCTAGAAAAGTGGTTCTGTCTCTTTAAATCTTTAAAGATCTGATTTTTTTCTGTTAAATCTATGGTTACATTCTCTTAATTTTCATAGTCAGATTCTGAATCAGTTTCACCAAAATGGAAATCACGAACATGAGGAGTAGTTGAAATTCTAGAAAAGTGGTTCTGTCTTTTTAAATCTTTAAAGATCTGAATTTTTCTGCTGAATATATGGATACATTCTCTTCATTTTCATAGTCAGATTCAGAATCAGTTTTACCAAAATGGAAATCATGGACATGAGGAATAGATGAAATTTTAGAAAGGTGATCCTGTCTCTTTAAATCTTTAAAGATCTGAATTTTTCTGCTGAATCTATGGATACATTCTCTTCATTTTCTTTTTTTTTATATAATTATTTCTTTATTGAAAAATGTTGTATACATTCAATGGTCAATATACATTCTTTCCATATTTTTACAATATCACAGTGATGTCGACTAACATTCAATCTCTTCTTGTTAATATGGACATTGACTAAATTTTATAGGCATTCATGACATGACCTATGACGTTTGGGACCATTATAAATTAACATAACCTATACAACCTAAAACCTAAAACCTAAACCATAAAACATAAAACAGGCAGTAAATATTACATCTTTGGTGTTCAATACAATTATTTCATACCCAGCATATCTTTCACATGTATCCAACCTAATGACTTATTTAACTAGATAAAACGCATTGCTAGGCGGAGAGGAACCAGACAGATAGCATGTAAAAGTCGACTTATTCCATTATTTCTTTGTGACAAGCCCTCTATATGAGTCCCAAAAGAACAACATGTCATTATATAGCTGCAAGCGATTGTTTCTAAGAAAATAATATCTTTCCAGTTTAATTAAATTGTTAACTTTATCTCTCCAAGAGTCTAAAGAAGGGGCTACATTCGATTTCCAATGGGAAGCTATCAGAACCCTTGCTGCATTGAACATTAATTGTGCTAGATTCCTTTTTATTACACATTTTAGTACATCATATAAATTGAATAGGCAAACCTTAGGTGACAGTGGTAGACTGCTGGATGTCGCTAAGTTAACCTCTCCCACTACCAAATTCCAAAAATCTTGTATTATGTGGCATGACCACCAAATATGCCCCAAGTCCCCCACTGCTTTTTTACATCTCCAACATTTATTAGAAGCTTTGGGGAACATATGTTTAAGCCTGTGTGGGGTGAGATATCATCTCAGCATAATTTTATAATTAGTTTCTAGGCCTTGAGTAGAGTGAGCAGAATGAGCTGTTCTTTGAAAAATATCTATCCACTCTTTGGCACCGAACTGTAGCTTCAATTCCTTTTCCCATATCTTGGTGTAATTGTGGGGCTTTGGGGTATTTATTTTTAATAGTAATTTGTATAATTGTGAAATTAATCCTCTTATTGGGAAACCAGTGTAGCACATGTTTTCAAACGCAGTTAAGGGTCTGAGAAAGTTGTGTCTTTCTTTGTGTGTATTAATATAATGATTAACTTGGTGGTATCTCAACCAGGATGTGAAGAGGCCTCTGCCCATTTGTTCTATGTCAGGCTTGGGTTTTACTTTATTCAAGTGTGTCAAGGATGTTATAGGCACCAATCTATTGATAGTCGTATCAGAGTCTAGGATAAAAGATTTATTGACTGGCAGATCTGGATTCGATAGAATAGGGGTTAAGGGGGAGAATCCACTGGATATCTCTCTATTTTTAATACAAATTGATTTCCAATCTGAAAATGTGTTGCTGACGGTCTGTATTGGTTCCCCGTGTGTGAAATATGGTGTATTCGGGGTCCAACATGCACCCCCAAGTTGCTGACTGCCTGAGATATCGTGTTCAATCTGTATCCAATGTTTAAAGTTCACCTCACTAAATCTACACCACTCTATTATCTTGTGTAAAGAGATTGCTTTCTTATACAAAATAAGATTTGGGATGCCCAAGCCCCCTAATTCCTTAGATGCATACATGGTTGATCTGCCAATTCTGGAAGGTTTGTTCCCCCATATATATTGATTAATTGTTTTTTGTAGTTTATGGATATATGTCTCGGTGTGGGGCAGTGGTAACGTCTGTAGAACGTATAATATCTTTGGTAGTAGTATCATTTTAGTGGAGTGAATCCTGCCCACCCATGACGTATGCCTAGACTTCCATGTGGATGTTAACCTAATAATGTCTGCGGTGAGTTTTGAGAAATTTGTTGTACGTGTTGTCTCATTTTTAGGAGTGATACTAATTCCTAAGTATTTGATTGAGCCCAATTGAATGTATGTATGTTTTATTTTTAATCGTTATTCCTTTGATAGAGGTGCTATGTCTTATTTTAGATGCCAAAATTTCCAAGGATAAAACAAATAAAAGAGGGGGACAAAGGACAGCCCTGCCTAGTTCCATTTCTGATTTCAAACTGTTCTGATAGGGTGCCGTTTATGCGGATTCGCGCCGAGGGGAAAGCATACAAAGCCATAACCTGTTTTATGAATAAAGGTGGGAAGTTAAATTTATATAAAACTGATTCCAGAAATGACCAATCCAGCCTATCAAAAGCTTTTTCTGCGTCTGTTGATAATAGGATTGTCGGGATATTATTTTTGTTTACATATTCTATCAAGTCTAGTATTTTTATGGTATTATCCCTTGCTTCCCTCCTCGGCACGAACCCAACTTGGTCTGGAGAAATCAACTTGGGCAAGAATTTGTTCAATCTGGTGGCTAGTATTTTGGCGTATATTTTAAGTCTAGATTCAAAAGGGAAATGGGTCTGTAATTTGCAGGTTGATCACTCTTTTTTCCTGGTTTGGGTAATATAGTAATAAAAGCCTGTAACATATCATCTGGGAATAACCCCATCTCCTCAACTCCATGAAACAAATTTAACATATGTGGTAAAAGTTCCCTTTGGTGTAACTTATAGTATAGGCCTGAGAACCAATCTGGGCCAGGGGCTTTATCTGTTTTAATTGTTTTGATTGCCTCTAATATCTCCTGAGCTTGAATTGGGGAGTTTAGTGATTCCCTCTCATCCTCTGATAAGGTGTTTATATGGACTCCGTCAAGATATTCGATACATTGTAAAGAGTGTTGTTCTTGTGTTCTATTTGGGAATAAATTGTAGAGGGAGTGAAAATAATTTTTAAAAGTGGCAGCTATTTGTTTGGTGTCTTCCACTGTATTACCATTTGGTTGTTTTATCGAGTGAATATATGTTTTAGTTTGTTTGGTCTTCAGAGACCTTGCCAGATGTCGGCCTGGCTTGTTAGCTTCAGCATAGAATTTCTGTTTTAGTTTAAGGGCTATAGTTTGTGCTTTGATGTGTAGATGTGTTGTCATTTTTTCCCAATAGAAGTTGAGTTGCTCTTGTATGTTTTTATCCTGCGGATGTAGTTTATGCAGGTAGTCTAATTGTGATAGTTCTTTTGAAATGTGTGTATATTCTTCTCTATTGAGTTTGTTTCTGTGTGCGGTGGCTTTAATCAGTACTCCCCGAATATAGCTCTTGTGAGCTTCCCATACCGTGGAAGGGGATATTTCTTCCTGTGTATTTAATTTGAAATATTCTCTGAGTTCTGTTTGTACTAATTTGTTTATTTCGGGGTTCAGAAGAAGTGAAGGGTCTAGCCTCCAACTATATTCTCTAATAGGTGCTGATGGCCACTTAATATTGCATTTCACCAAGGAATGGTCTGACCATGCTGTATGTAGAATGGACACGTTTTCCACCAAAGATAGTGTGATGTGGTCAACCATTATGTAATCTATTCTGGAATGTGTTTTATTTGGATTTGAGAAGAAGGTGTAATCTCTTTTATTTGGGTTATGTATTCTCCATGGGTCATGCAGACATAATGTCCTAATAAAATTCCACATCGCTTTGAGAGTTTTTTTTGGGCACCTGTATATTACTGTTTGAGCTGTCCAGTTTGGGAAGCACTGGAACATTAAAATCTCCCAGTACCAACAGCTGCCCTACTTGAATATCTCTAATTAAAGGGGTGATTGACTTAAGGAAGGTGGCTTGGCCTTGATTTGGGGCGTATATATTTACTATTGTGGAGGGCTTATTGAATAGCATTCCACTTACAGCTATGAACCTACCTTCTTTATCTTTAGTTTGATTTATTAAAGTAAAAGGAATCGATTTGTGTATAAAAATACTGACACCATTTATTTTTTTCTTCGGGTGTGCGCTATGAAAACATTGGGTGTAATTTTTATGAAAATATCTTGGGATGCTTCCCCTTTTAAAGTGTGTTTCTTGTAATCCTAGAATTTCGCCCTGTTTTTTTAATAGGTCTTGGATTGCTAAGGATCTTTTTTGAGGACTATTGAAACCCTTTACATTATGTGACACTAAACGTATCACAGTTTCTTTTTTCATGTCTTGTGATTTACCTGTGCTTGTTTGGAGCTAAGCCCTGTATCTGGTGACACAACATTTCCTGCCAAAACAAAATAACAACAAACCATAATACAACTATTATTAACAATAAAAACTACTCCTAACCTGTAATTGGTTACAGGGGGGTATATAACCAAAAAGAATTCCATATGGAACTCAATCTGCCCAATACATATCTGTTAAATGCAACTGTACTCAGGCATTAATTAGTTTTACTTATGTATTATGTGCATAAGTCAATTGTCAATGAGAACCTGAAAAGAAAAGAAACAAAAGCACAAAAAACAACATAATGAAAAGGACAACATACTAAAAAGGAAGCAGAAACATAGGTTTTGACTCACAAAAGGATACATTTGTAGGCCTTATATGGGCCAACTACGTAAACCATCTATTTATCACTTAATGTCACTTCTGGGTGCTGGATTTATTTTTCCTCTGTACACTTTGCCAGTCTGAGTTTCTGTGATGAGTTAATGTCTCTTTACTTGCAGACAGATCTTGCTCTGTGAATTTTCCGGCTTCTGGTTTTACTGGAGGGATCTCTAGTTTGCGGCAGCAATCTATCATTTCTGACGGAGTTGTGCATGTTGCTCTTCTATTGTTCCAAATGACAACCAGCTGGAAAGGGTAACTCCATCTGTACTTGATATTCATGGACCTTAGGTGTGTGGTTAATGGAGATAGCTCTTTACGCCTCTGAAGGGTCCTGGTGGATAGGTCAGCATATATCTGCAGGTTCGCTTCCTCGAAGCGAATAGGCTGTTTTTCTCTGGCATTTTTCATTATTTGCTCTTTCACCGCATATTTAGTTATTTTGACAATAGTGTCTCTTGGTGGGGCTCCCTCTTGCGGAACGGGTCTAAGAGCTCTATGTGCTCTGTCTATTTCCACTGGTAATGACCCTTCTTGATTGTTTAAATTGGCAAACAGGGCTTGTAGATATCTAGGTAGATCTGTCACTTGAACTGCTTCAGGAATACCTCTGATTCTTATATTATGTCTCCTGGACCTGTTCTCCAGATCTTCTATTTTATCTTCCATCTGTTGAATAGTGGTATCTTGTTGTTCCATCTTCGTGCTTAATTCGTTCTGAAAAGTATTGAATGCACTACAGTCCTCCTCTAGTTTTTCTACCCTGTTGCCAATATCTGAGATGTCTTTTTTTAAATCCGAGATTTCATCTTTGATGCACTGTTTTACTTGCACTAGTAGTGATGCAAAATCTTTTTTGGATGGTAGTGAAGTTAGTAATGATTTTGGAACGCATATAGTTTCCTGGTCTGCTTCTGATTCAGATTCTGAGTTTGACGACTCCTGTACCTCTTTAGGAGATACAGATGGGGATAAATCCGTGATCTGAGTATTTACGGTTTTAAAAAAATGATCCACTGATGGTGTAGATGAACCTTTAGCAGTGTCCTTTTTCCCTTTATCTTTCTGCGACATTTTCCTGGGTGACATGATCCTTAGTGATGGTATATCCGGCTTGTGATATTCAGGAGAGCCGTATACTTGTGACAATAGTCTGCGTCTGATTTAGTGCACTACTGCAAAGTGGTTATGCGTAGCGGTTATTTTTAACTTTGTAGAATCCCAATACTGATTATATCACAGGCATGCCTCTCTGATTGTTCTATGTACTCTCCTGTATTGATCACGTATGGGTGATAATTTAATAAGACTGTGAGCGATAAAGGACTCCCTTGATGTCACCTTGAATAGATATCTTTGGAGATGGTTTTCTACAAGTGTTGATTTTATATGTTTCATATTTCATAAAGTGTCCTGTTGTAAGCATACATCAGTCAATGTGACTTGGTTCCTCATGTTTTAATCTGCGTAGGCTGTCTCTTAATCTCCGCTGCCATGCTTACCTAAGGGGAGCGTAGTTTCAAAATGGCGACCGCCACGTGTGTTGTATATATCGGGTAATAAAAAATAAATAATAAATAATAAAAAGAGTTATTACCTTAAGATTTTTAACTGCCTCCTATCCGATAGCTTTCCAATGTCACACTGACCTCCGTGAGAGCAGCTTTCTCATAGCATATTGCGTTGTGCGGTATTGCGACCGAGTGTCCGATATTTCATCTCGCTCTTCTCCTCAGATGTGATCTTAGTCTCCTAAGAGTTATAGGTCTGTGTCTGAACCTTCCAGACTTGTATTTTGTCGCTCAATTAGGTATGCATTGGGCCGATGCTCCGGAGCTCACTTAATGTGCGGCCATCTCCTGTGAGTGCCGGCTCCGCCCCCCCCCCCACATTCTCTTCATTTTCATAGTCAGATTCAGAATCAGTTTCATGAGGAGTAGAGGATACTCTAGAATGGGAGTACTGTGTCTTTACATTTTTAAAAGTAGTATGTTTTTCCTATTTTACATGCTAAGTCTGCCCATCCACCTCATCTGATTAGATTGATACCCAAAAGCCAATTTATTAGACTTGAAGAAAATACAATTTCAGATGTAATATAGCAAACCCAGTCAGATGAGTTAAAGAATAGGCTTTTGCAGAGGGGATACTCTAAGGATCTTTTGGATAAAGCACAAGATGAATTTGGGCACATGTCCATTTCTTAAAAAAATCTTTAAAATAAACCTTTAATGAAGACACAGTAGTTTTCAGTTCACCATATTCTAATCAAAACAACAGGGTAGGTATAAGATACAACGCTCAAATCTCAAATGCTGTTCCCAAAAGGTAAGTGTACCTCCTAACATCAAACCAAAATAGAAAAAGAACAAGGGGATATGGGAACGCGCTGTACAAAACAGCATATGAGAGGTAAAGAACTATATAAGGAATGTGGATTACACAAGAGTATAATAAAAAAGTTTATATTTGTTTATAATTGTATTACAATAAGCGATGCCGGCATCTGTTACAAAGTAAAATAGTACAATTAAAATAGGATAAGAATCAACATAAAATATAAAACATCAGTGTGTAGTGCTGTAAGTAACTCTAAAAATAATAATATGTTGCAAAGTAACACAATGCTAAAATTTAAAATTTAAACAGAGTCAATGTTACCGTCCTTTCACAATCAGGCCAGTGATTAGAGTGTCTGATCCAGCTGTTTATATGAATGCAGGTATGACTTGGAAAATTCCCTCTGCGTTGTTTTTAAAACAGCAAAAAACTTGCAAGAATCTTCTGGCTTGTATCCAATGACTGTGAGTTAAATTTCAAAGACACATTCACAGCCGTATTTGCGGGATGTCCCGTGCTGTGGACCAGTTCCGGTCAGGAGGTCAAAGTGCAGGAGTAATGATAAGCAACGACAGACTTCGTTTCTTTGAAGTAACAATGAATCAGACTGCTTTTAACAAATGTGGGTCATGGGTGGGAATTACGCATATAGAGTCAATTCATATATTAAAGAGGCTCAATGCAAAAGCGGCAATAATCCCAACACCAAAATACATAACTCTACTAATAAGAAAGACAAAAAATCTCACTTAAATAGGGGACAGTCCCACTACTACCAATCTTACACAAATAAGGAGAATATACAGAGAGATGATAACAGAGAGAGACATTCTTTTAAATATCATTCTGATCAACAATACATATCACCCGTTATAAGAGAACCATACCAAAGAAGAGGCGCCCAAAATTTTGAAGAAATTAATTTTCACCATAACAGATCACCTTACATATCCCATTATAATGATTCCAGAAATTTCAGGAATTACAATAGAAATTTCCATCCACAACACCAATATGACCAACAATATTATGACAATAGAAATAGATTCCAATACAGGAACAATTATGACAATAGGCAAAACAGAAACTTCTATTATCATCATATTGAAAGCCGTGAACATTTTCACAATGAGAACCAAAATTGGAGAATACCACTGAAAAATAGATTCTCAGCATTACAACACACACCATACCAGAACAAAAATAAGACTCATTTCAACCGTAGGAATCCTAACACCGGTAAACAAACAGAAATGATTCATAATCCACCTTTTTTAGGGGAATCCCCCGCAAGAGCGGGGACCTCAAAAGAACGTATAGAACCAATAAAACCACAAAGAAATTTTCAAAACAAAAGAAGGCTAGAGGTAGAAGAGGGAGAAGAACCTCTAAACAAAACATTCAGAAAATAGAACCCAAAAATACTGGTATCTTTAACATAAGTAAAATTACCCTAGATGAAAAACAAGAAAAGGTCCTAAGTAAAGGGTTTTCCTTTGCTCCCTCTTGCAAATTGAACAAATTCGAGACTCTGATAAACATCAATCAATACATCCGTAAATTGACACTAAAAAGATATTTCATCAAGAACCCTTTACAAAATAAAACTTTTTCAACAAACGATAGTTTTGTTCACACAAATTTTAAGAAAAAATCAGATTTTTTTCCAACAAATGAAAAGAGTGAACATATAAAACTTTTCGAACAAAACATCAAAAAAGATCTAGATTCAATAAACGAAAACAAATATTTCAAAAATAATCTCAGTAAAGGAGAAATTACAGTTATAAATAATCTGAAAAATAATAAAGATATAACAGTAAAACCAGCTGACAAAGGGGGGGGGGGGGCATTGTAATAATGGACACCAGTTATTATATAGAGGAATCAAACAGACTTCTACACGATACATCAACATACAAAAGACTCAAAATGAATCCCCTGAGTAAACAAGAACAAGAATTGAGTAGTATTTTAAAAGAGGCCAAAACTCTAGGAATTATAAGCAATTCCGAATTTGATTTCCTATCTGTAACCCATCCTAAATTTCCTACCTTCTATTTTCTATCAAAAATCCATAAAAATCTCACAAACCCTCCAGGCTGCACCATTATTTCAGGGATTGAATCCATTTCATCCAATGTCTCACAATATGTTGACTTCTTTTTACAAAAATACGTCGTAGATTTACCATCATACCTAAAGGACTCTACCAATTTTTTAAATTATATCAAAAATTTAACTTGGCACGAGAATTACATCCTTGTGACATGTGACGTCAACTCACTGTACACCAACATTGCACACAACATTGGTCTATCAGCTATTAAAGCATATCTAGATAAAGATGAAAATTTACCCACAAGTCAAAATAAATTTATATTGGATTGTATCCACTTCATTTTAAACAACAACAGTTTCATGTTCAATTAAGAAATTTACTTGCAAATAAAGGGTACTGCAATGGGCACAAGGTTCGCCCCCAGTTATGCTAATCTTTTCATGGGTCAGTTTGAAGAACAAAATATCTATAATGGCCCATGGGGGGCGAACCTTGTGCACTATTGCAGATACATAGATGACATTTTTATAATATGGAGAGGAGACATAGAGCTTCTCGAATCCTTTATGATAGATATCAATACTAATAACATGGGCATCTCATTCACACACGATTACAGTAGTCATAAAATCCACTTTTTAGACATTGAAGTAGAAATAATAAATAACCAGGTACATACCCAAACCTACTTCAAAGACATTGATGCCAACAATTATGTCCACTTTGAAAGTTGTCACCTGGCTCAGTGGAAACTAAACATCCCTAAAAGTCAGTTCATGAGGGTAAAAAAGAACTGTTCCTCCTTAGATACCTATAAATCACAATCAGAAATCCTCAGTACCAGATTCATTGAAAAAGGATATGACCCTAGACTAATAGAGAGGACACAGAAAGAAGTTGCCAATATAGACAGAGAATCACTTTTGATCATAAAAAACAAAGAAAAAAGAAATCCTCTTAAAAAGCACAACTTAGAGGAGAATAACCTAGACAATCTATTCATACCTTTTATCACTAACTATAGTGTACAACATTCAGAGATAAAAAAGATACTTAAAAAACACTGGTATCTCCTAAAACAAGACCAAGTTCTAGGTCACAGATTAAAAAAAACGTCCAGATGTTATCTTTAAAAAAAACAAAAAATCTAAAGAATTGGCTTTCACCTAGCGAATTCAAAAATAATAAAACAAAAAATGATAGAGATCTCGAAGGTGAAGCACTTGTTGGTTTCTACCCGTGCAATTCATGCAAGTCCTGCAAATATAGCTCAAAAATAAAAGAAATTAAGTCCACTACGACGGGTCAGTTCACTAAAATTAGAGAACTTATTAGATGTACAGACAAAAACATTATCTATTGCATTCAATGCTCTTGTAAATTATTTTACTTCGGACAAACGAGCAGAATGTTAAAAGACAGAATACATGAACACATATTAAAAATTGAACACGAATCTGTTGATACTAATCTTTATGCACATTTTAAAGAGAAACATTCTAGTAACCTGAAACATTTTAAATTCTGGGGAATTAAAAAGATGAATTTAGGCAATAGAGGAGGAAATATGAACACACTCCTCACCAAGAAAGAAGCGGAATTTATATACAACTATAAAAGTCTTCACCCGTATGGCCTTAATTCTGAATTAGACCTCAATTTTATAATCTAGACTTCAAAGTACCTTAATAAATGACATGCCTTTCAAAAAAAGATTTAACAATCAAAAAAAGATGTAACTCCTAAAAAAGATCTGACTTTCAAAAAAAGATATGTCTTTCAAAAAACGATATGTCTTTCAAAAAACGATGTCTTTCAAAAAACGATATGTTTTTCAAAAAACAACATGTCTTTCAAAAAACGATATGTCTTTCAAAAAACGATATGTTTTTCAAAAAAACGACATGTTTTTCAAAAAAAGATAAGTTTTTCAAAAAAAGATAAGTTTTTCAAAAAAAGATGTTTTTCAAAAAAAGATATGTCTTTCAAAAAAAGATATGTCTTTCAAAAAACGATATGTCTTTCAAAAAACTACATGTTTTTCAAAAAACTACATGTTTTTCAAAAAACGACGTTTTTCAAAAAACGACATGTTTTTCAAAAAAACATAAGTTTTTCAAAAAAAGATGTCTTTCAAAAAAAGATACGTCTTTCAAAAAATGATACGTCTTTCAAAAAACGATATGTTTTTCAAAAAAAGATGTCTTTCAAAAAAGGATATGTTTCTCAAAAAAAGATATGTCTTCCTAAATAAGGATGTGTTTTTGATATTATCATATTTCTATAGTATTTCACTTCAATATTTTTTAGAGTTAACCATAATCACGACTTAATCACCACTAAAAAAGTTTTTTGTTGCAAATACGTACTGCTAGTGGGTTTTTTTATATATATATATATATATATATATATATATATATATATATATATATATATATATATATATATATATATATATATATTTTCATATTTTTCCATAATCTTTCATGGAAATATTTCATGTACAATTTTTTATATTATCTCTGGTATATAGATCTACTGCACAATCTAAATGCTTTTACTCCAATCCTCATTAGTTCTAACATTTATCAAAATAGAACAAAATGTTGAGGTATTTATAAACATATAACGAATGTTGATTAAACTGTGAAAAATCATGGTAAACCCAGTCATATGACTTTCTCTCATCTAATCACATGACTTTCTCTCATCTAATCACATGACCCTCTCTGATCCAATCACAGAAAACCACAGTGTATTTAAATTCATGAAAGACCATAATGAGCATCTTGATAAAGGCCTGACTAGGCTGAAACACGTAGAAATTTGCTCATAACTTGTGAAATTAAGTAGTAGGTAAGGTGGTTGAGACCAACTCTAATTCACAGAGTTGTTTTTTTCCTGGAAATACCATCATACCCATGATCTACTTTCTTCTGTCCAGCACTGGAATCTGAATAATATGGACACTGTTACAAACTTCACTTGCAATACAACTGCTTGACTTACATATGCGGTAGGTGCGGTGCATTGAGCCTCTTTAATATATGAATTGACTCTATATGCGTAATTCCCACCCATGACCCACATTTGTTAAAAGCAGTCTGATTCATTTTTACTTCAAAGAAACGAAGTCTGTCGTTGCTTATCATTACTCCTGCACTTTGACCTCCTGACCGGAATTGGTCCACAGCACGGGACATCCCGCAAATACGGCTGTGAATGTGTCTTTGAAATTTAACTCACAGTCATTGGATACAAGCCAGAAGATTCTTGCAAGTTTTTCGCTGTTTTAAAAACAACGCAGAGGGAATTTTCCAAGTCATACCTGCATTCATATAAACAGCTGGATCAGACACTCTAATCACTGGCCTGATTGTGAAAGGACGGTAACATTGACTCTGTTTAAATTTTAAATTTTAGCATTGTGTTACTTTGCAACATATTATTATTTTTATTGTTACTTACAGCACTACACACTGATGTTTTATATTTTATGTTGATTCTTATCCTATTTTAATTGTACTATTTTACTTTGTAACAGATGCCGGCATCGCTTATTGTAATACAATTATAAACAAATATAAACTTTTTTATTATACTCTTGTGTAATCCACATTCCTTATATAGTTCTTTACCTCTCATATGCTGTTTTGTACAGCGCGTTCCCATATCCCCTTGTTCTAGTTCACCATATTCTCCCCAATACAATAAAAATATGGCTATTTTAAATAAACAGAGGGGATACTTGAAGGATCCTTTGGATAAAGCACAAGATGAATTTAGGCACATGTCCATTTCTAAAAAAAATCTTTTAAAAAAACCTTTAATGAAGACACAGTAGTTTTTAGTTCACCATATTCTCCCCAATACTATAAAAATATGGCTATTTTAAATAAACATCTTAGCATGTTAGAGAATGACAACTTACTGGCACCATATGTAAAGAATTGCAAATTTGTCCCCAGGCCTCCTGTGACTTTAGGATCAAAGTTGTCACCAAGCATAATTGTAACTAAAGAAAAGATAGCAAATAGAACTACCTGGTTTTATTCTGAGGGCAATTTTAAGTGCATCAATTACAATTGTAAGTCATGCTCAGTTCTAACTATCCTCAATAACACAGCACACGTTCAAGATATGTATGATATGCCACTTGTCGAACAAAGTGGGTTATCTATCTTATTACCTGCAATTTATGCCAAGCCGAGTACGTAGGTCAGACCTCACGTGAGCTCTGCACTAGAGTCTGTGAAAACATGAGGAATGTTGAACATTACAATAAACACTCAGCCATAGAAAAACACTTTAATGGTATACACTTCACTAATGTTTCAGACATTGGAGTACATATCATTGATAGGGCAAATAGACAACCCAGAGGGGGAGATTGCCACAAGCTACTTACTAGAAAGGAACTGTTCTGGATATTGAAGTTAAAAACCAGATTCCCCTAAAAAATGAATTTCGAATGGGACATTTCTTACTTTACTGGTTAACAATTCCATACAATTTAAGTTCACTTGTTGATTAAGTCTCAGTTGCACCATCTTGGGACTTTAAGGACTGCGGTGCTTTGGAGGTGATGATTGATCTGTCAGAAGGCAGTGAAATATATGGTGGTCAATCAGCCCATAAGATCTACCCTCCTAGATCAAGAAATCAGAATTTTTATCCTATACAAATTAGAGGTCCCCATATAAATATCTTTAAAAAAAACTGTAGAACAAGATATTTTAAAATTAGCAACAGAAACCAATATCAAGTCCATCCTTCACAGAATAATCTCCCCAAAAAGGAATATCTAGTTTTAAAAACCCTTAGAGAAAACAAGGATATAGTCATAAGAAATGTGGATAAGTGGGGATCAATAGTTGTTTTAAATAATACAGACTATATCATGGAAGCCAACAAGCAACTTTCAGATACCCATACATATTACAAATTGCCCTCTGACTCAACGGCCAAATTTAAGAGAGATCTTACTGATATACTTAAGAACGGGGTATCACTGGGTATTTTGAATCCCAGTCAAATTGAACAACTTATTCCCAAACATCCGATAATACCCATATACCATCATGTACCAAAAATACATAAAAATTTAACAACACCGCCCGGCAGACCCCTAGTGTCTGGGATCGGCTCACTATTGGAACCTATGTCCGAATGGGTCGACTCCATTCTACAACCCATAGTTGTAAACTTGTATAACTATTTAAGAGATTCTAATCATTTTCTAAATTATATTATGGGGACAAATTGCAAGACAGTTACACTTGGGCTGTTGTTGACATTGAATCTTTGTATTCTTGTACACCACATCAGCTGGGTATACAAGCTGTGAAGTTCTTCTTGGACAGGGAGGTGACTGTTCAGGATGATGTCAAGATTTTTTTAAGTGATTGTTCTTATTACCTGCAATTATGCCAAGCCCAGTACGTTGGTCAAACCTCACGTGAGCTCCACACTAGAGTCTGTAAAAACATGAGGGATGTTGAACATTACAATAAAGACTCAGCCATAGCAAAACACTTTAATGGTATGCACTTCACTAATGTTTCAGACATTGTGGTACAAACCATAGATAGGGCAAATAGACAACCCAGAGGGGGAGATCGCCACAAGCTACTTACTAGAAGGGAACTGTTCTGGATATTGAAGTTAAAAACCAGATTCCCCTAAGGGAGGAATTTCGAATGGGACATTTCTTACTTTACTGGATAACAATTCCATACAATTCAAGTTCCCTTCTTGATCAAGTCTCAGTTGCACCATCTTGGGACTTTAAGGACTGCTGTGCTTTGGAGGTGATGAAAGATCTTTCAGAAGGCAGTGACATATGTGGTGGTCAATCAACCCATAAGATCTACCCTCAAGATCGGAATTTTTATCCTATACAAATTAGAGGTCCCCTTATAAATATCTTTAAAAAATAAACTGTAGAACAAGATATTTTAACAACAATTCCATACAATTCAAGTTCACTTCTTGATTATTTAAAAAAAATGTACACCTAGGATTGATATTTATATTTACCTATAGGCCAGAGTAATATATGTTTCCCTTTGTTTTTTATTCTAGTCATTTTTATCTTGACTTTCCCTTTCCTCATCCCTAACAACTATCAATATTTAACATACATTAGCTTTGTTTGCTGTTCCAAATTTTTCAGCATTAAACATCTTTGCAGAGTGGATTTTCAAAAATTAAATTTGTAATTAAATTTGTGTTTATTATCCTCTGATAGGGGTATACAATGAAGCCTTATACAATATAAATTCACCTTATTGCTAAATGATGTATCTTGCTAATGTATACTATATTTGTACAGTCTTTTTCCAACACAATTAGGCATATTTTTTCTTTTATTATTCAGTTTTGTTTTAAAACAGGGAAAGAGGCGGCCCATACCAATTGATGTGATTGGATGAGCTAGCCTTAAGTACCTAGTGGTTTTGCCCTATAATCACCTATGATTAAGTGCTACACTAGAGCAAAACGCATCAGGGGTTACTACCTTATCAACCTGCATTGATATGTTTGCACTTTTAAATCTTTAATAAAAGTTATATTTTAATGTTTGCCCTTGGAGTGCCCGGACCCTTCCCTTTGTCTACAGATATATTTTTTTTTATTTTTTATTATTTTTATTGAGGTTTTACGTAACAGACAAGAAACAATGATCTCCTTTTAACAGCAAAAATACAAATAGAATTGAACAAAATACTTTGACAGTAATAAGACAAGCATTAGGTAGGCTTATGAAACCTCGTTTTGGTGATAATATAGCATAAAAGACTGACTAATTAGAGGGCCACGTTCAAGCCAGAGGTTCCAGAAAAGTAAGAGACAGCTGATAGTCAGATGGGAAGCCTCTTATGGGCTTTAGAAGTGAATATGGAGTTTGGGGGGGGGGGGGGATTTCAGTGGGCAAGCGCCATTCATTGAGTAGGGGGAAGAATGGAGGGGCGGAACAATATTAGGGAGTGTCATGTGAACTGTGATCAAACAACTAAAGTTGTTGTCTGAGAGGTAGTTATAGGGCAGCCTGAAAATATGAGCTATACAACATTGGGTAGTGTGAGATTTATGGGCATATAAATGAGAGTACTCTAGCAGGGGAATTAAGTTGAGTATATCCATTGGTGCTATTTAGGGGGGTTATTTACCATAATATCAAGGAAAATCTAGGTCATAGTTGAATATCAAATATATGGGGCATATAGCATATTGGGTGGAGATAAGCATATCCCATTCTAACTACTGAACCAGGAAGGGAAGGATAGTCACGTTATAATTATTGGTACTATATTACTTTTATAGTATAAAGTAGGGAATAATCACTGTATCATGCAACATGTCATACACAGAAATAACATACATGTGATATATATCATAGTCATTAAGAGACAAAATAATTTACAAGAGAGCTATAGCAATAATACATAGTAACCCTAGGTTGTATGTTATAATAGTGTGTAAAGGTTTCTCTGAACTAAATCTTAATAGGAGTAGTTTAGTTAGGCTTAAATAATTTTTGACTTGTCCGGTAAACCTGCGAGTGAATTATTAACTTTTATATTTTCCTCAGGCCTCCATCAAGTAAAATAAGTCACAGTGTGACAAAAAGTCTAAATAAGAATTAGGTGTTGTGTCATATGAAAGCTAGATAACACACATGTAAGAAAGACAGTAATCCATACTAGGTATCCCACAGCCATTAAAGCCTTTGAAAGCCCTTAAGTACACTTTTGCTACCGCATCCCTGCTTTGCCTTTTATCCAAAACATTGATGTGTCTTAAGGCACCCTTCTGTCTACACCAGAAGGAACCCTACCCCTTGTGGGTTCTATTCCAAAAAGCTATCTCCAGCAGAGTGCAATTATGAGAATTGAGATAGAGAATTATTGGCCATTATTCTATCACTCAAAGAGTGGAGACATCTGCTTAAATGTACTACCATTCTAACAGAATAATAAGAACTTAGTAAATAATAAGAACTTAGTAAATCAAAAATATAAAAAAATGCAGACAAATCCTCAGCTGCAGATAAAAGTCAATTTTATTGTATACAAAGTATATACATTTAATCCAAGTAAAAGGTCATACCAAAAAGATCTGACGCATTTCATGTGCCACCAGGCACACTTCCTCAGAGATCATAAGAACTTAAAGAACTTACTTATTTTGTCTACTGTAGAATACCACCTTTCCTCCACCTGCGTTAAAAAAATTCAAATAAGCGTAACAATTTCATCCGTATCTACCGGATTGGTTCCCCCATTGGCATCTAAATCGCCATGATACACTCCCACTTGTTCTATTGTGCATGCATTAAATCATAAACTGGATGTCACTCAACTAGCGCGTTCACAAAAGCCACATGTGCAGTTGCAAAGGGAATACTTTTCAGGATGATCTCCGCTAAGTCACTAAACAATGAATCAACTGATTCATTGCTAGTATGTATCTAAGCGGAGATTGAAAGGTAGCACATGCGCAGAGATTTGCAAATGGAGAACACGCACGCTTCCATATGCAAACGGCGGGTGGTACCATAGAAATAATTTCAATACAGAAAGCCGGAAGAAAGCGACGGGGAGGAGGAAGCAGAAAAAAATGTTGATCGTAAATATAAAATGTATCTTATTTCTGATATTTTTTTAAACAAAATAAGTTAGTCACTACAATGTTTGTCAGTATATTAGGCTAAAATTGGATTCACATTTAAAAACTTTACTTTCACTTTAACCTATCTCTCTGAGGCCAAGAGGCTCTCTCCACGCCAAGCCAGATGAGCCCTATTTCTTTCACAATTCAATTATGTAGTCTCATATTTTTGCCCAGCTCTAAAAGTTTGAAGGCTGATGAGTTGTCTCACCAATTTTCTGAGTCATCCAGGGAAGGCTCCATACCTACTATGGTTATTCATCTGGATCATATCCTGGTAACTATCCGCACCAATTTAACTTCTTCCTTGGGAGAGCAGATTCTAGCTGCTCAACCTATGACTCCTCCAGAGAAACCTTTCTATTGATGTTTGGCACCTGAGATTTTGTGCATCAAACTATTGCGAACCTACCATAACTCCAAAACTGACAGTCATCCTGGTAAAAATCAGATGACTTGGGCTATTTTTTTGCCAATTCTGGTGGCCGACTCTCCGCTCTGATGTCACTGCTTACATGGCTGTCTGTTTTACTTGTGCCCAAATCAAGCCTCCTCACCACCTTCCTGAGGGCCTACTAAAACCCATTCCTAATGGGGAACATCCTTGGACTCACCTAGCCATGGACTTTATCATTGATCTTCCTGTGTCTCATGGTTTTATTATCATCATCATGGATTTCCAATGTTTTTCCAAAATGTCTTATTGCATACCATTAAAGAAGTTGCCCATGGCTCAGGAGCTCGCTTCGGGTTTTTTCTAGGGAGGTTTTCTGTTTACACAGTATACCTAAGGAGATAGTTTTGGATTGGGGCAGCCAGTTTGTCCCTAGGTTCTGGTGGGTCTTTAGCACTCAGTTGGAAATTCGACTCTCCTTCTCCTTAGGCTACCATCCACAGTATAATGGTGCCACTTAGCGTTCCAACCAAGCCCTGGAGTAGTTCCTTGGATGCTATGTCTTAGACCACAACAACAAGTGGGCTGATCTGCTACCATGGGCAGAGTTTGCTAGGAACCGTGCTATTAACTCTTCTTCCCAAATATCCCTGTTCATGGCCAATTACTGGTTTCAGCCTTCTGGGTTACCCGGTTCGTTAACTTCCCAGAACTTTCCAGCTTTGGAGGATCATCTTCGGGTGCTCTGCTCCTCATGGGTGCAGATTCAAAATTCGCTTCATGTCAAAGTTCCAAATGGATTGAAGGCGTTTACCTGCTCATTCCTACCAGGTTGTGGAGAGGGCGTGCATGTCATCCCGTAACTTGAACCTCAGAGTGCCTACTTTGAAACTGGCACATTGTTACATTGGGCCTTTCCATATTCTCCATAAGGTTAACCCAGTTGCCTACACCATTGACCTTCCTTCTAGCATGCGTATCTCTAACGTTTTCCATGTATCCCTCCTTAAGCCGTTAGTATGTAATCGTTACACTACCGCTTCCACTCGTCCTTGTCCCATTCCAGTTGGCTACCATGAGGAGTATAAAGTATGTAGCTTCCTTGAGTCCCATTTCAGGGGTCAAGTAATGTATCTGGTCCTATTTTTGTCCCCCCGTGGGGGAGGGGTAGTTGAGGAAGGGGTACTGTCAGGGTTACTCACCCTTCCTTGTTTCATTTGGAATGCAGGTCTGTTTCTGGTTTCTCTTGCAGTGTTTCTCACACTATGCATTACTCCAAACATGCCCTCTTATGGATAAACTTGTTAACATCATCATTCTGCAACTACTAGCAACTTCTGTCAGTTTCCTGTCTCTCAGTAATGATGTATCGCCAGTTTACTATATAACCATCACCCAGTCCACTTTGAATCTGCCCTTGCGTGAGTCCAGATCTACCAAGTGCTTTATATCTTGTTCCTGTTCTCTGTGCTGCCTCTGGCTTTGGCTGACTAACGGCGTTGGCATCAGTTCCCTGGCTTTGTACTGACTTCGTTCTGGATATTCCAATAGCTGTTTATTTTTATTTTAAAGACATTTTTTTTTATTTTCTAACCTGCACTTTCATTTCCATCTGGTTTCTTAGTTCCCTGACACAGGTTTTGGATGAAGTGGTCAGGTTGGTGAAATGGTGACCAACAAGGGTACAGTGTTTTGTTTCACATTGATTTTTTAAATGACTGTCTGTGTAAGTTCAAGTTTTTGGCTTCTTTCTCCAATATAACATTACACTTCAAATGTTGTGCAATATATTATGTATACCACATTTGTAGATATACATGAATATGCCCCTTTAATGTTATATGATTTATTCTTGTGATGTGCTGTGCTGTGCTGTTTTCACAAATGTGTTGGCATAGTTTGCATAGAGTTTTATTGCAGCATTTGCTTTCATTCTGACTGTTCTCTTTCTTAAGGGATAGCTTCCTGTGGACCAGTTTCTGTTTTATGTTAGGTGGTTGTCTTAATGCCAGGATTGGGGTTTGTGGAAAGATTTTTTTGAGTGTGGGATCCTTTATGAGTAGTGGCTGCAAGTCCTTCATGTTTTTGTATCCCTTCCAGAGCATGGTTGTATTTGACTACTAGTGAGATACGTTATATGTTTTCTTCTCCCTGCATTGTAGTAAATGTTCACATGAAGTATTGAGGGTAGAGTTAATTTTTTTTTATTTATAACCCTTGGTTTTGTAACCATTTGTTTGAATGATTGGGACAGTGTGATGTTTGTCATGATCCTTAGTATCTGAGCAAATTCTGTGATATCTGGTAGCCTGACTGTAGATTATTGATTTTTTTTTTTTTTTTAAAAAGCTTTATTGTTAATTTCAAGCTTACATCTGAGTAACACATAAATCCAACATTACATGTATGGCTACAGCTTAACAGTTTTAAAACACTTACATAATCAGTTATTCATAGCCATGTCCATTTTGTGATTTCCCTTGTTTAGGTTCATTGTAAATCTATATCTTCATTCAAGGGGTTGGCGCAATTGTGTTTTGATCATAGTCCTTTAGGTTAGCAATTAACTTTTAAATCTTTTAAAGAAAACAAAAAAGAAAAAGAAAAGAAAAAGAAAAGAAAAAGAAAAAAGGCGGAAGAAAAAGGATAAATCCCCCTTATGAGGGGGCTTAGTCTGCCATGCTCTCTTTTGCAATAATGATGAAAGTTCTCCTATTGATTTCCTTCTCTTGGGTTTTATGGCTTGTGTTGCTCTCTCTCTATAATTATTAGGGGCTGATGGATCAGCTATATCAGGTACATTTAACCTGTGTTTCTGTTGTTAAGGCCAGTCTGCATCTCATCCCACAAAAATCTGACCTCTGCAAGAGTGTTTAATTTATTTCTTTTCATATATCCGTATTCTTCCAGAACCAATATTTCTGTTACTTTTTCTCCCCAAGCTGTGATCATTGGGGGGTTCTGGTTCTTCCAGTTTAGAGCTACTAATGCTTTTGCCCCTGTCATCCCTAGGTGTATTAATGTGCGTCTAAGCTTACAGGTGATGTTTGTGGTGTCATTGAGTAGGACTAGGTTGGGTGTTAGTGTAAAGTCGTTTGACAAGATCACTTTGTAGTGCCTCTTTATTTCTACCCAGAATTGTGTAAGTTTCTTGCATTTCCACCACATATGGAGGTAACTTCCTTTTTCCTCGCACCCTCTCCAACATCTATCACTGGCATTTGGGTATATTGAGTGCGACCTAGAAGGGGTGAGGTACCATCTCATAATTAATTTAAAATTCATTTCTATTAACTGTGGAGACGTGGAAATCTTTTTGGTGTGCCTAAAAATTCTTGCCCAGTCTTCTCTTGTCATGTCTAGGTCTAGTTCCTCCTGCCATTTGGAGGTGTATGTTGGTAGGGTTGCTGCTTGAACTGATTGTATGAGTCGCCTTGAGATGGAGAGGGTATGCCTAATCTCTTCTGTGTTTGTGCATAGTGTTTCATATGGGGTTAATTCCCTTAAAAATTCTTGCTTGTGTGGAGATGTGTGTATGAAGTGTGTTAGTTGTGAGTATTTCAGCCATGTGGTGTACCTGCCCTCCGAAATTTCTGTCAGGTTTTCTCTTTTGTCTAGCTTCCCCTCTTTCATAAACTTAATTAATGGTGTTGTGTATCCCCATTCATGTAACCTTTGTTGGCCTCTGTCTAGTCCTCCTATGATTTCTGCGTTTATCGGTATAGGGAATAAGGGCGAGCGTGTTCCCAAAATGTGTTTCCGTCGTATGAGAATGTTATCCCATGTATCGAAGGTGTACTTGTGTATAGCAAGGTCTGTACATTGGGGAGGTCTCGACTTTTTTGGTACCCAACAGAGTGTCCCTACCTCTGGGACTCTTAAGATATGGGAGTCAATTGCAACCCATGCCTTTGTTTCCCTTGATCTGTGCCAGTCTAAAATCCTTTGCAGTGTGACTGCTTCGTGATATTCAGCTATGTGAGGTAATCCCAGTCCCCCATTCTCTATGCTCCTGTACATATTTCCTCTATTTATTCTAGGTTTGCTCTTGTTCCAGACGAAAGAGTTAATTTGTTTTTGCAGTTGGGGCATATACCATTTTGGGATGGGGATAGGGAGAGCCTGGATTAGATATAGTATTCTGGGTAACGTCGTCATTTTAACACTTTGTATGCGTCCCCACCATGTGATTGGTTTTGTGGCCCAGGTGCGTAGATCTTTTTGAATGTTGTGTAGCAGAGTGAGGTAATTATCATCAAATAGTTGTGATATAGTGGAGGAGAGTTGAATTCCTAGGTATTTGAGGGATTTTTTTGTGTCTGTATTAATCAGGAACCCCGAGAACCGACAAAAATGGTCAATCTCTTTCAGAGTCGCTGGTACAGAATGTTGGGGGTCTGTTAATGTGAATAACACGTCGTCCGCATATAGTGCAATTTTGAAATTGTGCGGGCCTATTTTGACTCCGTTAATCTTTTGATTTTGTCTGACGTGTGCTGCTAGTAACTCCATTGAGAGGATAAATAGGATTGGGGACAGGGGGCACCCCTGTCTTGTCCCATTCCGAATGTCAAAGGGAATAGACAACATTCCATTTGCTTTTACTTTTGCAGTGGGTTGTGTGTATAGCTGAAATATGCGCGTTACCATCTTTGTACCGAATCCCATCTCTACTAATGTCTCTTTTAGAAATGCCCAATTAATTCTATCGAATGCTTTTTCTGCGTCTGTGGCCATTAATACTGTAGGGGTCTGATTGAATTTAGCAAATGTGGTGAGTGTGAGCGCCCTAATGATGTTATCCCTCGCTTCTCTCCCTGGGACGAATCCCACTAGGTCCAGATGAATGAGGTGGGATAATATTTTGTTGATTCGATTAGCTAGAATTTTGCCTAATATTTTGATATCAGAGTTGAGGAGGGATATAGGTCTATAGCTGCTTGCTTCCGTCAGGGGTTTATTGAGTTTGGGGATAACAGAAATATGGGCTGATAACATTTCCCGTGGGAATTGGTGGCCATCGTCTAGTGCTTGGAAAAGCTTTAATAAGTGGGGGGCTAGAATATGTTTAAATGTTTTATAATAAGAATTTGTAAAGCCATCCTGACCAGGGCTTTTGCCCGAAGGTAGGGACTTAATTGCTGCCAGGATTTCTACTGTGGTTATTGGGGATTCTAATTCTTCTTTAGTGTCACTTGGTATCTTAGGCAGATTTGCCTGCTCAATATATTCTTTCATATGTTTCCAATGTTCGGTGGAACCATTGGAATCTAGATTGTAAAGCGCTGTGTAATACGTACCAAAGTGGTTTGCTATTAGTTTGCTATCTAAGATCTCTTTCCCTCCTGCCATCTCTAACTTATGGATTTGTGTCCTAGCTTTTTGTTCTTTTAATAACTTAGCCAGTAGTGGCCCTGCTCTGTTCCCTTCATAGAAGTGCATTTTTTTTTACTCCTAGAGCCTTCCTCTGTGCTTCCTTTGTCAAGGTTGCGTTTAGGTCTTTTCTGGTTTCTGTGAGGTGTTTTGTTAAGCCTAGGTCTTTTGGGTTGTTTTTATGTGCTATTTCTAGCTGCCTCATCTCTTCTGTTAAAGCCCCCACTGTGCTGTTATATGTTTTCCTTCTAAATGCTACGTGTTTTATACACTCCCCTCGTAGTACTGCCTTGTGAGCTTCCCACAAGGTGGTCGGGGTTACATCCTGTGACATGTTGATGTGAAAGTATTCTTTCAGTGATTTGGTCAGGGCCTCTAATGTGGCGGGGTGTCTCAGTAAGGAGTCGTCCAACCTCCATATAATAGGGGTAATTGGGTGGTTAGGCCAATGGAGGGTCACAAGTACAGCTGAGTGATCTGACCAAGGAGTCGGTTGTATGTCTTGAGGAGTCTTTGACCATTGATAAGTGATTTCTGTCTACCATTAAGTAGTCGATTCGTGTATAAATAGACCAGGGGTGTGAAAAGAAGGTGTAATTTCGTTGGGTTGGATGTTGTGTGCGCCATATGTCTAATATGCCTAGCTGTGTCAGGCAGTTGTATGTTACGTTTGGCGGTCTTGAGCCTGGTGAGGTTCTTCCCGCGGAGGAATCTAATGTTGGGTCTAGGATTACATTCAGGTCCCCCCTAGTATCAAAATCCCTTTCTTGTTCTCTTCTACTAGTTTTGCCAAATGCTGAAAGAATTTATGTCTACCACTGTTTGGCGCATATACATTAACCAGGGTCACTGGTCTATGGAATAATGTCCCTGTTATGATCAGAATTCGTCCTTCCTTATCTGTTACCTTATTCTGTAGGCTAAAGTGTAGGTTGCGGTGTAAGAGAATTCCTACTCCGTTTTTTTTAGCTGAGGTGTGTGAGTTAAAATATCCTGTCGGGTGATCCTTAGACCTAAATGTTGGCGACGCTGAGGTCAGGAAATGGGTCTCTTGTACAAATATTATAGAGTCTTTGTGTTTCTTGAAAGCTCTGAGTGCTATTGAGCGTTTGGTTGGTGAATTGAGACCTTTTGTATTTTGTGTAAGTATTGTTATTAATGGGTTATCCATATTTAAGTTCTGAGTTTTGTACTTGCATCAAATTTAAAGTGTTGTGTCTTACCCTGTATCGAATAGGTGGAAGAAACCTCTGATCTGTTTGGGATGCAATGGCGAGAGAGAGTGTACTTTCTACTTCTAACTTGTCTACTTGAGACGAGAGCAAATATTTTCCTGGAGAGTCATGGCAGACGAGCTTAAAAAGAAAAAGAAATATAAAAATATTAACATTAACATTTATAAGAACATAAGAAAACATGTTTAACATAAAACTAACAAACAGTGCTAGTTCCTATCTTATTTCCTAGCCTATTTCCCGCTGTGGGTCAGCGAGGGGGGAGAGATAGGGGATCAGGAATATAAGATATGGGGGGAGGCAATAAACTTGCCAGCAATCGACCGGATGGTCAGTCCCGTGGGGGGTATGGGGAATAGAGGACATATTATATAATTTTAGTGTGTAAGGCCTGCTTCTATGCCTGACTTAATTATACCATACTATACCACAAGGAAGTATCTGTTGTGTTTCAACAGTTAAAGTCTAATGATTCTCAAGTAAGTCAGGTATCTGTGCTTTCTTCAAGGCGACCAGTCGCCGGGTCTGTTTTCCTTTTCTTGGGCACCTTCACCCATGTCGGGCGTTGTGGGCGGGGGGCAAGGGTTGCGCCGTTTGTTTCTTTGTTATCCCTCAGTTTTGGTAGTGAGGGTTGAGGTATGTCCAGTAGTTTACAAAATTGCTCGATGTCCTCCGGATCTTTGTATGTGAATGTTTTATCTTCTTTGATAACCTTGATTGAAAATGGGAACCCCCATCTGTATGGTATTCCCAGTTCAGTAAGATGTTGGGTGAGATATCTTGCTTCTTTGCGCTTTGCTAATGTCAAAGGGCTGAGGTCAGCATATATCTGGAGATGGTCTTCCCCGAATGCTATGGGTGACCTTTTCCTGGCCGCTTGCAAAATCCTTTCTTCGTCTGTGAACCTGTGGCAACAGAGGATAACATCTCTTGGTGGAGCAGTGTCTGGGGGACGAGCCCGCAGCGCTCTGTGGATTCTGTCTATGATGATATTATCATTATTGCCTGGCTCCAGCAAGAATTTAAATAAGTTCTGAACATATGAGTGTAATTGTGCAGGGAGAATCTTTTCTGACACCCCTCTTATCTGCAAATTCTGGCGTCGGCCCCTGTTATCCAGGTCTTCCAGCTGTGTCTGCAGTTGTAATATCGTGGAGTTTTGCTGTTGTAATTCTAGGGCCATTGTGTCTGTTGTCATCGTGGTTTCTTCCGTTTGTTCTTCTAGATGCTGTACTCTGTGCCCTAAAGCGTTTATGTCTCGCTTAACTTCTGTTAACCCATCTTTAATGGCTTTGTTGACTTGTAGCATGAAAGCCGCTAAATCCTGTTTAGTAGGAAGTGCGCTGAGGTCAGCTCTTGTTATTGGTATATTGTTCCCCTCTTGTTCTTGTGAGCTTTGTTGTGGGTCATCTTCAGTGTTTTTCAAAAGGGGTTCTGTTTCACCAGTGGTTTCAGTTACTTTAAAGAAAGAGTTAAGTTTTCCTGCGCCTGGCGTTGCAGGTCTTTGTTTCTCTAGTTTGTTTTTATTTCTGTTTGCCATTGTTGTACCGCTGCTGTTCCTTTAAGGCTTATAGTATGGAAGAAGGTTGACATTAACTTTGCTTGGTTCTATCGTCTCTTAAATAATAGGTTCTGGCTTTTTAGCTATGTCCGTAGTGGGTATTTCTCTTTATCACTGTGTAAGGGCTTTGTTGTTGCTTGCTTTGGTCTACATGAGAACCGGATCTGGAGATCCTGTCTTTTGGGCCTCTTTGATGCCACTGGAACTGTGATATACTTTCAGGTGTCTGCTGTACTCCCTCAGGCTTTAATGGCCTTGCTGCTTGCTTGTGGTGCTTTTCTAGCTGTTCTCTGTGGAAGCGCTATGCCATTCTAGTGGGGCTCTGCGTGTTGCCTGTCTTTTGCGGCACTGCTTTGCTTTGAGGCTGCTGCGACTAGCGTGTTGCGGTTTGTGTGATATCTGTTCTGATACTGAGAGTTTTGATGCACCTTTGTTATTTCTGTCTACTGATCTTGTCTGTGGGTCGCTGAAGTCCGGTGCGAGTCAATGCTTAGTAGGTGTGCTGCAGTGTCGACACAAACTTTAGCGTAGCTGCGCGGTTCTCATCTAGGCCTCACTTTTGCCGCGGCATGAGAAGTCTCCCTTTCACGTATTATTCTGTACCTTTCCTTTATCGGATGCCTCTCTCAAGTGTTATGAGTCGTCCTCTGTGTTATTTTAACATTTTGTTGTGGCTTTTCCCTCATACAGGACCTCCATCCACTCGATCACCGCCGGAGCTCTAGCTTTTTGCGACCATGCTCTTCCCTGGTCGGCTCTGCCCCCTTTTCACTGTATTTTTATATTTCAGTGTATGACTGAATTTTTTATTACATAGTTCTTGGAATATTTTCTCTCTTTAAAGTTCAGACTCAGCTTTTTGTTGCTCTTTGGTCAATCATTCCTTAGATTATTGATTTTTTAATGTTATTGGGGAGAGCAGGAGTTGTGGAGGTAGCTGCATCTATCTGTTGGTTTCTTGTATACACATGAGTGCAGTTTGCCATTTGTGATGGATATTGTTGTATTCAGGAAGCTGACACAGTCTTTACAAAACTTTATTTTAAGCTTTATTGAGGCATGAAATAAATTAAATGATATATGAAAATTTTCTAGGTTTTTCTTCTTCTTCTGTCCATATGATGAAAATATCATCTATGTAGTGAAAGTATTTGAAGGGTTTATGAGGATGAGTTGCTAGGGATCTCTGTTCTATGTCAGCCATGAAGAGGGTGGTGTCAAAGCTCTGTCAGAGTGATATGTTAGCTTAAAAAATAAAGAATCAAAAATGCAGATTAGTCCTAATTCATATATATAGTGAAGGTTTTGTTCCTGCATAAATCATAATCTCCTATACTGTTTTAGGAGAGATGATTTTATCAGGATGATAATTTACCACCGTATTCAGATTGTAAAGTTTAGCTGCTACTAGTACAATCTAAGTACAATGTAAGTGGAAGTTCAGGGATCACAAAATGGAATGTATTACATATCATAAGCTGGAAGTAGAATCTATGATAATATAACAATGTCTGAGTTCATATTAGGCAAAGTGTTGCTGCAGAATCAGGAGTGCATAAATACTGACACAGAGTAGTGTTATACAGCGAAGCAAGTGTTACAATGTATACAAATTGGAGCCGGTATACTTAATAATGATATGCATTCATTTGAACTGACACAATGTAGCGTGTTATAGCTGAACAGCTGATTCTGTGCGTAAGAGACGGATCCGGAGTAGGTAACAACAAGGAAGCATACGATGAAGTATAGTACAGTCTCAATTGTGGATTAATTTCGTAGTAAGTACTTACTTGATCTCCAATTGCAGAGTGGATGCAGAGGATCCAAACACTTGCTGAGGTTAGTTTACCTGCGAAGCTCCGGAAAGGAAAGGGGGCGGTCCCAATGAGTTGCGCGCGTCAGGCAGAGTCACAACCTGTTAGATGCTGCTAACAGGAGGAGGCAGTTCAGTAATCAGAGGCTCATAGAATCCTAAAGCAGTTCAGAATCCTCAATAACAAGCAATGAAGTAGCAGGCTGATGCGGTTTATAAAGGATGAGTGACAGCCCAATTTAAAGGAACAGGTTGCAAGGCAATAGACAAGGAAGTCATAAGTTATATGACATGTGGTGCCATTTTGACACCCATGGCTGTTCCCATGGTGTGTAGATAGATGGAGTTATTGAAGATTAAATAATTGTGGGTGAGAATTTATGTCTGTATAGGACTGTTGGAGGAATGAAAGATTAAGCAAGCATCAAAACCATATTTATGTGAAATACTGCTGTATAAGGATTCCACATCCATTGTCACAAGTATGGTATCATTGCTCAATGCAATTCTCTTGTTTTAAATATATACAGGGAGTGCAGAATTATTAATGAGTATTTTGACCACATCATCCTCTTTATGCATGTTGTCTTACTCCAAGCTGTATAGGCTTGAAAGCCTACTACCAATTAAGCATATTAGGTGATGTGCATCTCTGTAATGAGAAGGGGTGTGGTCTAATGACATCAACACCCTATATCAGGTGTGCATAATTATTAGGCAACTTCCTTTCCTTTGGCAAAATGGGTCAAAAGAAGGACTTGACAGGCTCAGAAAAGTCAAAAATAGTGAGATATCTTGCAGAGGGATGCAGCACTCTTAAAATTGCAAACCTTCTGAAGCGTGATCATCGAACAATCAAGCGTTTCATTCAAAATAGTCAACAGGGTCGCAAGAAGCGTGTGGAAAAACCAAGGCGCAAAATAACTGCCCATGAACTGAGAAAGTCAAGCGTGCAGCTGCCAAGATGCCACTTGCCACCAGTTTGGCCATATTTCAGAGCTGCAACATCACTGGAGTGCCCAAAAGCACAAGGTGTGCAATACTCAGAGACATGGCCAAGGTAAGAAAGGCTGAAAGACGACCACCACTGAACAAGACACACAAGCTGAAACGTCAAGACTGGGCCAAGAAATATCTCAAGACTGATTTTTCTAAGGTTTTATGGACTGATGAAATGAGAGTGAGTCTTGATGGGCCAGATGGATGGGCCCGTGGCTGGATTGGTAAAGGGCAGAGAGCTCCAGTCCGACTCAGACGCCAGCAAGGTGGAGGTGGAGTACTGGTTTGGGCTGGTATCATCAAAGATGAGCTTGTGGGGCCTTTTCGGGTTGAGGATGGAGTCAAGCTCAACTCCCAGTCCTACTGCCAGTTTCTGGAAGACACCTTCTTCAAGCAGTGGTACAGGAAGAAGTCTGCATCCTTCAAGAAAAACATGATTTTCATGCAGGACAATGCTCCATCACACGCGTCCAAGTACTCCACAGCGTGGCTGGCAAGAAAGGGTATAAAAGAAGAAAATCTAATGACATGGCCTCCTTGTTCACCTGATCTGAACCCCATTGAGAACCTGTGGTCCATCATCAAATGTGAGATTTACAAGGAGGGAAAACAGTACACCTCTCTGAACAGTGTCTGGGAGGCTGTGGTTGCTGCTGCACGCAATGTTGATGGTGAACAGATCAAAACACTGACAGAATCCATGGATGGCAGGCTTTTGAGTGTCTTTGCAAAGAAAGGTGGCTATATTGGTCACTGATTTGTTTTTGTTTTGTTTTTCAATGTCAGAAATGTATATTTGTGAATGTTGAGATGTTATATTGGTTTCACTGGTAAAAATAAATAATTGAAATGGGTATATATTTGTTTTTTGTTAAGTTGCCTAATAATTATGCACAGTAATAGTCACCTGCACACACAGATATCCCCCTAAAATAGCTAAAACTAAAAACAAACTAAAAACTACTTCCAAAAATATTCAGCTTTGATATTAATGAGTTTTTTGGGTTCATTGAGAACATGGTTGTTGTTCAATAATAAAATGAATCCTCAAAAATACAACTTGCCTAATAATTCTGCACTCCCTGTGTATATATATATATATATATATATATATATATATATATTTATTAGACGTGTGTTTCGTTTCGGTCTAATTCGTTTTTCAGCCAAATTTTGCCAAATTCGGAGATTCGGATGCATCCGAAATCTCGAATCAGCACATCCCAAAAAATTCAGAAGATGAATAGATTAGTTTCCGAATATTTGGATACATTATTCATATTCTGAATTTTTCATTGTTCCTAATGTAAACTGCACATCCCTGACACTAACTCTAAGTCTAAATAATTAAATAAAGCTATAAACCCCTAAACTGCCATTCCCTGACATCCCCGACACTAACTAAACATATTAACCCCTAAACTGCACCCCCCATATCACCAACACTAACTAAATCTCTTAACCCCTAAACCACACTTCCCCGACATCACCGACACTAACTAAATCACTAAATAAAGTTATTAACCCCTAAACCAACATTCCCCGACATTGCCAACACTAACTAAACCTATTAACCCCTAAACCGCAGTTCCAAAACATTGCCAACACAAACTAAACATATTAACCCCTAAACCGTTGTTCCCGAACATCGCCATCATGAACAAAACCTATTATCCCCTAAACCACAGTTCTCCAACATTGCCGACACTACCTAAACCTATTAACCCCTAAACCGCACCCCCCCCCACATTGCTAACACTAACTAAACCTGTTAACCCCAAAACCGCAGCTCCCCGACATAGCCGACACTAGCTAAACCTATTAACCCCTAAACCGACGTTCCCAAACATCGCTGACACTAACTAAACCTTTTAATCCCTAAACCGCCATTACCAAACATTGCCAACATTAACTAAACCGCCAACCCCCACATCGCAACAACCTAAATAAAACTATATTAACCCCTAATCCTAACCCTAAACCTAACCTAAACCTATCCCTAACCATAACCCTAAACCTAACACCTAACTTTAACATAATTAAAATAGAGCTAAATTAAAGGTGCAATTATTAACTAAATAATATTTCTAACTAAATACAAACTTACCTGTGAAATAAAACAAACCTATGCTAGCTACACTATAACTAATAGTTATATTGTAGTTAGCTTAGGTTTTACTATTATTTCACAGGTAAGTTTGTATTTATTTTAACTAGGTAGTTAGTAAATAGTTAATAACTATTTACTAACTCGTCTACCTAGTTAAAATGAATACACTATTGTGCTAAAAGTATGGAGACACCACTTCTAATTTTAATTTCAGGTGTTTCAGCCACACCTGTTCCTAACATTGTATAAAATCCCACACATAGCTGTGAAATCACCTTTGGTAGTACAATAGGTCATCCTAAATAGCTCAGTAAGCTCCATTTATCATGCAGCAGAAACTGCTGTGGGGGCCTTGTGCGACAGGCTTGTTAAAGGTAGCTTGCTTTCTGCAAGTCAAGAGGCAGTGGTTTACTCAACAGCTGCTTCTTAACCTTTCCGTCAAACTTACTCATTTGCAGTGATTGACAGTCCCTGCTCACATCCAATTGGTTGTGCATACAAGAAAATAATTGTGCAATGTATTACACATACAATACAAGAAGATTTTAGACAATTGAGTGCTTCCAACATTTTGCCAACAGTCTGGGGAAGGTCCTGTCCTGTTCCAGCATGACTCTGCCCCTGTGCACAAAGTGAGGTTCATAAAAAAATATTTTGACTAGTTTGGTGTGGAGGAACAGAAGAGGCCTGAACAGAACCACATTGAACACCTTTGGGATGAATCGGAATGCTGGTTTTGAGCCAGACTTTTTTGTCCAGCATCAATGTCTGAGTTTACAAATGCTCTTTTGGCTGAATGTGCACACATTCTCACAGACACATGCCAAAATCTTGCAAAAAAAGCCTTCTCAGCTGTTAAAGCCACCACGTGGGGGGGAGGGTCAACTCCATATTATGGAAACTGTTAGCCTATGTTTACTGACAGTAACAGGTGCTTAAATTATTTATGACTGCACAAGGAATCGCACATTATCCCACACTCTACTCATGAACAATAAATAATGGCTATCATTTTAATAGAAAAGTAACATCATTTATTATCAGGAGCGAAAACCAAGCATCAAAGTAAAGGTTAAGGCAGTGGTGGAGCTCAGTGTGCAGTTCCACAGTAACCAATAAATCAGTCCTAATAAAGTAGATCTTACTAAAAGGGTCAAGCAGGTAGTGCAGTGCAAAAAACATTGCCAGGGTCAAGATCAAAGTAACAGGCCAGGAATAAAAATGTTCCAAGCACTGAATTGGAGTCTGATATTACTTTTTAACACCTCACATTCAGGCTAAATAAAAATACGATAAAAAATAAGTAAGGATTAAAGGCAGATTAAAGTCAAAATTTACATTTCATGGTTAAGATAGAGCATTTCATTTTAAGGAGACTTTTTAATTTATTCTTATTCTTAAAATATGCTATCCTTGAATAAGCATACCTAGTTACGCTCAGGATCAGTAATTTAATACTGAGAGCTAGTAGGTGATTGCTGACTATGCAAATATGCCTCTTCTAATTGACTCTCCAAATGTAATCATCTGAGTCCCAACAGTGTATGCTGCTCTGGAGTTCACCTTTACAAGGTGTTTAACCCTTTTTGAGGAGCTAAACGTATTGGGATTGATTACAATCTATTGGCTGAGGCATTTTTTGCTCTTTTTCTGGCTGCAAAGGCCACTTTTTTGTTTTGATACGATCACAATACAGCTTTTTCAGCTATTTCACTCACCCACTATCACGTCTGAGCTCATAGCAAAAAACTCTCGGCTAGATTACTAGTTTGGCATTAGCCATACAAAGCAGCGTTAAGGGGTCCTAACGCTGCTTTTTAACGCCCGCTGGTATTACAAGTTTGGCTGGTACAGGTGTACCGCTCACTTTTCTTCTGCGACTTTTCCATACCGCAAATCCCCTTACATCAGCTGGGATTTTCCTAACGCTGGTATTACAAGTCTTGGAAGAAGTGAGCGGTACAGCCTCTACCTCCAAGACTCCTACCGCATATAAAAGTCAGTAGTTAAGAGTTTTATGGGCTAACGCCGGAACATAAAGCTCTTAACTAAAGTGCTACAAAGTACACTAACACCCATAAACTACCTATTAACCCCTAAACCGAGCCCCCCCCCCACATTGCAAACACAATAATAAAATTATTTAACCCCTAATCTGCCGACCGGACAGCGCCGCCATGTACATTATACCTATGAACCCCTAATCTGCTGCCTCTAACATCGCCGACGCCTACATTATATTTATTAACCCCTAATCTGCCTCCCCCATCGTCGCTGCCACCTAACTACAATTATTAACCCCTAATCTGATGACCGTACATCGCAGCCACTATAATAAATGTATTAACCCCTAAACCGCCACACTCCCGCCTCGCAAACACTATAATAAATTTTATTAACCCCTAATCTGCCCTCCCTAACATCGCCGCCACCTACCTACAATTATTAACCCCTAATCTGCCGCCCCCAACGTCGCCGCTACTATAATAAAGTTATTACCCTCTAAACCTAAGTCTAACCCTAACCCTAACACCCCCCTAAAATAAATATAATTTAAATAAAACGAAATAAAATAACTATAATTAAATAAATTATTCCTTTTTAAAACTAAATACTTACCTATAAAATAAACCCTAATATAGCTACAATATAACTAATAGTTACATTGTAGCTATTTTAGGATTTATTTTTATTTTACAGGCAACTTTGTATTTATTTTAACTAGGCACAATAGTTATTAAATATGTATTAACTTTTTAATAACTACCTAGCTAAAATAAACACAAAAGTACCTGTAAAATAAACCCTAACCTAAGTTACAATTACACCTAATACTACTCTATAATTAAATTAATTACCTAAACTACCTACAATTAAATGCAATTAAATTAAATAAACTAAATTACGAAAAAAACAAACACTAAATTACAGAAAATAAAAAATAAATTATAATATTTTAAACTAATTACACCTAATCTAATCCCCCTAATAAAATAAAAATTAATTTAATTGTATTTAATTGTAGGTAGTTTAGGTAATTAATTTCATTATAGAGTAGTGTTAGGTGTAATTGTAACTTAGGTTAGGGTTTATTTTACAGGTACTTTTGTATTTATTTTAGCTAGGTAGTTATTAAATAGTTAATAACTATTTAATAACTATTGTGCCTAGTTAAAATAAATACAAAATTGCCTGTAAAATAAAAATAAATCCTAAAATAGCTACAATGTAACTATTAGTTATATTGTAGCTATATTAGGGTTTATTTTATAGGTAAGTATTTAGTTTTAAAAATGAATAATTTATTTAATTATAGTAATTTTATTTAGATTTATTAAAAATAGATTTAAGTTAGGGGAATGTTAGGGTTAGACTTAGGTTTAGGGGTTAATAGATTTAATATAGTAGTGGTGATGTTGACGGCAGATTAGGGGTTAATAAAAATAATGTAGGTGTCGGCGATGTTAGGGGCAGCAGATTAGGGGTTCATTAGTATAATATAGGTGGTGGCGGTGTCCGGAGCGGCAGATTAGGGGTTAATAATATAATGCAGGTGTCGAGGATGACGATGGCAGCAGATTAAGGGTTAATAAGTGTAAGGTTAGGGGTGTTTAGACTCGGGGTTCATGTTAGGGTGTTAGGTGTAGACTTAGAAAGTATTTCCCTATAGGAAACAATGGGGCTGTGATAGGAGCTGGGCGCTGCTTTTTTGCAGGTGTTAGGTTTTTTTCAGCCATCTCAGCCCCATTGTTTCCTATGGGGAAATCGTACACAAGCACATTTTGCCAGCTTACCGCTTCCGTATTACAGTGAGAAGTGGAGCTAAATTTGCTCACTTTTCTGAGGCTAACGCAGCCATTCAGAAAACTTGTAATACCAGCGTTGTTTAAAGTGAGCGCTGGAAAAAAAGGCTCGTTAGCAACGCAAGTTTTTACCAACAAAACTCGTAATCTAGCCGTCTATTTCTAATATGGGGATGAAAAGTTAGCGGCAATCCCAATCCATTTTCAAGGTACTTTTCCATTTTCAACACCTTTTCAACAGCAGTTTTGCTTTTTCAAATTCAACACCTCAATGCACTTGATAAAGCCCTGAAATGACCTTTTGCACATTTACAAATTACACTGCACTTCAAATTTTTTCTATTATAAAAGAAAAACACAGCTTCAGATAGCGCCGATGTACTGAACAGAAAAGTTCACAGGGTAGGCCTGAAGCTCTTTACAATTATTGTGAAATGCTGTAAGCATTTTAAACAAACTTGGCTCATTGAAGTATCTCACCAGCTGTATGCAGGTGATGTTTGCTCAAAATTCACAATAGACTTATTTAACTGACAGAAAAGTAACATATACAAAAAACAAGTTACATTTAGTGAAAACATTGCAGCTTAATTCGCATTTGCTGCAAACTGAGACTTTATATCAGCCCTAGGTGTTCTTCAATTAACTACACTCTCCCTGTGTTCCAGAGAGCCTCATTACTTTCTATAGAAGGCATCTATCATCTTTCTGGGACTTCCGGGTTCAGCCCTTTTTTTTTTAGAATTCAGTAAATTCAGCCCCTGTGATATCTGCAAATTAATTTTTTCTTCAAACTAGAGACTCTTTGCTTACATGGCCTCTCTAAAAAACTGAAGCCATCAGTTTTTCAGATTTATTTTTAATACAAGAAAGATAAAGTACAAAGTAATTTGTAAAATATATACATAAATACACAAAGTATAAGCCTTATATGTAGAAAGTTACACATAAACTGTCATTGCATAATCAGAATTTGTAAATACACTACTATATACAAAATAAAATACAAACTAGAAAGTGCAAAGTTTAAATGTAATAAAACTCAATCTGAAGTCTAAAGTAATCTAAAATACAAAGCACAAAGTGTAAGTGTAGCTGAACTCTCATGTCATGCAGTGCTATAAAGCACTGGGCTTGTCTCTCCTTCACATACAGAAATGCAGGAAATGCATTGGAGAAGTATAGCAAAATCTGCCTTTTTAGAATCTCACTAGAGATCTCGCAGTGCTGGAGGATTATTTTATACCATCTCGTCTGAGCGGAAAGCTTTATATCATTAGGCCCTAAGTTACACTGACACTGTCATTATTGGAACTAATAGTACAGGCCTGAAAAACAGGATTGCACAATCGTGAGTTCAAAGGAACCTATTTCAATTCGATTCTATCCTCACCACTGCTAAACCAACAGAATGCCAATTATGGGCCAGATTACAAGTGGAGTGCTAACTAATGCTACCGCTCGAGAGTTAATTGTGCTAGAAGTAAGCTTTCTGTCTGTATATGTATACATATATATTTATGTGTTTATATATATATATATATATATATATATATATAATTCTGTAAATACATATGTACACATATAAAAACACATTTACACATATATAAACATATATATATATATATATATATATATATATATATATATAAACAAACATATACATTTCCTAAAGATTTATATGTATGTATGTATGTCTTTATTAAAACCTTTTTCCTGCCTTTTTTTTCTAACACCTGAGATCTCATATCTTTGAGCCTTTATAACTTTTGTGGGCAATATTTTTTTTTAATAATTTTTAATAGATGGTGTTATTATGAGTGTAACTATACTTTGCAATGTATTTTTGATGTGTTTTGTGCAACTTTTTAGAATTCTGAAGTCGCTGTAATTTTTCTAGCATTTACCTTCAGCTAGTAATACCAGAACTAAGCCTGACGAGTGCAAACACCAACGATAAACCCCTTATCGATTAGGTGCAAACGTTTGCGCTCCACTTGTAATCTGGCACTATATGTAGGCATACTGATCATATTTGCTAAATGACAATTTAGGGCTAGATTACAACTTGAGTGCTATTTAATGCTCCCACTCAAAGCGTTAACTCTGCTAGAAGTAAGCTTTGTTGAAAGTTAACTGTTTCCGCTTGTGCACTAACCCGATGCGCATAAAAGCCGAACTTACAATATTGTGCGTGTGATAACCTATTCCTACATAGAAGTCAATGGAGCAAAAAAGTGGGGGGGGGGAAACACCCTACTTGCACGCAAACCCAATCACATATTCCCAAGTGCGCTAACCCGATATGGAAATATTTATATTTCACAATCAAATGCTGTTCACATAGATGAATATGTTCTATTTTTCATAAATACATATTTCTACATATATATGATAGTTTTTTGCACAAATATATATTTATACATGTATATAACTTGGTGGATTTAGGATTATTGTTGCCCACCTAGATACTGAGCTTCAAACGTGGCCCGCAGCATCTGCAAGAAGGAGGGTCTTCCTATTACATGTGCAGATTCAGAATGAATCACGGATGAGATCGCTCCACGAGTGCAAACCGCTTACACATATGTATCATCCATAATTGCAGCATGAACCTGGTTTATCTTTGAGTGCTGGTTCACTTTTTAAAACGTGGAATTCAATTGGATCATTTTGCATGCTTTTGCAATATCTGGCTAAATTGCATGATTGCTTCACTGACCACATGCTACTTGTTGCTGGGATTATACTGCCTGCTTTGCACATTTAGAGCTTTTGAGAGCCATCAAGCTGGGAATGACTGTGTGATATATATGCATGCATATCAATACTTTGTACTGCAATATATCTGACTTTACCAAGTTTTGGCACACACAGGAGACAACTATATATTTTGCTCTAATACTTGAGTGGGCCAAGATACTGGAAGGAGCCTTTGTCCCCTGCATTTATGATATGCTTCATTGTTCCCCATATAAAATTTTATTGATCCTAAATATATATATTTAAAAATACTTACAATATATTCTGCTTTCTGAAGATTATTTGAATGGGAAATATTTACAGGAAATACTGAAAATACACAGTATAACACTTTATTAAATATGAATATTGTATAAATATGTTTTTTCATGATTTTTTTTTTTTTTAATTCTTTTTATTATTTCACAGTTTAGGTTACAATAATTTTTTCGTTAGTGCACATATTTGCATGTTATGCAAACGTCTGTTATCAACATATTGACAATTCCATTTTTACATGATTCATATTTTTACCTTTTCATTTCACTGTGAACTTCAATTTTACAATTAGATATTTCTTATTGCTGTTTCTTATACATGACTCAATTTATTAGCTATGTCAAAGCCCAGCCGTATCAGTGGGAAGGACGGGGTGGGGGGAGGGAAAATAGCAGGGCGAAGAGAAAAAAAAAAAAAAAAAAAAAAAAAAAAAGGTTTTTATAGGCTCCCCCTCATCTCCCCCTGTCCTCCCACACATCCCTCTCTACCTCACACCTCCCCCATGTCTTCTTCCAAGCAGAGCCATTCCCCTCTAAGTCTGTCCTCCATTATTCTTTCAGTATTTATAAAGGGTGCTAGAATTTGTTTTTGTTCATTAGAGTCTAACGCCTTTATATATATCTGCCATTTATTCAAAAACCCTTTTAATCTATTAGGGTAGTCCATCTTAGTGTCCCATTGTTCGATCCACAACTGTCTTTGTATTTTATTCCTCAGTTGTGTCATAGTTGGGGCTTTTTTATGGATCCATTGTTCTAATATGCATTTCCTTGCTAGGAGGATAATAGTTAAAAGTATTAAGAGGGATATTGTGATATTAGAGTAATACCACCAATCCCCTATAGGAGGCGCTAATGACTCAGGGCAGAAAATAGTACTGAAATACAATCAAAAAACCCCTTTGGTGATACCAAAAATGTAAAAAAACCTATAAAACAATATATAGAAAATAAATGGTAAAATCTGTAAAATGTAAAATATAAAACATAAAATATAATGATAGAATAAAAAATATATATATGAGAATACAGACGTATCAATAGGTGAAATGGGAAAGATCCCAACTGAAGTCCAAATAAGTCCAAATAAATGGAAGTAGAAATAGAAGGCAGCTCTCGGTCTTCACCCAAACGATGGTGTATCTTCAAAAAGAGGTTTCACTGCAAGGAAAACAGAAACAGAGGCACCACATGTGTAGATCAATCAAAACAGACAATATCCAAGTTAGATGAGATACAGGATACTCACAAACGTGAAGGCACTCTCTTGTGCCTGTAGGAGCGGGCTGGTATTTAAACAGCAAACCAGCTAGCTGTACCAAGGGATCCCCGTCAGGATATCCTCGCAACAGTAATCCTTCACTAGATTGATTCCAGCAAAAAGGAAAAAATGTTCAGAGGGGAGGAAGGCTAAACAGCCTTATGGTTACTGGCAAGGGATTCACGCTGACATTTGCATCTGAAAATAATAAGTAGAATCAGGAGTGATCGCTAATAATATTACAGATTCTCCCCAAGAGTCTGTGGCACGGGGAGAAGCACAATACTGGTTTCAGGGATTAGAGAAGCTGTAGTTTGTCAGGTTACGAGTGTCTTTTCACTGTCACCTGACAAACTACAGCTTCTCTAATCCCTGAAACCAGTATTGTGCTTCTCCCCGTGCCACAGACTCTTGGGGAGAATCTGTAATATTATTAGCGATCACTCCTGATTCTACTTATTATTTTCAGATGCAAATGTCAGCGTGAATCCCTTGCCAGTAACCATAAGGCTGTTTAGCCTTCCTCCCCTCTGAACATTTTTTCCTTTTTGCTGGAATCAATCTAGTGAAGGATTACTGTTGCGAGGATATCCTGACGGGGATCCCTTGGTACAGCTAGCTGGTTTGCTGTTTAAATACCAGCCCGCTCCTACAGGCACAAGAGAGTGCCTTCACGTTTGTGAGTATCCTGTATCTCATCTAACTTGGATATTGTCTGTTTTGATTGATCTACACATGTGGCGCCTCTGTTTCTGTTTTCCTTGCAGTGAAACCTCTTTTTGAGGATAATAGTTACTAACAGATTCTGTCCTCTAAACTGGGTCTTGTCCCATTTGAATAAGCAAATTTGAGCTATTCCCAAGTGGATTTCTATTTTTAATTTCTGTTTGATCCAGTATTGTATTCTACACCAAAAGTATTTAATCTTTGGACAATTATAGAAAAAGTGACTAAATTCTGCATTTACCTTTTGGCATTTATTGCATTTATTAATATAGTCTGGATTCCATTTTATCATTCTGCGTGGAGTTATATAATCTTGGTGTAACATTTTTAACTGTGATTCCCTAAGAGGTGTTGCAAGGGTTGCCTTTTTAACTGTTTTTAAGCTATCGCTTATATGTATCGATGTCAGACTCTCCGCAACCTCTACACTCCAGTTATCTGCTAATATCTCCATTCCTTCATTAGTGTTTCTATAGTTCAGATTTCCATAGAATCCTGATAATGAGAAAGACCCTTTTTCATATGCAATTTGAGATGAAATAAAGAGCGGTGTATCCCAAAACTCAGTATCCCTTTTTATTAGATTCATAATATAATGTCGCGCTTGCAAATAAGCGAAAAAGTGAGTCCTCGGCAGACCATATTTATTTTGTAGATCCTGGAAAGATAAAACCATTTTATTTAAAGGATCTACTATATCCCCAACCTTCTGAAGTCCTTTCTTTTTCCAGAGCTGAAATGGACTTGTATCTAACCCAGAGGGAAATTCAATGTTCCCTACTAGAGGGATATATTTAGAGGTTGGGAACTTTCGTTCCAAATATTTATGAGCTAGTCTCCAAGCTGTTAGAGCATCCTTATATAAAAGATGATTTTGAATATTTATTGGCAAGTCTTTATGCTGGCTATATGGTAAGTAAGCTAAGCCAACTTCTCCCAAAACTGTCTGTTCTAATGCCTCTTCGTAGAAGTGTTGTGAGTCTAGTTGCCAGTCCATTACTATCCGTAGTAATGCTGCCCAATTATAAAGCCTAAAATCAGGGAGGCCCAGACCCCCACTGAGAAATGGTGCATATAACTTTTTTAGAGCAATTCTTGCTTTCTTCCCTTTCCATATAAATTTTCTAACTGCCCTATTTAAATTTTGCAGATCACTTTTCAGTATGAGAATCGGAAGCATCATAATGGGATAAAGAATTTTCGGTAGAATTACCATTTTGATAAGATCTACTTTCCCAGCTAGAGATAGAGGAAGATGGTGCCAACTCTCTAATAAAGCTATAATTTCTGCACATTGTTTCGAGATATTTAATTTATACATAGCATAGGGATCCTTGGTTAAATGGATACCCAAATATGTTAAGGTTTGTTCTACTTCTTTAAATGGGAAGTTATGCTTATCCTTATTCTTATGGTCTTTATTTAGCCAGAGGATCTCGGATTTGGCCATATTGACCTTATATCCTGCTACTTTTCCGAATGTCTCTAGCACTTGTAGAATTATTGATATATAACTCCCTGGATCTTCTACAAATAATAGCATGTCATCTGCATAGAGAGATATATGTAACCTAACACCCTTAATTCCTATCCCTGGATATGATCTCTTCAGTTTTGTCACTAATGGATCCAAGCTTAAGTTAAAGAGGAGTGGAGACAGGGGACACCCCTGTCTAGTTCCTCTCTGCAATTTGACTCCAGATGAGAAAACTCCATTTACCAAGATATAAGCTATCGGGTTGGAGTATATGCTCTTTATTAGTGATAGAAATGGACCTTTAAAGCCAAATCGCTCCAAAGTCATAAACAAGTGTTCCCATTCTATCCTGTCGAAGGCCTTCTCTGCATCAAGAGACAGCAGGAAGGCCTCCGGCAGGTTGTCTGAGTCTTCCTTGGACTCCTTCCAGAAGTGTGAGATTATATGCAGAACTCTTCTTAGGTTTTTCACTGAAGTTCTTCCATGCATAAATCCCGCCTGTTCCACATTAATAAGATCTGGTAAAATTATTTTTAATCTTTCTGCTAATAATTTCATTAGTATCTTATAGTCCGCGTTGAGCAGCGAGATTGGTCTATACGACTCAGGTTGTTCTTCCTGTTTTTTAGGTTTCAATATTAGTGAGATATAAGCACTTGAAAAAACCTGTGAGGGTATTTTTTTCTCCTGGAAATATTCATTAAATAGTCTACATAATATTGGAATTGCCTGTGATCTCAGTATTTTATATGCTTCTATAGGAAGCCCATCTGGCCCTGAAGCTTTCCCATTTGCCAATGAGGAGATAATCTTGCCTATTTCTTGCTCTGTAATAGACGTATTCAGCCTTTCTAATTGTTCCTCAGTTATTTTGGGTAAACCCATATTTTCCCACAGGTTTTCCCTCCAATTGTCTATGTCCTTATCTTGTTTAGTATATAATTCAGTAAAGTAACCCTCAAAAGCTTTCACGATGTCTTGCGGCGTCTTATATACAATTCCTTTATACTTAATTGCCGCAATATTTTTACGAGCCACTCTAGCCTTAATTGCAGAAGCTAAAAACTTACCCGACTTGTTTCCCCATCTATAATATCTACTATTGCTTTTCAATTGTGACTGCGCCGATTGTTCTGCTAGGTGCGCATCTAGTTCTTCCTTGCTTTTCCAATATATTTCGCTTGTTGTTACCGACGGTTTATCACAATATTCATGATATACTTTTGCCAAATTCTCCTGGAGATTTTGCAAATGCCGTCGAGCGTTCCTACGTAAATTTGAGTCATATGAGATTATATTACCTGCTATCACTACCTTAGCCGTTTCCCAGAATAACTCTATTTTGTTGGAGTGTTCTATATTATCCGTTATATAATCATTCCATGCCTGTTTTACATAATCTTGAAATTTCTTTGAAGAATATAAATAATAAGGAAATCTGAATGTATTTCTATTTTTGCATGGTTCACTGTCTTGAATATTTAATTCTATCGGCGCGTGATCTGATACAATTATTTTGTGTATCTTTGTTCCAATGATCCTAGGAATAAATCTATTTGTGACTAAAAAGATGTCTATTCTAGATAAAGTAGGAACAGCTTTAGAAGCACATGTATAATCTCTACCATCTGGATTACATAATCTCCAAATATCCCTTAGTTGTAGCAATTCCTTTAATTTCTCAAAAATTTTCCTTTCAAATGTACCTGAAGGTCTTTTTTTTAAATATGTTCTGTTTTGGTTTAATCTTATTCTATCGCATACCGGGTCTGGGGTAAGATTAAAATCTCCTCCTAGTATCAGATTTTTATCTTGGAATGGAAGTAATTCTTGTATCAATTTAGTCCAAAATCTATTGGATTTTTCATTTGGAGCATAGACGTTGCAGAGAGTCAGCATCCCCCCGTCCACCTTAACCTGTGCTATTACGTATCTTCCTTCTATGTCTATCACTGTCTTAATAATTTCAACATTATGTCGTTTACCAAACAAAATTGCTACCCCCCTTTTCGCCCTAGAGTAAGAAGCATAAATTACAGTCCCCACCCAGTCTCTACGTAGTTTTATATGTTCTTGATCAGATAGGTGCATTTCTTGTAACAACGCTATGTCTGTTTTAAGCCTTCTTAAATGTGTAATAATTGTATGCCTTTTAATAGGTGAGTGGAAACCTCCCACATTCCATGATGTGATTTTAATTACCATGTTTTATACAAAGTCTAGACCATTCTTTTGTCTAAAGAAGGGGGAGGGAGAGGCAGGAGGGGGAGAGAGAGAGAGAGAGAGAGAGAGAGGGAAAAAAAGGGAAGAGAAAAAAAAAAAAAAAAAAAAAAGGTAAAGTTTTACAAATGAGTGAGTAAGTGAGTAATTTTCCATACAAAAAATTCATAAAAAAAAAAAAAAAAGTGTATAAAGTGACACAAACCCAACGTGTCTCAAAAATAAATTTCGAGAGAAAAAAAAAAAAAAAAAAAAAGGTAAATAATTAATTCCAAAGTGACTTCTATGTGAAAGACACCCTTTAAATACCCCAATGGAGGGGGATTTTGTGCCGGAGTTAGATTTTTTTGTGAAAAAATAATGTGAGAGAAAAAAAAACAAAAAAAAAAAAACCTCACACTTTTCTTTCTGTGTGTGTGAGCTCCTAGGAATATGTTTCATTCCTGCATGACTTTTATGTGAAAGTACGCTCATTAAGTGCCCCATCCAGGGGGCTTTCTTTGTGCCCAACTTGTGTGCAAAAAAAAAAAAAAAAAATGCCCGACCATCCTCCCCCCATCCCGTCCACCCCCTTCAAGCTCAAAACAGCATTATCAAGAACATTAAGCACTATCCTCGAATAAGTCACATACTTATCATTATACAAAAAACCAAGAGGAACACTTAATGAAAGAAAAAAAAAAGAAAAAAAAAGGTGCAATATACCAAACATGCTTAAACTCTCCTAAATATCTCATCTGTTTAACTTTGAACATCAAGTTTTAATTAACAGTACTATAGATTTAACTCTATTTTGAAGTTAGATATTTCTGTGCTTCTTGAGGTGAATCAAAAAATTTTGTCCCTCTATCTGTATATATTTTTAGTTTTGCAGGGTACATAAGGAAAGCTTTTGTGCCTTCTTTGTTAAGGCTTGAACATAATGCTGAGAATTCTTTCCGTTTCTTAGTTAAATCTATTGAATAATCTTGAAAAAAAAGTAATTTTGATCCCTCATACATTACACTGTCTGCTTTTCTGTATGCCTGTAATATAGCTATTTTTGCTTGGAAATGTAATAATTTACATATTACCTGTCTAGGGTATTTATTATTCTCCCCATTTTGATTTTCTGGCCCTATTCTATGAACCCTTTCCATGCTGTTCTTTAGCTTTTCCTCTGGTAGATTCAGTAATTTAGGGAGTACTGATTCACAAAAATGCAACAGCTCATGTGACTTAATTGATTCTGGGATTCCTAGTATGCGAATATTATTACGTCTCGACCTGTTTTCTAGGTCCTCAATCCTTTGATATAATATTTGGTTTTGTTTAAGAACATTCTCCATTTTGTTGGAGTGTAATGAAGCAATCTCCTCTAAATCAGAGACCCTTTCTTCTAACTCAGTGTACCTTGCAGTAATTTGCTTGATCTCTTCAGTTATGTTATCTAGACCCTTTTGCAAATTATCCATTTTAGGGATAAAAATTTATGAGATCTGCTGCACGATGTAATGAGACTCTTTATCTACACTAGGACTTTCTGTTAAAGTACTTATAGATTCATTTAATCCTTCTGAGGGCCTCCTCTGTTTTTTATCATTGTTTTTTACTTTGGGCGGCATTTTGTTAGGGCCTAGAAATTTATCCATAAGCAGATCTTTCACTAGAAATATTTTTAACGTCAATATTGCACAAACCAGCACACAGATTTACGCAGTATCATCATTCATTACCCTTAAATATACAGATTAACTTTTAATACCCGTGCAAACCCTCAGGGGTGAAGAGAAACTAATATGTTTGCATATAAAAGAGAGAATATCAATCTGAAATAATAAATGCAACTATAGTCAAATCACTGTTAGATAGGATATTAACTTGACCTTTTCCTCACAGTTACAACATTGCTTTTCATACCCCCTATAATACAAACATAAGCATATCTGCAACGTTATTATGCCAACAGCACCAGTTGTAGTTTCCTCAATTTGCTTCAAAAGTTAAGCACACTTGATACAGTCTTTTCCTGCTCTTACCACCCCGCTTAAAATCTCTGTATATCTATTGTCCAGACAAATCTTCTTTCTGTTTGTAGAAAGCAAAAGTCCCCATAAGAGAAGTCTTACAACTTTGCTGGTATAAACAGGGGTGTAGAGGAAAAAAAAAGAAGAAGAGAAAACAAAAAAAACCAGGAGCAAGCCAGGGGGAAACCAGGTACAGCCAAAGTTAAAAGCAAGGAATGTTGCTCTTTAAATCCAAATTCAGCATGTACTCCGTCACAGGTGTTAATTATCTACCTTCTCCTTGTATGTTTCTTTTCCTTCTTAGGCTATTATTTTAGCACTTCTAGCATTTATGCATTAATATAGTGCCCACTGACACCTTAAAGAGAAAGCTAATAGCCTTACAGCAGCGTATTTTTAGGACTGCCAAGCAAAGAAGAAAAAATGGACTATGCTTTAACTTCAGCACTATGTAAATGAATAAAGGTCCATTCAACAAAGTTTTTCTATAGACTTGCCCAGCAAAAAAAATAAAAATAAAATACTTTGTACAAGTTTCCAGTTGGAGACGTTATGTCTCTTTTACTCACAGTACCAAGCTTCAGATCTAGGCCTCTTTACGTAGTCCTCTTGTTAGCCCTTATAGGGTTTTTCTGGTCCGGTAACGTGTTTGCTGTTTCTGAATCCTTTAGCCGGCTTTACTGCTGCTTCAAAACCGCTGGGTATCTTAGTTGCCTACCTCCCTCACGCAACATCGGTGGGAGAGAGGGGCTATACAGCTTCCCGGATCACAGCGCTTTTCTTGTCCCGCTCTCTTAGGGCTACTCCACGCTCGGCACTGTGTGACTTGCGGCGAGCCTCGGTCTTTGGCCCTATAATCACCCCAGGACTCGGGGTTGCGGCGCGGTCAGACCCCGCCAATGATTCTGGAGGTTGAGATCACTGCCTAACGCGTACACGTCCTGCGTCTAGGCTCCTCCCCGGAAGTCAGCCCATGTTTTTTCATGATTTTATCTACTTAACTGCACATATATATATATATATATATATATATAATACATATAAATGTCTCCGCACTCCTAATGTGAACAATCTATTGGCTAGATTACGAGTCTTGCATTAGGCTTAAAAAGCAGCATTGGCTGGTCCCAACGCTGCTTTTTAACGCCCGTTGGTATTGGTATTGAAGGTACAGGTGTACCGCTCACTTTTTTGTCCAAACTTGGAAATACCGCAAATCCACTTACGTAAATTGCGTATCCTCTTTTTTCAATGGGACTTGCATAGCACCGGTATAACGAGTCTGACAAAAAGTGAGCAGTACACCCTCTCCTTTCAAGACTGGTACCGCATTTTAAAGTCAGTAGTTAAGAGTTTTACACTACAACGCTGTAGCATAAAACTCTTAACTAAAGTGCTAAAAAGTTCACTAACACCCATAACCTACCTATAAACCCCTAAACCGAGGGCCCCCCACATCGCAAACACTAAAATTAAATTTTTAACCCCTAATCTGCGGAACCGGACATCGCCGCCACTATAATAAGTATATTAACCCCTAAACCGCCACACTCCCACCTTGCAAACAGTAGCCAACACCTACCTACATTTATTAACCCCTAATCTGCTGCTGCTGCTTTTTCTGTGAACCATGTACTGCGTGGTATAGAGGGTCTTACTATGGTATAGATGCATAGATTTGGAGAACCCATTATCGAGGCATGTGGAATACAGATGGCTCGAGAGTTAAAGGGACACTATACCCAAACATTTTCTTTCATGATTAAGATAGAGAATATAATTTTAAACAACATTCCAATTTACTTCTATTACCTAATTTGCTTCATTCTTTAGATATACTTTAATGAAGAAATAGCGATGCTCACTGTGAACCAATCACAGGAGGCATCTATGTGCAGCTACCAATCAGCAGCTACTAAGCATATCTAGATATGCATTTCAGCAAAGAATATGAAAAGAATGAAGCAAAATAGAAAATAGAAGTAAATAGGAAAGTTGTTTATAATTGCATGCTCCTTCTAAATCATGAAAGAAAAAATTTGGGTTTCATGTCCCTTTAAGGTTAATCAGTCACTTCTAATGTATAAGAACCCCAGGGTTAAAGGGGCAGTAAACCTAGAAAACAATGTTATATAATTCTGCACATAGTGCAGAATTATATAACATTATCTTAGAGCAAACTTTATGCAACATAATATTGCTGCTAAAATTTGATTAAAAAAGAGGGTTTTTCAGACCGCCACTCTTTGCTTTACTGAGCGGATCTGGTTTTCCCCCATATGGGCAGCTGTCTAGTCACAGCCCGGCCATTACACTCAATGTAGCTCGCTCCTGCTCTGTCTGATAGCGGTTTGGGATATAGTAGCCTTATAGGGGAAATAAACAGTAGGGTATAAACTTAATAGTATAGAGAGATTGCAAAGTGCTTAAGTCATTCAGGGATGATCATTTCCGGTTTAGCATATTCCTATGTCACATATTTGAGAAAAGCATATAATATTCTAGATCTAGAACCCAAATCCTAGTAGAGGTAGTAGATATATCTATCTAACTATATAGTTCCTGTGAACAATAGCATCACTGTAGTTTGGTATATAATACAGGTTACTATATAAAACAATGTAACTCTCCTAAGATCCTGTGCACAAAAAACATATATAACCTACCTGAGAGATATATATGGTACATATGAGGTTACACTAAATGAGGTCCTCGCTATAGACTTTTATAATATGTATATCAGGACTCTGGTATAAAGGATGTAACTCTCTTTACCTCTGCTCAGGGTCAGTCAGTATTAGGATAATAATAGGTGAAATATAGAGCGTACACAATTAGATGTGTACATATCAGACTGTCCCTACTTGCCAGTAGTGTGAGTGAAAGAGACTGTAGACTGCTGTAACGGCGGGTTATATCTCTTTAACAGGGAAGTAGCATATAGAAATGCTCCTATGTGTAGACCTATAGCAATAGGGAAACTCAAAGTAGAGTATGGCTTATGATAATGAGTCACTAACTATAAAGCTTAAAACGTAGGGCATCTAAAGAAAAGGTGTTTGTCAAATGTATAACAAGCTAGTTAACAGGAGGGATAAGTAAATATTGTAACCTATATGTGCATGTAAAACTGCAAAATGGCCCTTTCTGGAAATATTCACACTCAGAAGTAATATTGTTTAGGCACTTTCATATGGGGAAGCATGTATGCATGCCCTCTCCATAAGTAGTATAAGGGATGTGCAACATGAATCTATCAGTAGCCCCCACGCATAAACAGATAGGAGGTGCTATATACCTGTGTATTTTAAATAACATTAGTATCAATTGCAATATCCATATAGCATATATAACATATAGAATAACAAAACTTAGAGCAGACAGCTGAACATCCTTAAGAAAACATAAATAATGAACATATGGGTATATCTGAACTATGACATTGTCTCTTTTCAGGTCTAAGCAGTGGTGAAGCAACCTAATAAACTCCTGCTTATCCCTGCAAAGCTGTAAGCTAGTTAACGTTCATAGCCATCATAGACATCTAAACATATAATAATAGGATTTGTGAAAAGCTTGTGTAGGCAGTACATATCTACTCTCAGTAGCATTACAGTACCTTGTAAATATAGGAAGACATCTAGGTACAAAAATATAAATGAAAATAAAACAACGAGTTAGGTCTCCTCATATTAGAGATCTGCAGATAGCCTGAGCATTTAAACAGTAGTCCTATAATTGTACATGCTATCTTAGTACAGGGGATTGACATATTTGCAAAATGGTTAAAAGCACTACACATTTTAGCATATTCCAAAGTTTACTAAGGAATAGTATCTTGAGAGATAACTCATACTATAGTGAGCAGCTAGTGTCAGCGTTTTATGCCAGTGACCTGGTAAAGGAAAAAAAATATGCAGGGCAGAGCAGCCATGTAAAGACCATCCTTTGATAAGACATACTTTACAACAAAATGTTCTGTTCAGCCAGTGTCTTAAACTTATGTTATATCCCTCCCCAAAGAGGACCCAGAGCTCTGGTCAAAGAATGATGAATGAAGAGTTAACTAACCAACAACATAGAAAAACCTCTTTAGTCTGTTCTGATTAAATGTCAGATAGATATAGGCCGGTTGCATACTGATAAAAGTAAATAATAAGGATCTGGAAAGTCTCGGTCTGATATCTTTGGTAATATTAATGCAGTGTGTAAAATAACAATTAAATGTTATAGACTCCCTTTGTAAGTCAATAAGTCAGGCTTAAAGTCCCATATAGGAGGAGCAGCCCAATATGTAGAGAGAAAGACCTTGAATCTAGCCGATTCCGGTGTCAGTAATGTGGGAAGGAGATGTCTCATCCGGTTGCAGCCTCTGGACTCGTAAGGGACCCATCATGGGCCATTTATACATAGAACCTTGTAAAGGAGTATAAGCCAGCAGAACTCCATTAAAAAGGAGTGTCTCCATGAATCTCAGGTGCCTGCCACTTTCGGTGCTCACTCTCTGCAGTCAGTTTTGGAGGAACCTGCACTCTGCAACGCTATCTCTAGGAAGCTTCGGTTTTCTATATCGATGTCTAGGGTCTGCCTTGAGGATAACATGACCTCTTCTGGACTGTAGCCTCCTTCCAGCATTCGGTTGTGCTCTCTGATGCAGTTTTGACCATGATGTCCCACAAATATCAGTTCTGAATCCTCACAGCTTCTGAGCAGAAAGAGCAGGTGTGCGGCTGTACAGTAATGTCTTCCGAAATGCTCCAGCCACTTTCATAGGTGCTTGCATCCCTGTAGACTTCCGCAGCTCCTCCATCATTGCTAGGGTGTTCACAGCGTGTTTGGCAGACTGAACCCCAACACCCGACCATAAACTCCCCTTCAAGATCTCATGGAGTCCACGTTCCCTCTGCTGCACTTACCTGGCTCTTGGAGTTCCTAAGAGGCTGTTAGTGGGATAGGCTTCTGTGGACAGGGGGAGGGTGAACTGACTGCAGACCGCAGAATGGCTATGCAACTTGCATGATAATAGTCTAGGCGTGTGAACATATTTTTTAGAAGAGATGCAATTAGCTTTGGAGTGATCGTTGGGCATGCCATATTTCGAGAGACCTCGATGTTGTTGTGTCAGCTTAGCTTGGTCTTATATAGGTGTAGTAGTGGCCGGCTGTAAATGGGTTTTGGACTTCTGGGTCTCCCTTAGCTGTAAAAAAAACTCTGCCGATCACAGACCAAACTGTGAGGTGTAATGTGTGTAGGAACTCGGCTAGTTACCAGAGACTATACACGTGGATATCACCTAGGCCCCAAAAATCAGTGTCGTCATGTGTAGTATATAGAGTATACTAAGCCCCAAAAAGTAAATCAAGGGCTTTATCCATTTCTGGCATTTTATATGTAGTCTGTAGCTAGAGCACAAGGAAGATGTGACTTCTCTCCATAGCTGTTGGCTCTGCCCCCCATTTTTACTTATTTTAATATTGCGATTGTGCGTTCTCAATATATATATTTACATTATATTAAGAACTCGCATTCATTGTGATTTGGGATTTTCATTTTTCACAATATTGCGACCGTGATTTTGTGTTTATAATATTCATATGTCATAATATTGATCGTGATTGATATATTTATCTATATATATATATTAATATAGAACACGTTTGCTACAGTCAATCGCAATACTATAAAGTAAAACACAAACGCGCATGTGTGATCTCAGTATTCTGAAATATGAATATTACAAATGCAAATGCATGTTCTCAATATAGTGTAAATATAAATATTGAGAACGTGCAAACGCAATCTTAAAATAAATAAAAATACACGCCTAAGGACACAATAGAAGATTAGTACTTTCACATTTACAGTTTACATACATACATAAGCTAACACTACATATACAATACTTATACATCAAACAATTGCTATACAGCCCTAAAGAGTACTGTCAGCCCTTTGGAATATTTCACTGGCTTTCTCTACATCTCTACTAATCTCTTTTGGATATTTAGCACTTTCAATCATCGGGGCCATAGTACTAAAACTCCAAGTTAAATTGCATTTGTAACACAAGCAGCTAATTAAAAAATAAAAAATAAAGCTTAAAAAAAAAAAGAAGAAAATGATACCCACTTGAATTTATAAATATACAAACAGTAAAGGTAAATAAAATATTGTCATTCACCAAAAGACTAACCTTAATTATGCCCCTTCATGTGCTTCAGTATCTGCAACTAATTCAACCTCCAAATATGCATTTAGCATTAACCCTCAGGCTGTCCTTACAAAACTGTGTTTTCTAGGAGATACAGCCAATCAAAAACTGTTCTGCTAGCCTTGCTACCTGTTTATGTGTGAAACCGTGACGGCTCTTCTAAGGTGTAGAGCACTGAAATTTCAAACAGGCCGTAAGAGCAATCCCATCTGCCTTCCATATTGCAGCTTTGTGATAGTTCAATAAAGTTCTGCCCCACTGTTACTCCAGCAGCTTTCACTGGTTTACAAATGTATCGGTCTGCACCCCTGTCTTCCAAATTGTTGTTACAAGTTAAATACAGATGCTTCTAATTCTGGTTTGCAATAACACATTAGAAATACATTCAGTAATTGGGTACTTGGAAGTAATTGCTAATTACCACAAAGATGGAAAATTCAATGTAAATCTGTTTTTGTTTGTTTTGTTTTGTTTGTTTGTTTTTTGCTTATTTGTTTCTTCAAAATGTATTATTGATTTAAAACGCCAAATTATTACAGCTCAAGTGGCTGAAGGAATTTTTATATGGTGAAAGAACTGTCAGTAACAATGTCCCATTTTCAAAAATCAAGTAGAAAATATATGAATTATAATCTTTATAATTGCCATTAAAAATGTTGAGTATTCACACATAGAAAAACTATAAATGTTAGATTTTGAGATAAATAATTGGATTAAAGGGACAAGACAGATATGCAGATATGTAATACATGATTGTTACATTTATTTTACAAGAGAACAGTAAAAAGAGTATTTTCTATGCAGATCCAGTCCATAAACACAATTAAGTTGTAGAAGCTTTATTTTGGTTACTGTTTGTAATTTAAAGGTCTGACCCAAGTCAGGGCTTTATTTCCATTGAGACGTAAAAAATGAAGACGTGAACTACCGAAGTTGTCAACAGCTAAAGGTAGTTTTAGGCTCCATTTTAGTACCAGGTTTCCATTTAATTATCTTGCACAGTGCGTGCAGTCGTAAGTTAACGTTGTGTTAACGAATCCAACCAATGTCGGATATCTCAAAAATTAGTTATGTTAACCTGACCTTACACTATAAAATTTCCATTCAACTTTTGCGCTCCTTCCCTATGATCACCTCTAAAGAAAAAAACAAAGATGCACTTATTTCAGTGGCGTTATTAGGTTTTGTGCTGCCCAAGGCACTCAAAATTCTGTTTCCCCCACCCCACAGTTTTTTTTGGCCATAATGTTTTTGGTGAGGGTGTACGTGACTTTTTTCATAGCATTTCCAAAGTAAATGTTTATGTTCAAGTGCTCATGTATGTACATGTATGTGTATATGTGCGTGCGTGTGTATATGCTTAGTGTGTGTGTGTGTGTGTAGTGTGAGTGTGTGTAGTGCAGTGTGCATGTATATGTTGGTGTAGTAAGAGGGTATGTAATGAGACTCAAAAACTGCTGCCCCCCCACCCCAATCTGCCTCCCTAAGCAAGTGCATCGTTTGCCTAGGCCAAAACAATCCCGTGACTTATTTATAATACAGATTTTTTAACTATAAGCAAATACTAATATTTATTATAATTCAATTTACTACTTAATTAATATATGTAATATGTATTGCTGTCCTAGGCATAGGTCTTGTTTGAATTTTGTAGATATGTTCTTTCATATATTTTTATATGTAAATACATATTGATAATTCCATAAGAACAACTATTTTTTTTCTACATTGAAACACTTGCATTATTTGCAAGTTTTAAAATTTCAATGGGAACTAGGCCTCAAAAAACAAATGTTTCATCTTTTACACCTAGTTGAGCTGAGTGTAATTTTTTTTAATGTATCAACAGCCTCCAACAGTGTATTAACTGTTTGTGATTTAAATGGATTTTTTTTTATTTTTTGCTAACTTTTTACTTTCAACTTGCAATATGCGCAATATCCCACACGTATTACAAGTTTACTTTCAGCTGAATTAGCGCTCAAGCATGAGCGTTAAATACTGCTCAACTTGTAATCTTGAACATAATTAGCAGTAGTAATTGCTGTCAGGTGCACTTTTGTTGTCAACGGTTTAGACATTAATGGCTGTGTGCTGAGTTATTTTGAGGGGACAACAAATTGACAGTGTTATACAGGCTGTACACTCACTACTTTACATTGTAGCAAAGTGTCATTTCTTTAGTGTTGTCACATGAAAAGATATACAAATATTTCTCACAAGGTAAAATAAACATACATACAAAAAATATATCAGAGCGAATAGTAATTATCTATTGGAGTACATAGGAGGTTGTGCTGCTGAACAACTGATACAGTGTAACCCTTACACTGTTGACAAGAATACAAATAAAAGAGAAAATCAAATCATTATAGCGCACAAACACAGTCTCTCTGTGAAAAATAATTAATTGTCCAAAGAGGTGCAACTTTATATGGAGGCTCCACCTTTCACAAAATTCAATGTGCAAAGTGTCAGGCTAAATATTTTAAACCTGCTTCCCAGATCTCACCTCAATCGGTAAGAGTGAAGCTCTATACCAGGGGAAGGGGATCTGTGTCCACCCTTCGTTCTTAGTGCAGAGTTGTCTTGTGATGGTTAATCCGGGTCACTTGAACAATGTTTTCCTCAAAGTAATCCCTGAGTTTGTCAAATATAAGCAGGAAACAAAAAAATCACATAGCGTAACACTGTATAGGCTAGTTAGAAGTTTATTGAGTGACAAATGTACACTTACAATATACAACCTCAATTCATAATGAGGTAAGCTTAGAGGCATATAACTTTCAAAACATTTGTTCCATGATGACTGTAGTATAGTACTATCTCTCGTGAAAGTCTTCTGACTAATTAAATAAATATTTCTAAAAATAAAATGATCTTAAAAAGCAAGACAGCAGGTCTGTGTATGATCTGATGCCCACTCAGTATAACCTTACACGTTTCGAAGTTTTAACATCAACTTCTTCACAAGAGGTAAGTAGGCTTACAGAGACACTGGCTTTACAATTTAAAAGAAAACTGAGTGGGCGATATTTTTTCGGCGTCTGACGTATTACGTCACGTGATTTGTGTCTGGCCAATGTGCACCAGTGTTTGCCTTGTTGATATGGCAACAGGAATGTTCCACACAAACGACAATCACACATGTAACTCTCGAACTGATTGATAGTAACTTTTGTAGTTACTTCATAGTACATTATAAACAATCAAAAACTCTAGCCTTTCTTTTTTATTTTAGACATATTTATTGGTAGGCTTTTCAGACTATACATTCCAAATATGGATCTCTATTTTATTATTTAGTTCCTTTAATTCTAATGTCCTATCTTATATCATTGTGTGTGAGTCAAGCTAAAGGATAATCTAAGCACCAGTGCATTCTTTTGAATAAGGCGATACGTTTTGTTATACGTGTTTCTTATAAATACATACTGCCCGCATAGAAGCTATTGAACATACTCAATATAACCTTTGTGAACTGAATAACTTATGCTATACATACAAGGGTCTGAAAAATATTCACAATAATAATTTTATTAATACTATTATGTGATTCCCACCTTGACTCCATAGAACTAAAACATAATAATATTAAAAAATGCAAATACAGTTTTCAAAAAGACCTGGAGATTATAAATGAGTATAATTGTTGTTGTACATACTGTTGTATATACTTTAAATGCAATAACATAAAGTTTTTGTCTTCTCCTTTCTTTTTTTACTGTTTGAAAGTTATATTAGCAGTATAAATAATACTACTGTTTCCAAATAGGCTCCCAAAAAGAAAAAGTTGGAAAAGAACATTATCCTATTTAGGCTCATGGTGTGTATTATTGAAGAAATGCTGCTAGGTCCATATCTTCATTGAGACCCATTGGACTCATCGTTCTCATGAAGTGTATCCAATAGGTCTCCATTTGTTTAAGGTATTGGAATATGTCCCCTCCTCTACCTGAACCTTGAACAAGTTCTAGTTGCTTTTATTGCCAAGCCAATTTGTTTTAGTTGTTACTTGTCTAAGGCCTAGATTTGGAGTTTGGCGTTAGCCGTGAAAACCAGCGTTAGAGGCTCCTAACGCTGGTTTTAGGCTACCGCCGGTATTTGGAGTCACTCAAAATAGGGTCTAACGCTCACTTTTCAGCCGCGACTTTTCCATACCGCAGATCCCCTTACGTCAATTGCGTATCCTATCTTTTCAATGGGATCTTTCTATCTCCGGTATTTAGAGTCGTGTCTGAAGTGAGCGTTAGACACCTAACGACAAAACTCCAGCCGTAGGAAAAAAGTCAGTAGTTAAGAGCTTTCTGGGCTAACGCCGGTTTATAAAGCTCTTAACTACTGTGCTCTAAAGTACACTAACACCCATAAACTACCTATGTACCCCTAAACCGAGGTCCCCCCACATCGCCGCAACTCGATTACATTTTTTAACCCCTAATCTGCCGACCGCCACCTACGTTATACTTATGTACCCCTAATCTGCTGCCCCTAACACCGCCGACCCCTGTATTATATTTATTAACCCCTAACCTGTCCCCCACAACGTCGCCTCCACCTACCTACACTTATTAACCCCTAATCTGCCGACCGCAAAGTGCCGCCACCTACGTTATCCTTATGTACCCCTAATCTGCTGCCCCTAACACCGCCGACCCCTATATTATATTTATTAACCCCTAATCTGCCCCCCACAACGTCGCCTCCACCTGCCTACACTTATTAACCCCTAATCTGCCGACCGGAGCTCACCGCTATTCTAATAAATGTATTAACCCCTAAAGCTAAGTCTAACCCTAACACTAACACCCCCCTAAGTTAAATATAATTTACATCTAACGAAATTAATTAACTCTTATTAAATAAATTATTCCTATTTAAAGATAAATACTTACCTGTAAAATGAATCCTAATATAGCTACAATATAAATTATAATTATATTATAGCTATTTTAGGATTTATATTTATTTTACAGGTAACTTTGTATTTATTTTAACCAGGTACAATAGCTATTAAATAGTTAAGAACTATTTAATAGCTACCTAGTTAAAATAATTACAAAATTACCTGTAAAATAAATCCTAACCTAGGTTACAATTAAACCTAACACTACACTATCAATAAATTAATTAAATAAACTACCTACAATTACCTACAATTAACCTAACACTACACTATCAATAAATTAATTAAATACAATTCCTACAAATAAATACAATTAAATAAACTAGCTAAAGTACAAAAAATAAAAAAGAACTAAGTTACAAAAAAAATAAAAATATTTACAAACATAATAAAAATATTACAACAATTTTAAACTAATTACACCTACTCTAAGCCCCCTAATAAAATAACAAAGCCCCCCAAAATAAAAAAATGCCCTACCCTATTATAAATTACTAAAGTTCAAAGCTCTTTTACCTTACCAGCCCTGAACAGGGCCCTTTGCGGGGCATGCCCCAAAGAATTCAGCTCTTTTGCCTGTAAAAAAAAACATACAATACCCCCCCCCAACATTACAACCCACCACCCACATACCCCTAATCTAACCCAAACCCCCCTTAAATAAACCTAACACTAAGCCCCTGAAGATCTTCCTACCTTATCTTCACCCTGCCAGGTTTACCGATCCGTCCTGAAGAGCTCCTCCGATGTCCTGATCCAAGCCCAAGCGGGGGGCTGAAGAGGTCCATGATCCGGCTGAAGTCTTCATCCAAGCGGGAGCTGAAGAGGTCCATGATCCGGATGAAGTCTTCATCCAAGTGGGAGCTGAAGAGGTCCATGATCCGGATGAAGTCTTCTATCAACGGCATCTTCAATCTTCTTTCTTCCGGATCCATCTTGCAGACCTCCGAAGCGGAACATCCTCTTCTCCCGACGCCTACTAGCCGAATGACGGTTCCTTTAAGGGACTTCATCCAAGGAATATTCTGATTGGCTGATCGGAACAGCCAATAGAATGTGAGCTCAATCTGATTGGCTGATTGGATCAGCCAATCGGATTGAACTTGATTCTGATTGGCTGATTCCATCAGCCAATCAGAATATTCCTACCTTAATTCCGATTGGCTGATAGAATCCTATCAGCCAATCGGAATTCGAGGGATGCCATCTTGGATGACATCCCTTAAAGGAACCGTCATTTGGCTAGTAGGCGTCGGGAGAAGAGGATGTTCCGCGTCGGAGGTCTGCAAGATGGATCCGGAAGAAAGAAGATTGAAGATGCCGTTGATAGAAGACTTCATCCGGATCATGGACCTCTTCAGCTCCCGCTTGGATGAAGACTTCAGCCGGATCATGGACCTCTTCAGCCCCCCGCTTGGGCTTCGATCAGGACATCGGAGGAGCTCTTCAGGACGGATCGGTGAACCTGGTATGGTGAAGATAAGGTAGGAAGATCTTCAGGGGCTTAGTGTTAGGTTTATTTAAGGGGGGTTTGGGTTAGATTAGGGGTATGTGGGTGGTGGGTTGTAATGTTGGGGGGGTATTGTATGTTTTTTTTTACAGGCAAAAGAGCTGAATTCTTTGGGGCATGCCCCGCAAAGGGCCCTGTTCAGGGCTGGTAAGGTAAAAGAGCTTTGAACTTTAGTAATATAGAATAGGGTAGGGCATTTTTTTATTTTGGGGGGCTTTGTTATTTTATTAGGGGGCTTAGAGTAGGTGTAATTAGTTTAAAATTGTTGTAATATTTTTATTATGTTTGTAAATATTTTTTTATTTTTGTAACTTAGTTCTTTTTTATTTTTTGTACTTTAGCTAGTTTATTTTATTGTATTTATTTGAAGGAATTGTATTTAATTAATTTATTGATAGTGTAGTGTTAGGTTAATTGTAGGTAGTTTATTTAACTAATTTATTGATAGTGTAGTGTTAGGTTTAATTGTAACTTAGGTTAGGATTTATTTTACAGGTAATTTTGTAATTATTTTAACTATTTTAGCTATTAAATAGTTCTTAACTATTTAATAGCTATTGTACCTGGTTAAAATAAATACAAAGTTACCTGTAAAATAAATATAAATCCTAAAATAGCTATAATATAATTATAATTTATATTGTAGCTATATTAGGATTTATTTTACAGGTAAGTATTTATCTTTAAATAGGAATAATTTATTTAATAAGAGTTAATTAATTTCGTTAGATGTAAATTATATTTAATTTAGGGGGGTGTTAGTGTTAGGGTTAGACTTAGCTTTAGGGGTTAATACATTTATTAGAATAGTGGTGAGCTCCAGTCGGCAGATTAGGGGTTAATATTTGAAGTTAGGTGTTGGCGATGTTAGGGAGGGCAGATTAGGGGTTAATACTATTTATTATAGGGTTAGTGAGGCGGATTAGGGGTTAATAACTTTATTATAGTAGCGCTCAGGTCCGGTCGGCAGATTAGGGGTTAATAAGTGTAGGCAGGTGGAGGCGACATTGTGGGTGGCAGATTAGGGGTTAATAAATATAATATAGGGGTCGGCGATGTTAGGGCAGCAGATTAGGGGTACATAGGGATAATTTAAGTAGCGGCGGTATACGGAGCGGCAGATTAGGGGTTAATAATAATATGCAGGGGTCAGCGATAGCGAGGGCGGCAGATTAGGGGTTAATAAGTGTAAGGTTAGGGGTGTTTAGACTCGGGGTACATGTTAGGGTGTTAGGTGCAGACGTAGGAAGTGTTTCCGCATAGCAAACAATGGGGCTGCGTTAGGAGCTGAACGCGGCTTTTTTGCAGGTGTTAGGTTTTTTTTCAGCTCAAACAGCCCCATTGTTTTCTATGGGAGAATCGTGCACGAGCACGTTTTTGAGGCTGGCCGCTTGCGTAAGCAACTCTGGTATCGAGAGTTGAAGCTGCGTTAAAAATGCTCTACGCTCCTTTTTTGGAGCCTAACACAGCCTTTATGTGGACTCTCAATACCAGAGTTATTTTTATGGTGCGGCCAGAAAAAAGCCGGCATTAGTTTTTCGGGTCGTTACCGACAAAACTCCAAATCTAGCCGTAAGTTTGCTAGGGGCTAAAATTTGTTTTTGGTTTTTATTTCTTCTAAAAGTGACTGTTGATGTTCGCCCTATAATCTTTTTAAGAAATTTGTCCTGCTGTAGGATCGGCCAGTATTTTTTCAGATTTTTTTTTAATTTCTGGTGCTGCTTCATTGTAGGTTGTGATCATCCCTATATTGTTTTTAGTCTTATTCTTTCTTTTCTGGTTTGGATTATTGTCAATTTTTATGCACCTCTGGTTATTGTCCTGGTTAGAGACCAATATTTGATTCCTATCAATATTTCTCACTTTATTTAAGAGGTGTCTGTAAGCTTCTTTGGATATTTCTTTTGGACTAGTTTGTTTTTTTAGCTCATTTGCTTCTTTATCATAGTCAGTCAATTTTATAAAATGTCTTCTAAGTCTTTGAAACTGACTGTAGGGTATATTTCTTATCCATGGCTGATAGTGTCCACTATCAGCTCTTAGGTACTTATTACAATCATTTTCTTTCCAGTATAGTTTTGTTAGTACTTTGTTCTCTTCATGGAACAGAATTAAATCAAGAAATTCTATACTTTCCTCAGATATTTTATAGGTAAATTTCAAATTTAGAGGGTTATCTTTAAGATATTGTATACATTTTGTACAGTTTTATTCTTCTCCATTCCATATCATAACGATACTATCAATATACCATCCCCCCATATGATGTTCTCTTTGAATGGATTATTAGCATGTATAAAATTCTGGTCCCAATTTTTCAGAAAATGAATACAAATACTTACTGCATAAACATCCGCAATTGGCAATATTTTACCATCTGCTTAAAATCCATGAGGATAAAAAAAAAAAAACACTTTGCCAACAAATAGTATCAGTAATAGATTCCCTAATGGCCAGGATTTCAGAATATGCAGACTATTTTCTAAAACCCCTGGTTCCCTCTCTCTGTTCATATTTAAGGGACTCTACAGATACCATTGCGAAAATAAGTAATATACAATGGAGAAGTACCAACAAGTGAATGACACTTGATGTTTCCTCCTTGTATACAAGCATCCCCCATAATCTAGGGGTGATGGCTATGAAACACTTTCTTAAGAATACAGAACTAACAGAGATACATCAAGAATTTATCTTACAATGTATACGTTTTGTTTTAGAAAATAACTATTTCAAATTTGAAAGGCAATTTTATTTACAAATAAGTGAAACAGCTATGGGGACAACTATGGCCCCAAGCTACACAAATTTATATATGGGGTTTTGGGAAAAGAATTTTATACATGCTTATTATCCTTTCAAAGAGAACATCATATGGTTGGGGAGATATATAAAGGTCCATTGTCCCTTGAACTGTCTTTCTAGGATATAGATTGTGTTTCTTAGTGGGTTAATGATCTGCCTCTGTGTCTCTTGAGCAAGCAAAAGTATAAAAGGCTCCCATTTTTTTATGAATTATGCTGTTCTTTTGTTTGGGTCCCCCAAGGTGTCACATTTTTCTTTAGTTAGTTGGCAAAGTATGGTATTTTTCAATTCATTCATTTTCGGAATGTTATCTGAGGGCCAGTATTTAAGAATTAATTTTTTCACCAGAATAATTACATTAATACTAAATGGTTTTAAAGATGTTGGAGTGTTGTCTAGTTTAAGTAGTATAATTTGTTCTTCTTAGAGCAGTGTACTGTAGCCCAATATCTTTTAATATGTGGACATCTGATAATAAAATGTAGTGTATCTGGATCTGGAATCTGGATATCGGTATTTTGGGCATATGCTTGGAATTGATGATTTCCATTTTTTAAGGATTTTTGGGATTAAATAGGCCTGATGAAGCATTTTTGTATGGGCTTCCCTAAGATCTGAGGCCAATGTGGCCTTACTTACTACCTGAAAACTATCTATAACAGCCTGATCTGTAACTTTATTACCAGATGTGGAAGACCACTTTGAGACGATTGAATCTATCGTATGTTTCTCTATATTTTGCAGTAACGTTTTATAGAACAAGGAGATAGAGTACCTACCGTTTTTAAACAGATAGTAGACTCCAGTCCTGGATTTCCAGGCAGAGACATTGACTCTTTAAGTATCTGGTTGAGGTAGTGTTTGGTCTGTAAATATGCATAGTAATCAATAGTAGGTATATCAAATTCCCTCTGTAGTTCCTGAAATGTTTCTCCCTCCCTCCCTCCCTCCCTCCCTGTTTTAACATCTGGCTAACCATCCTTAGGCCTTTCTCGCACCACACTTGGAAAGGCCTGGTGGAAAAACCTACTATAAAAAAATAATTTATGCTTACCTGATAAATTTATTTCTCTTGTAGTGTATTCAGTCCACGGGTCATCCATTACTTATGGGATATATTCCCTTCCCAACAGGAAGTTGCAAGAGGATCACCCAAAGCAGAGCTGCTATATAGCTCCTCCCCTCACATGTCATATCCAGTCATTCGACCGAAACAAGACAAGAAAAGAGAAACCATAGGGTGCAGTGGTGACTGGAGTTTTAATTAAAATTTAGATCTGCCTTAAAAAAGACAGGGTGGGCCATGGACTGAATACACTACAAGAGAAATAAATTTATCAGGTAAGCATAAATTATGTTTTCTCTTGTTAAGTGTATTCAGTCCACGGGTCATCCATTACTTATGGGATACCAATACCAAAGCTAAAGTACACGGATGATGGGAGGGACAAGGCAGGAACTTAAACGGAAGGAACCACTGCCTGTAGAACCTTTCTCCCAAAAACAGCCTCCGAAGAAGCAAAAGTGTCAAATTTGTAAAATTTTGAAAAAGTGTGAAGCGAAGACCAAGTCGCAGCCTTGCAAATCTGTTCAACAGAGGCCTCATTTTTAAAGGCCCAGGTAGAAGCCACAGCTCTAGTGGAATGAGCTGTAATTCTTTCAGGGGGCTGCTGTCCAGCAGTCTCATAGGCTAAACGTATTATGCTACGAAGCCAAAAGGAGAGAGAGGTTGCCGAAGCTTTTTGACCTCTCCTCTGTCCAGAGTAAATGACAAACAGGGAAGAAGTTTGACGAAAATCTTTAGTTGCCTGTAAATAGAACTTCAGGGCACGGACTACGTCCAGATTATGCAAAAGTCGTTCCTTCTTTGAAGAAGGATTAGGACATAATGATGGAACAACAATCTCCTGATTGATATTCCTGTTAGAAACTACCTTAGGTAAAAACCCAGGTTTAGTACGCAGAACTACCTTGTCTGAATGGAAAATCAGATAAGGAGAATCACAATGTAAGGCAGATAACTCAGAGACTCTTCGAGCCGAGAAAATAGCCATCAAAAACAGAACTTTCCAAGATAAAAGCTTAATATCAATGGAATGAAGGGGTTCAAACCGAACACCTTGAAGAACTTTAAGAACCAAGTTTAAGCTCCACGGCGGAGCAACAGTCTTAAACACAGGCTTAATCCTAGCCAAAGCCTGACAAAAAGCCTGGACGTCTGGATCTTCTGCCAGACGTTTGTGTAAAAGAATAGACAGAGCAGAAATCTGTCCCTTTAACGAACTAGCAGATAAGCCCTTTTCTAAACCCTCTTGTAGAAAGGACAATATCCTAGGAATCCTAACCTTACTCCATGAGTAACTCTTGGATTCGCACCAATATAAATATTTACGCCATATCTTATGGTAAATTTTTCTGGTAACAGGCTTCCGTGCCTGTATTAAGGTATCAATAACTGACTCCGAGAAACCACGCTTTGATAGTATCAAGCGTTCAATCTCCATGCAGTCAGCCTCAGAGAAATTAGATTTGGATGGTTGAAAGGACCTTGTATTAGAAGGTCCTGCCTCAGAGGCAGAGACCATGGTGGACAGGACGACATGTCCACTAGGTCTGCATACCAGGTCCTGCGTGGCCACGCAGGCGCTATCAGAATCACCGATGCTCTCTCCTGTTTGATCTTGGCAATCAGTCGAGGCAGCAGCGGAAACGGTGGAAACACATAAGCCATGTTGAAAACCCAAGGGGCTGCAAGAGCATCTATCAGCGCCGCTCCCGGGTCCCTGGACCTGGATCCGTAACGAGGAAGCTTGGCGTTCTGGTGAGACGCCATGAGATCCAGTTCTGGTTTGCCCCAACGATGAACCAGCTGAAGGAACACCTCCGGATGAAGTTCCCACTCCCCCGGATGAAAAGTCTGGCGACTTAGAAAGTCCGCCTCCCAGTTCTCCATGCCTGGGATGTAAATCGCTGACAGGTGGCAAGAATGAGACTCTGCCCAGCGAATTATCCTTGAGACTTCTAACATCCATTTTGAATGATGGAACTCTTAGGAATTTGTTTAAGATCTTTAAGTCCAAGATTGGTCTGAAGGTTCCCTCTTTCTTGGGAACTACAAACAGATTTGAGTAAAATCCTTGCCCTTGTTCCGTCCGCGAAACTGGGTGGATCACCCCCATTACTAGGAGGTCTTGTACACAGCGTAGAAATGCCTCTTTCTTTATTTGGTTTGCTGATAACCTTGAAAGATGAAATCTCCCTTGTGGAGGAGAAGCTTTGAAGTCCAGAAGATATCCCTGAGATATGATCTCCAACGCCCAGGGATCCTGGACATCTCTTGCCCACGCCTGGGCGAAGAGAGAAAGTCTGCCCCCCACTAGATCCGTTTCCGCATAGGGGGCCATCCCTTCATGCTGTCTTAGGGGCAGTAGTAGGTTTTCTGGCCTGCTTGCCCTTGTTCCAGGACTGGTTAGTTTTCCAGGCCTGTCTGTAACGAGCAACAGTTCCTTCCTGTTTTGGAGCGGAGGAAGTTGATGCTGCTCCTGCCTTGAAGTTTCGAAAGGCACGAAAATTAGACTGTTTGGCCTTTGATTTGGCCCTGTCCTGAGGAAGAGTATGACCCTTACCTCCAGTAATGTCAGCGATAATTTCTTTCAAGCTGGGCCCGAATAAGGTTTGCCCCTTGAAAGGAATATTAAGCAATTTAGATTTAGAAGTCACTTCAGCTGACCAGGATTTAAGCCATAGCGCTCTGTGCGCCTGGATGGCGAATCCGGAGTTCTTAGCCGTTAGTTTAGTTAACTGTACAATGGCATCAGAAACAAATGCATTAGCTAGCTTAAGTGCTTTAAGCTTGTCCATAATTTCATACAATGGAGCTGTGTGAATGGCCTCTTCTAGAGACTCAAACCAGAATGCCGCAGCAGCAGTGACAGGCGCAATGCATGCAAGGGGCTGTAAGATAAAACCTTTTTGAACAAACATTTTCTTATGGTAACCTTCTAATTTTTTATCCATTGGATCCGAAAAAGCACAACTATCCTCCACCGGGATAGTGGTACGCTTAGCTAAAGTAGAAACTGCTCCCTGCACCTTAGGGACCGTCTGCCATAGGTCCTGTGTAGTGGCGTCTATTGGAAACATTTTCCTAAATATAGGAGGTGGGGAAAAGGGCACACCGGGTCTATCCCACTCCTTGCTAATAATTTCTGTAAGCCTTTTAGGTATAGGAAAAACGTCAGTACACACCGGCACCGCATAGTATCTATCCAGCCTACATAATTTCTCTGGAATTGCAACTGTGTTACAGTCATTCAGAGCCGCTAAAACCTCCCCTAGCAATACACGGAGGTTCTCAAGCTTAAATTTAAAATTAGAGATCTCTGAATCCGGTTTCCCTGGATCAGATCCGTTACCCACAGAATGAAGCTCTCCGTCCTCATGTTCTGCAAACTGTGACGCAGTATCGGACATGGCTCTCACAGCACCAGCGCGCTCTGTCCTTATCCCAGAGCAATCGCGCTTGCCTCTTAATTCTGGCAATTTAGATAATACTTCTGTCAGGGTATTATTCATAATAGTAGCCATATCCTGTAAAGTGATTTGTATAGGCGTCTCTGATGTACTTGGCGCCACAATATCACGCGCCTCCTGAGCGGGAGGCGAAGGTACTGACACGTGAGGAGAGTTAGTCGGCATAACTTCCCCCTCGTTGTCTGGTGATAATTCCTTTATAGATAAAGACTGACCTTTATTATTTAAAGTGAAATCAATACATTTAGTACACATATTTCTATGGGGCTCCACACTGGCCTTCAAACATAGTGAACAAACAGATTCATCTGTGTCAGACATGATTAAACAGACTAGCAATGCTTGGAAAATACTTTAAAATAAATTTACAAGCAATATAGCAAACGCTACTGCACCTTTAAGAAGCACAAAAAACTGTCACAGTTGAAATAACAATGAACCAAATCAGTTATAGCAACCAAATTTTCACAGTAAATGTATTAAGTTAGCAGAGCATTGCACCCACTTACAAATGGATGATTAACCCCTTAATACCCAAAACGGATAATCAAATAGAGAAAAAAACGTTTTTAACACAGTCAACACACTGTCACAGGTCTGCTGTGACTGATTACCTCCCTCAAAAATGACTTTTGAAGTCCCTTGAGCTCTCTAGAGACATCCTGGGTCATGCAGGAAGAAGCAGGAAGACTGAGACTGAATTTTTACTGCGCAAAAAAGCGCTAAAATAGGCCCCTCCCACTCATTATTACAACAGTGGGAACCTCAGTTAACTGTTTCTATGCAGAAATATAAGTCAGCCATGTGGAAAAATTCATGCCCCAATAAGTTTTATCACCAATGTACCTCACAAAAAACGATTAAACATGCCAGCAAACGTTTTAAACATCCTTTTTTTTTTTTTTAAAGAATATGTATCTCTATTGATAAGCCTGATACCAGTCCTTCTACTGCATTTTAAGGCTTATTACATTACTTCAGTATTAGTAGCATTTTCATAGTCAAATTCCATTCCTTAGAAAATTACTTTACTGCATATACATTAATCAGCCTGATACCAGTCACTTTCACTGCATTTAAGGCTGTACTTACATTACATCGGTATCAGCAGTATTTTCTTAGTCAATTCCATTCCTTAGAAAAATATTTTACTGCACATACCTTATTTGCAGGAGACCCCGCACGCTATTCCCTTTCTGAAGTTACCCCACTCCTCAGAATGTGGGAGAACAGCCAGTGGATCTTAGTTACTTCTGCTAAGATCATAGAAAACGCAAGCAGATTCTTCTTCCAAATACTGCCTGAGAAAAAAACAGCACACTCCGGTGCCATTTAAAAATAACAAACTTTTGATTGAAGAAATAATTAAGTATAAAACACCACTCTCCTCTCACGACCTCCGTCTATGTTGAGGGTTGCAAGAGAATGACTGGATATGACATGTGAGGGGAGGAGCTATATAGCAGTTCTGCTTTGGGTGATCCTCTTGCAACTTCCTGTTGGGAAGGGAATATATCCCATAAGTAATGGATGACCCGTGGACTGAATACACTTAACAAGAGAAATTAGGGTTTCCCTTTAGGAAGCCATTTGCATACCTTTTGCCATGCTCTCAGCGGTTCACTAAGGGGTATGTGTAGTCCCACTATTTTCGTTGCCTGTGATCTAGTTAAGTGCGGTAACATTTCTAATGACCAGGGGGATATCAATGCTTGTTCCAGTTGTGGGAATGTGAAACATCCCTCACCTGTCAACCAGTCTAGTACAATCTTCCCAGACGTCACCCAATTATAAAGTTCTAGGTTGGGGAGTCCAAACCCCCCTGTCCTCTTGTAGCAGTCAATTTTTGAAGACGTATCCTGCGTTTCTTTTGTCTCCATATGAAATTTAGTATTGCCCTATTAAGAATGTTGAAATTTTTAAGTATGAGTGGGATCATCTGAAGAGTATACAGGATCTTAGGGAAGATTGTCATTTTAATTACGCTTATACTACCCGTGAGGGACAGAGGAAGATTACCCCAAGACTTAACCTGTGAGACAATGGACTTGATCAGTTGTTTAAAATTAAGATCATACCATTTATGTGGGTTTCTACTCAGTTGTATATTTAAGTATCTGAAACTTCCTTGACTATTTTAAATTGAAAATTATGTAATTTCTCTCCTCCCATGGGGTGTAGCCACAAAAGCTCTGATTTACCATTGTTTATTTGATAACCTGAAATTTTCCCAAAGTTTTTAATAAGAGAAATTAGGGGTGGCAGATTTTCTTTCGGGTTGGGGACTACTAGAATCATGTCATCCGCGTACAATGACAGGTTTATTGCCTCTGAGCCTATCTTAAGACCTTGTATGGTATTTCTAATCTTTATAGCTAATGGCTCTAGCGCTAGGTCGAAGCGGAGAGGAGAAAGAGGGCATCCCTGTCTTGTACCCCTGTATAACTTAAAGGGTTCGGAGACCCCACCATTAATGATCAGAGCCGCTTTGGGGTTAGAGTAAAGCCTTTTAATAATTTGTACAAAATTCCCTTGAATTCCAAATTTCCCTAGTGAGTAGAATAAACTTCATCAAAAGCCTTCTCCGCGTCTACCACCAGTAGGCAGGCCTCTGGAAGTGGGGAAGGGTCTGTAACTTCCAGATGTTTGATACCAAAGAGCGACCCTTAACAAACCCTGTCTGATCTTTGTGTATGAGGGACTGTAATATTTTTGTTAATCTATTTGCTAAAATTTTGGTCAATATTTTGTAGTCGCTATTCAGCAACGAGATTGGTCGGTATGACTCCCTCAAAGTTGGAAAAAATGTCAAAAAGTTTGGCGTGTTAATACTATGTACAGCGGTCAACTCAAAAAGTCTGACTTTGTTGAAAGACAAAAGTCCCATCCAGTGTAGATCAATTAAAATATAACTTTTATTAAGCAATTGTAAAAAACAAATGATTACAGACCTGGATCGAGTTCTTAGTTACAGTACTGTGTACTTAAGTAAATACCTCCGACTCCCACTGTGGCGTCACTAGACGCGTTTTGCCGAAGCTTTCTCAATAGTGACTATATACTACATAGTATTAACACGCCAAACTTTTTGACATTTTTTCTGATTGATAACCAACACCTATTTGAGTGAGATATAGGTGGGGTCCTTGTTATCATACATTGTGCTGATTTTTAAGGGTTGAGCACTGGTATGTTATACAAGCTGCTGCACCGGAGATCACCTTGTTTTTTCCCTCAAAGTTGGGTCTCTTCCTGGTTTAGCTATCAGGGTTATGTTTGCACTCTACAAATCTATTGGATATGTCTATTTTTCCAGAAAGTAGACCATTAAACAGCACCTCCAAATCTTCCACAATACTCTGGTGTAAGATCTTATAAAATTCACCTGGCAGCCCATCAGGGCCCGGTGTTTTCCCTTGCGGTGTGTTTTTAATTACTGTACTTATTTCCTCCTTTGTTATGGGTAGGCTCAGTGCATCAGAATCTGCAGTTGGCAGTTGGGGTAGATTTAGATCTGACCAAAAGTGGTCTCTTATAGTTGTATCTATGGGTGTTGAGTGATAAAGGGATTGATAATAGTCTATGAAGGCTTGCGAGATTGTGTGAGTATCTGTCTTCATTGAGTCCCCCACTTTGATGTTAGTTATCAAACCTTTAGGCCTTAATATTTTTGTCAATGCCGCCAAGTATCTACCTGTTTTGTTGCCATGTCTATAATAAAGACCTGATGCTTTATTCAAGGTACGCAAAGAGTTATCTAAAAGGTAAGTGTCTCTTTGCTGTTTGACTAGGTAATATTTTCCCCTATTTGGTGTGGTGGGACATCTTAAGTATTTATTACATGCATTTTTAAGTTGACGGAGTAAGAGGTCCACCTTCGCTTTATATTGTTTTTTCAGTTTTAGCGTGTAAGATGTAACCGCCCCTCTCAGAACTGCCTTTGCAGCTTCCCAAAAGAGCATCGGCTGCCCCTTGTGGGCTTGATTGGCTTCCTTATAATATTGCCACTCCTTATTTAAGAAGGTTTGCTTCTACAAATCTATTGGATATGTCTTTTTTTCCAGAAAGTAGACCATTATACAGCGCCTCCAAATCTTCCACAATACTCTGGTGTAAGATCTTATAAAATTCGCCTGGCAGACCATCAGGGCCCGGTGTTTTCCCTTGCGGTGTGTTTTTAATTACTGTACTTATTTCCTCCTTTGTTATGGGTAGGCTCAGTGCATCAGAATCTGCAGTTGGTAGTTGGGGTAGATTTAGATCTGACCAAAAGTGGTCTCTTATAGTTGTATCTATGGGTGTTGAGTTATAAAAGGATTGATAATAGTCTATGAAGGCTTGCGAGATTGTGTCAGTATCTGTCTTCATTGAGTCCCCCACTTTTATGTTAGTTATCAAACCTTTAGGCCTTAATATTTTTGTCAATGCCGCCAAGTATCTACCTGTTTTGTTGCCATGTCTATAATAAAGACCTGATGCTTTATTCAAGGTACGCAAAGAGTTATCTAAAAGGTAAGTGTCTCTTTGCTGTTTGACTAGGTAATATTTTCCCCTATTTGGTGTGGTGGGACATCTTAAGTATTTATTACATGCATTTTTAAGTTGACGGAGTAAGAGGTTCACCTTTGCTTTATATTGTTTTTTCAGTTTTATCGTATAAGATGTAACCGCCCCTCTCAGAACTGCCTTTGCAGCTTCCCAAAAGAGCATTGGCTGCCCCTTGTGGGCTTGATTGGCTTCCTTATAATATTGCCACTCCTTATTTAAGAAGGTGTGGAAATTGGCGTCATTATAGAGGTATGATGGGAATCTCCAGATATTCATCTTCCTTTCTGGTATATATTTAGATTTAATGCTAACTGTGTTATATCTAGTATTTTTGTGTGCTCCACTCTTGGGGTCCACTCTTGGGGTCAAGGAGGAGGATATTAAAAAATAATCAATGCGGGATAGGGTATGTTTTGATGTAGAGAGGCAAGTATAATTCTTAACTTCTGGATTCCTATCCCTCCAAATGTCTCTCAGCCCCAATGTGTTCCTGAATTTAGTCATGATAAGGGAATCTATTTTAGAATATTTAGTGTTGATTGGAGCAGTTCCCTCCCACCCGGGGTCTCAAATCTATCCAGGGGTGGCTGTGGGGCAATATTAAAATCACCTCCTATCACCACCAGAAGGTCTATAAACGGCAGCAATTTATTATGTATCAAAATCCAGAACTCCTGTTTCTGGCTTGGCGGTTCATATACTCCACACAACACCAAACTGTATTCATGTACCTTGACTTGCAGTATGATATAACGCCCTTCTTCATCTATTTCCTTTTTAGTAACAGTATATGGGAGATTTTTTTTTTTTTTTTTTTTAAAGAACGGCTACTCTCCTGGCTCTACGAGATTCAAATGGGGTGTAAATCACCTCCATCACCCAACCCTGTTTCAAACTCTGATGTTCTACCTGGGACAAGTGGGTTTCCTCTAAGACGGCTATATCAGCCTTTATATTTTTAAGGTGTTTCAGTATTGCTTTGCATGTAATGGGGGACGTTATGCCCCCTACATTCCAGGCAACTATGTTCAGGTGAGATATGTTTTTACTCATTTTTGTGATAAGTTTGTGAGGGAGAAAGTACCATACTGTGGTCATATTTTACTTTCAGAAGTTTATTACCATCAGTTGTCCAGGTCTAGCAAGTCATACAGATGTTAAAGCGGTTATTTTCAAATCTGTTCCATCAATCCCCTTTCCTGTCTAAAACGTTGATCATATGGTTAGAATCATATGCAACATGACACAGATACAGATTACCATATTTCATTTTTGCGTGATTACATAGTGTTATTGCATTACTATCCGGGACTGTATGTACAAAACCATCGAAAAAAAAAGAAACATAAATAACAACTAACAGAGCTAACAAAGCTAACATTCTTCTTAACATTCCAAGTCCCTAAAAGTAAAACATATTATGCTTCCCTCACCTATGACATGATATTATGCATGAAATCTATAACAACAACATAGGCCAATACTTACTACTTAGCATATATTCTACAAAATTACCGTTCCCTAATGAATATAAGCATGGATCTAGGACTCTCATCATTCAACCAGGAGCGATTTCGTTTTGCATCTCGATCCTTCTTTTCCACCTCCAGGAATCTTTGTAGCTGTCTTGTAGGCTCAAAGAGTTTATGTCCTGTTGATGTGTGAATTCTCAATTTCGCTGGGTATAGCAGTGATACTTGTCGTCCCTGATCCGTGAGTGACTTGCAGTAAGGAGCGAACTCCCTTCTTCTCCTGGAGACTTCAATTGAATAGTCCTGAAATATTAGTAGCTTTTTCCCCTCAAACTGTATGGGACCATTCTGCCTGTATGCCCTGAGGATGGCGATCTTATTTTGGAAATTCAGATTTTTAACCATTACTTGTCTTGGGAACTTCGTCTGGTCTTTCCACTTGCAAACCTCACTCTGTGTGCCCTTTCCACCTGGTAGGGGAGCGAGTTATCCGGCAGCTTCAGGAGTTCAGACAATGTTCTTTCTGTAAAATATATAAGGTTTGAGCTGATGACCGTTTCCGGAAGCCCTACTATGCGAAGATTATTTTGGCAACGGCGTGATCTGTTTTCTAGATCATCTATTTTCTCTGATAGTGCCGCATTTTGTTTTTGGAGGGCTGTGATACTTGTGGATTGAGATCTCTGCAAATCTTCAACTTCTGACACATGGTGTTCAGCTCTTGTGATTCTATTGGAGATCTGCTTAAGGTCTGTCTCCATTGCATCCAAGCCTGTCTGTAACAGTTCCATCTTTGGAAGAAATAGGGCCAAAAGCTGTGTAACAATAGGGTGTGTGTCTTGACTTAAGGCATCCAAGTCAATATCTCTGCTGTCTGTTGTTGCAGGGTTTTCTGATTGATGTTTGGACTTTCTATCAGTTTTGCTTATGTCTGGCTGCCATTGCGCTTGTAGCCTTTTGAAAGCTGCTGTAATATTTCTGCATACAGTGGAACTGCAATCTCCCTGTAATGTGCCCTGATGTTAGGAACTCAAGATACCACAACTCCCCTTTTTTAATGTATGGAAGTATTCCTGCCCAGAGACTATGAGTTATGTGTTGGACTTAGACGTCCTTTTTTTTTTTTTTTAAGTTTGTGGGCCTCTTCTTGGGTAGCTATTTTTCAGGTTGAATTTCTTTATACATCATGTGTAACAGTCACTGGGATTAGGATTTAAGCAGCCCATGAGTGTCTTTCCCCGTGTTCTACCATGACAAGGCCATTGTTATCTGTTAGGTGAGGGATTTAGCTGTTTATTTTTCTGCCATTATCTGGTGTTCCCCTCTAGGTCATATATACCAGCATTGTTTGTGACTCTCCGTAATGATGATTCTATATTTATGTATGTAGAGTCATTAAGATCGCTAACTTGTTATCCTCTGACAATCTATTTGAGGCCTAAATTGTTGCTGGTGTGTGCGCCACGTGGCAATGGCCGCTGGGGATATTATGCTCACCCCTCCTTAGAGTCGTGTCAGCGTCCACAATAACAAGATTTAATCTGTTTCTCTATCCTCACTCTTTTGTTCCCGATGCCACCGGCCGATGTTAAACGCTGTGCGTGTAGCGGCCCTGGTGCGCTTCAATCGTGCTATTGGAATTTTTACCTCCCGGTGGTGGAGCAGGTCTTATAACTCCATCCTCTGTCTCTACCTGGCGGGTGAAAATCTATACCGCCTAAGGTGATTTTTGGAGTGGGCTGTTCGTCTTATTTGCCCCTAATGTTGGAGCGATCACGGAGCTCTTTCTCAGTGAGACTGTTCCAACGGCCCACCCACCGGAAGTTAGATTTTTAACTTTTAATAGGTTTGGTAGTCTCAATGTCAGAATAAATAATTCTCTTATTTCTTTTAGGTTTCTCTCTTTTTTGTTACTTTTATTCCACAACTAAATTATGCATGCTTTTCAACAGAGGTTGAACCATCTTATATTCAAACAACCATATGGCCCAGAGCCCCATTTTCGGTTAAAATTACAAAATATATATACACACACTTTTTTTATATATTAAAATGTATACATATATATAAATGTAACACAGGACTTGACATTCCCAGTGTTACGGAATACTTTGAAATTGCTGCGGACGACTTTGAAATTTGATTTTACTTTTTCCTTTCTTTAACATTGAGTGGACTACCAACGTTTTCCCTCTAGGCTAGTAGCTTTTAACCCCTGACTAGTAAACTATAGTGATATTTTTCCACCCCTCCGACATCGCTGACACCTACATAATGTTATTAACCCCTTATCTGCCTCTCCCGATATCGCCGCCACCTAAATAAATCTATTAACCCGTAATCTACCGCTCCTGATATTGCCACCACAATACTAAAGTTATTAACCCCCTATTCCCTCGCACCCCCACATCACCCACACTAAATTAAATCTATTAACCCCAATTCCGCCACTCCCCAACATCGCCACCACTAAATAAAGCTATTAACCCCTAAACCTCTGGCCTCCCACATCACTACCACTAAATAAACCTATTAACCCCTAAACCACCATCACCCACATCGCAACAACCTAAATTAAAGTATTAACCCCTAAACCTAACCCTAAACCTAACACCGCCTAACTTTAGCATAATTAAAATAGAGCTAAATTAAAGTTACAATTATTAACTAAATAATACCTATTTACTGTAAAACTAAATAAGAACTTACCTGTGAAATAAAACCTAAGCTGGCTACAATATAACTAATAGTTAAATTGTAGCTAGCTTACGTTTTATTTTTATTTCACAGGTAAGTTTGTATTTATTTTAACTAGATAGACTAGTTAGTAAATAGTAATTAACTATTTACTAACTACCTAGTTAAAATAAATACAAACTTACCTATGAAATAAAACCTAAGCTGCCTTACACTAAAACCTACCATTACAAAAAATAAAAAACACTAAAATTACAAAAAATAAAAAAAACTACCATTACAAGAAATAACAAACAAAATTATCCAAAATAAAAATGATTCCTATTCTATATCCTTTTAAACAAATAAAAAACCCGCCCAAGATAAAAAAAAAACCTAATCTATAATAAACTACCAAGGGCCCTTAAAAGGGCCTTTTTGTGGGTCCTTAAAATAGCTTTTTGTAGGGCATTGCCCTAAAGTTAACAGCTCTTTTCCTACAAAAGAAAAACAAACACCCCCTAACAGTATACAAACACCCACCCCCAAACACACAAAATAAAAATAAAGTAAAACCTAATCTACCCATTGGCATTTGTATGGGCATTGCCCTTAAAAAGGCATGCAGCTCTTTTTCCTGCCCTTAAAAGGGCATTCAGCTCTTTTATGAAATGCCCAACCCCTAATCTAAAAATAAAAACCTACACCAAAACGAAAAAAAAAACATTACACAAACTAGCAAACAAATTATCCAAAATAATCCAAAATCTAATCTATTATAAACTACCATAGCCCTTAAAAGGGACTTTTGTAGGGCATTGGCCTAAGTTAAACAGCTCTTTTGCTCAGAAATAAATACAAAGACCCACATTACAAACCCCCACCCCCCAAACCAACAAAATAAAAAAAATATCTAAAAATCCTAATCTACCCATTGCCCTGAAAAGGGCATTTGTATGGGCATTGCCCTGAAAAGGGCATACAGTTCTATTAAGAGTGCCCACAATAATCTAAAAAAAAACACTCCAAAAAAACATAAAAAAAAACCTAACACTAAGCCCTCTTTAGGTACTCACAGTTGTTGAAGTCCCGCTTGAACGATCTTCATCCAGGGGGCTACATCTTCATCCATCACGGGACCGGCATCTTCTTCATCCCTGCGGAGGTGGAGCGGCAATGCGCGGAGGTCCAGACGAAGGCCCAAGGCAAAGGTCCTAGGCGGAGGTCCATCAATCCGACGTGGAGGTCCTCTTCATGTAATCGTCCCCGGCACACTGTGGATTGAAATGCAAGGTACCCATTTTATACTGGGGGTACCATTGCATTCCTATTGGCTGAAAATTTTGAATCAGCCAATAGGAATTAGGGCTGCTTTCATTATATTGGCTGATTCGAAGGGAGATATAACAACTCATTGTGGGGTTTATAAAAATGCAACTACAGGGAATGGAAGAAATACTTGCATAATAGTATAGCTGGATACGGACACAGCTGTGGCAACCAGCCGCCCTCTCAACATCAAAATGAAAGAACGTTACAAGTGGAAATGATGCAAGACATTTAAATCATTCAAGCCTCAACGTCATTAGGAGTACACAGATGTGGAATAAATTTAATTAAGTGCTATCTATGGCTCACATACAATAAAGGGAAAAACAGAACCAGCAGATAATCAGCTGAACATAGCGCCGCCAGACATATAGACAGTAACCAGTAATTATAATGCTACATATGAATCATTATCAATGGGAAATGTTGTGAAAAACAGCAAACTCACCATGTTCTGACTTAATATACAAATACAATGTAACCACTGATAGAAAGACGAGCTGGGCACAGGACAATAACCTAAGAAATGTCCACCCTTTTGTTAGACCAGCACCATTATTATTAAATTGACCACATATAGTCCCTAGACGTATTCTGGCTTATAAAGCAAAGAGTATATGAGACACTATTGCAGGGGTATGCGTTGACAGCAGTGGGACGATTACCTACCAAATGTGAAACCATTTGTTAGATGAGCACTATTACTGTAACAATAAAGCATCACTCCTTTGAGCAAATTAATATATATATATATATATATATATATACACATCTTCAATTTGACCCCATGTAGTCCCTAAACGTAGTCGGCTATAAGGCAAAGAGTATATAAGGCACTATCACTGGGGTATACATTAACAGCTGCAATCACCTATTGTTGCAGGGGTCAAATCATCAAGACAAAAAATTGGCCACTGATCCAGAAATGTAATGGAGAGAAATGTTGAGAGGCAGAGAGAGCTGATGGGTACACAAAAGAATACACACAGTCAATCAGTAAAATAAAGCAAAGTCTAGGTGTATATTGAGTCCCACTGGAGCTAAAGTAGTGAGTCTATTGATCCATTTTGCTTCACATCTTAATAGTTCTTTTTCTCGATTACCCCTTCTTTTTAGTGGAGGGACCCTGTAAATTAGTATCGTTCTTAAAGTTGAAATTGGATGTTTATGAGTTAAGTAGTGCCTGGCAACTGGTTGATCGGACTGTCCATCCCTAATGGCTGCTCTGATGGAGCTTTTGTGGTTCGCAAGCCTCTCCCTGAAGGTGGTTGTAGTCTTGCCCACGTAGAACCTGCCACATGGGCACATAACAACATAGACCACAAAGTCTGATGTACAAGTTAGTCGATGCCTAATCACAAACGTCTAATTTTTGTTTGGATGATGGAATTTTTGTACAGAAAGGTAGTTCCCACACTTAAAATAACCCATTTTTGTTGGATTATAGCCAGGTATCTTGTCTCTTCCAAGGGTCTGTTTTCATTAGAAATGTTTTGAGACTACGTCCTCATTTGTAGACCATTCTGGGAGGTGGTGTACCCATAAAAGAGAGGCTGGGGTCCTCATTGATCAATGGGCAATTTTTACTTATTGATGTTTTAATTGTTTATGTGGATGGGGTGCAAGTAGTTTGGAAATTCAACACATTATCTTTTTCAGCCGTTGTTTGTTCTGAATTAGGGTTACAGATAGCAGCTTGCTGGTCACAGCATGAGACCTGTTCCAGAATTACAGGTCTGAGGAAGGGGAGTTCCCCCCCCCCCCGAAACGTCACATTTATTTGAATAAAGTACACTTAAAAAGTCCAGTGAGTGCCTTCTTCTATCTTTATATTTAACTGTTGACACCCTGGCAGCTGATTTCAAGGTGAGAGCGTTCTTTTTTGGACTATATATATATATATATATATATATATATATATATATAAAAAATTTTTATATAATGATAAATGTATCACAATTCGTAATTTTCTTCAAAAACTAAATATCTTAAAGTTTGAAAATCGTTTCTGATTTAATATTCTCTTAGTACAAGTAGGGGAAAACCAATTTTGATCTGTAATTCCCCTAAATAATTTAGAACCTAAAATAGGTACACAGGCATAAAATTTATAAAGACTAAATGGTTTGATAAAATATCTAAAAAAATTACTCTGTTCCTTTAAATATACGAGTTATAATACTTATACTTTGATCTAAGGAGAACACTAGTTCTAACAAACCTTTGAAGTTAACTATCTGATATAAATGTATACATTTTTGTGTTATAAACATTTCAAATCCTTCAGGCAACTTGCTTAAACTGTGCATTGAATATCCATGTTGTAAGGTATTTGAAACACAATGTTGCTATAAAAGTAATTTACCTTTAAGAATTTGCTACAAAAGTGTATGCGATCCAGACTGCAATCATGCAGTGACCAAGTGCGCATGCGCACAAAACATGTCTGCGTAAGGTCTCGTCCGCACAACTAGTGTGTTTGTTTTATTATGTGTGCCTTCTCAGCGATTATACTGTTATGCTTTTAGCTCTTTAAAATAAATTTGTGTTTATGAGGAGAAGTTTCTTTTGCCATAGTGCGCCTACTTTTTTGGATGTATATATTTATATATACATATACAAAAATAAATACATTTGTACATAGATAACTTACCCCCAATACCAGCCACCTTATTTTAGTGAAACCACCATAGCCCACGATCTCCCGGGTAGGGGCACCACCCACTGGTGACATTATCATCCCGGGCAACACGGGATTACGGTCCTGCATGCAAAAAAGTGAAATAAACAATAAGGTGAAATAAACAAAAAAGTGAAATAAACATGAAAAACAAACACTACATGAAACAGGCAAAAAGTCATAGATGTGCAATAACCAAATTAAATAAAGCTCACAAATTATTCCCCAGATCGGCATATATGCCTAATCAGGGTAAGCCGGTTGCCATAGCAACCAATAACATCAGCCTATTACATGCAGGTGAATTAGCAATGGGGGATGTCATACAAGTAAATGTGACTCAAGGCTCATGGATCATATCATATAAGGAGAGAAATAAAAAAGTATATATCAGAGGAGCTGAAAGAAATTACATCAGGGGGCGTGTCAACAAATTAAATAACCCTGCACAGCATTGGATCCCTCTAAATATACATACAGACATGTGTGAACTTATCTCCATATCAATAGTATTGGCAGTCACCTAGATTACGAGTTTTGCACTATAGAGGGTGCGAAACGAACATAACAAAAGTTGCGTTTTTTCACCCTCCATAGCGTGCGATATGGTAGGGATAAGCTCCATACTGCACAAAATCCAAGGGCTGAGAATACATGCTTGTGCATGCTTTCCCTATAGACATCAATGGGGAGAAAGTGTTAGAAAAAAAACCTAACACCTGAAGCTTGGAATGAAAAGTTCCGTAAAGCAACTCCATTGATGTCTATGGGGGAAAAAAACACCCTGACATTAACCCCAAGTCTAAATGACCCTAATCTGCTGCCCCCGACATCGCCAACACTGAAATTAAGTTATTAACTCCTAATCTGCCGATCCTGACATCACCACCACTAATAAAAGTTATTAACCCCTATTCCGCCACTCTCAACATCGCCACCACTATAATAAAGTTATTAACCCCTATTCCCCCGTACCCCAACATCGCTGACACTATAATAAAGTTATTAACCCATAAACCTCTGGCCTCCTACATCACCGCCACTAAATAAACCTATTAACCCCTAAACCTAACAACCCCCTAACTTTAAATTAAAATTACAATATCCCTATCTTAAAATAAATAAAAACTTACCTGTGAAATTAAAAAACCCTAAGTTTAAAGGGACATAATACTCATATGCTAAATCACTTGAAACTGATGCAGTATAACTGTAAAAAGCTGACAGGAAAATATCACCTGAGCATCTCTATGTAAAAAAGGAAGATATTTTACCTCACAATCTCCTCAGCTCAGCAGAGTAAGTTCTGTGTAAAAGGTTATACTTCACCTGATCCCAGCTGCAGGTAAAAAAAAATAAAAAAAAATGAAGAAATGAACAGCAGCCAATCAGCATCAGCAGTGCTGAGGTCATGAACTCTTACTATGATCTCATGAGATTTGACTTAACTCTCATGAGATTTCATAGTAAGCTTCCTTTACCTGATTGGTGAAATAATATGAGAGTTCACGAGGCTCATCCTTTCAGGTGTCCCAGGACAGACACACTAAAATGCTGCTTAGAAATCCTTTACAATGGGAGGTGGCAACTGAGGAACTTTTGAGGTAAAATATCTTCCTTTTTTACATAGAAATGTTCAGGAGATATTTTCTAGTCAGCTTTTTACAGTTATGCTGCATCACTTTCAAGGGCGCGATTCGATATGCAGCGTAGTTTGCGGCACAAGCGAGGGAACCCCCACCACCCGCAGTTTCAAATCGCAACTCGAGCTATCCTATATACGGCGCCGTCAGATGCTAAAGTGCCGTAAGTCGGATAAACCAGCGATGTCCAGAAATCTGTGTAAGTACAAATTTCTGGAGTCGCCAGTGACTTACGGCACTTTAGAAACTGCCGGCGCCTACAAAACCTGACTAAAGTATGAAATCAACCGCACTGTCTAACACGCCTCCCAAACATAGCCCGACACGTCTAACCCTCTATCCGCTATCCCCCCCTCACTAACCTAACAATAAAAAATGTTTTAACCCCTAAACCGCCGCTCCCGGACCCTGCCGCCACCTAATAAAGTTATTAACCCCTAAACCGCCGCTCCCGGACCCCGCCGCCACCTAATAAAGTTATTAACCCCTAAACCGCCGCTCCTGGACCCCGCTGCCAGCTATATTAAATCTATAACCCCCTAATGTGAGCCCCTACCCCGCCGCCATCTACCTTACCTACCCCCTAAAGTGAGCCCCTACCCCGCTGCCATCTATTTTAAAATTATTAACCCCTAATTTAATCCCCCTACCCCGCCGCCACCTATATTAAATTAATTAACCCCTAATCTAATCCCCCTACCCAGCCACCACCTATATTAAATTATTTAACCCCTAATCTAATCCCCCTACCCCGCCGCCACCTATATTAAATTAATTAACTTCTAATCTAATCCCCCTACACCGCCGCCACCTATATTAAATTATTTAACCCCTAAATTACTAAACTATCCCTACCACTAAACCTAAGTCTAACCCTACAAATAGCCCTGAAAAGGCCTTTATTGTGTGGCATTACCCCAAAGTAAACTGCTCTATTGCCAGCCCTTAAAAGGGCTTTTTGCGGGGCATGCCCCAAAGAATTCAGCTCTTTTACTAGCCCTTAAAAGGGCTTTTGGCGGGGCTTTGTCACAAAGTAAACAGCTCTTCTGCATCTAATCTAAATCCCTCTACACCGCCGCCACCTATAATAAATGTATTAACCCCTAATCTATTCCCCCTACACCGCCGCCAGCTATATTAAACACATTAACCCCTAATCTAATCCCCCTACACCGCTGCCAGCTATATTAACTATATTAGCCCTAATTATATTAGGGTTAATATAGTTAATATAGTTATTATATTATATATATTAACTATATTAACCCTAATTATATTAGGGTTAATATAGTTAATATCGTTATTATATTATATATATATATAACCGTATCTAACTCTAACATCCCTAACTAAACTCTTATTAAAATAAATCTAATATTAATATTATTAATTAAAATATTCCTATTTAAATCGAAATACTTACCTATAAAATAAACCCTAAGATAGCTACAATGTAATTAATAATTACATTGTAGCTATTTTAGGGTTTATATTTATTTTACAGGTAACTTGGTATTTATTTTAACTAGGTACAATAGCTATTAAATAGTTAATAACTATTTAATAGCTACCTAGCTGTAAAATAAATCCTAACCTAAGTTACAAATACACCTACACTATCAATAAATTAAATGAACTACAAATATCTAAACTAAAATACAATTAAATAATCTAAACTAAATTACACAAAAAAACAAACACTAAATTACAAAAATAAAAAAAAAGATTACAAGATTTTTAAGCTAATTACACCTATTCTAAGCCCCCTAATAAAATAATAAAGCCCCCCAAAATAAAAAAAAATAAACCCCGCTGGGCAGAGCTCTTCATCCAATCCGGGCGATGTCTTCAAGCAAGCTGCAGTGAAGTCTTCTTCCATCCAGCAATGTCTTCAAGCAAGCGGCAGAGAGTCTTCTTCCATCCAGTGATGTCTTCAAGCAAAGCGGCATCTTCAATCTTCTTTCTTCGCTCCTCCGCCGCGGAGCATCCATCCGCGGTGGAGGAGCGAAGAAAGAAGATTGAAGATGCCACTTTGCTTGAAGACATCACCGGATGGAAGAAGACTCTCTGCCGCTTGCTTGAAGACATCGCCGGATGGAAGAAGACTTCACTGCAGCTTGCTTGAAGACATCGCCCGGATCGGATGAAGAGTTCTGTCCGGCGAGATGAATACAAGGTAGGGAGATCTTCAGGGGGGTAGTGTTAGGTTTATTTAAGGGGGGGTTTTGGTTAGATTAGGGGTATGTGGGTGGTGGGTTGTAATGTTGGGGGGGTGGTATTGTGTTTTTTTTTCAGGCAAAAGAGCAGTTTTCTTTGGGGCATGCCCCGCAAAAGGCACTTTTAAGGGCTGGTAAGGTAAAAGAGCTAACTTTTTTAATTTAGAATAGGGCAGGGAATTTTTTTTTTTATTTTGGGGGCTTTATTATTTTATTAGGGGCTTAGAATGGGTGTAATTAGCTTAAAAATCTTGTAATCTTTTTTTTATTTTTTGTAATTTAGTGTTTGTTTTTTTGTGTAATTTAGTTTAGATTATTTAATTGTATTTTAGTTTAGATATTTGTAGTTTATTTAATTTATTGATAGTGTAGGTGTATTTGTAACTTAGGTTAGGATTTATTTTACAGGTAAATTGGTAATTATTTTAACTAGGTAGCTATTTTAAACAATTTTCCAATTTACTTTTATCACCAATTTAGCTTTGTTCTCTTGGTATTCATAGTTGAAAGCTTAACCTAGGAGGTTTGTATGCTAATTTCTTAGACCTTGAAGGCCACCTCTTTTCAGAATGCATTTTAACAGTTTTTCACCACTAGAGGGTGTTAGTTCACGTGTTTCATATGGATAACACTGTGCTCCTGCACGTGAAGTTATCTGTGAGCAGGCGCTGATTGGCTAAACTGCAAGTCTGTCAAAAGAACTGAAATAAAGGGGCATTTTGCAGAGGCTTAGATACAAGATAATTACAGAGGTAAAAAGTGTATTAATATAACTGTGTTGGTTATGCAAAACTGGGGAATGGGTAATAAAGGGATTATCTATCTTTTAAAACAATAAAAACTCTGGTGTAGACTGTCCCTTTAAGCTGCAATAAAATAAACATCTCTCCTCTAGTTTTAAATAAATAATTAAAAAAAATAAAAATGTTCCACAAGCACTAATGGAATGCAAGCAAAATGTATGCTCAACAGTAGCACAACAAATATAAAGATTCCGTAATAAAATATGGAGGTATGAGATCTACTGTAATTAGATTATATAATAGGCACTATTGACAGTTATTTCCCATTTTATACCACACACACACACATCATCCCCATTTGAGCTGTAATGTAAACACTCTGGCCTAGATTTAGAGTTCGGCGGTAAAAGGGCTGTTAACGCTCCGCGGGTTTTTTTCTGGCCGCACCATAAATTTAACTCTGGTATCGAGAGTTCAAACAAATGCTGCGTTAGGCTCCAAAAAAGGAGCGTAGAGCATTTTTACCGCAAATGCAACTCTCGATACCAGAGTTGCTTACGGACGCGGCCGGCATCAAAAACGTGCTCGTGCACGATTCTCCCATAGGAAACAATGGGGCTGTTTGAGCTGAAAAAAAACCTAACACCTGCAAAAAAGCAGCGTTCAGCTCCTAACGCAGCCCCATTGTTTCCTATGGGGAAACACCTCCTAAGTCTGCACCTAACACCCTAACATGTACCCCGAGTCTAAACACCCCTAACCTTACACTTATTAACCCCTAATCTGCCGCCCCCCGCTATCGCTGACCCCTGCATTACACTTTTAACCCCTAATCTGCCGCTCCGTAAACCGCCGCCACCTACGTTATCCCTATGTACCCCTAATCTGCTGCCCTAACATCGCCGACCCCTATGTTATATTTATTAACCCCTAATCTGCCCCCCACAACGTCGCCGACACCTACCTACACTTATTAACCCCTAATCTGCCGAGCGGACCTGAGCGCTACTATAATAAAGTTATTAACCCCTAATCCGCCTCACTAACCCTATCATAAATAGTATTAACCCCTAATCTGCCCTCCCTAACATCGCCGACACCTACCTTCAATTATTAACCCCTAATCTGCCGACCGGAGCTCACCGCTATTCTAATAAATGTATTAACCCCTAAAGCTAAGTCTAACCCTAACACTAACACCCCCCTAAGTTAAATATAATTTTTATCTAACGAAATAAATTAACTCTTATTAAATAAATAATTCCTATTTAAAGCTAAATACTTACCTGTAAAATAAATCCTAATATAGCTACAATATAAATTATAATTATATTATACCTATTTTAGGATTAATATTTATTTTACAGGCAACTTTGTAATTATTTTAACCAGGTACAATAGCTATTAAATAGTTAAGAACTATTTAATAGTTACCTAGTTAAAATAATTACAAATTTACCTGTAAAATAAATCCTAACCTAAGATATAATTAAACCTAACACTACCCTATCAATAAAATAATTAAATAAACTACCTACAATTACCTACAATTAACCTAACACTACACTATCAATAAATTAATTAAACACAATTGCTACAAATAAATAACATTAAATAAACTATCTAAAGTACAAAAAATAAAAAAGAACTAAGTTACAGAAAATAATAAAATATTTACAAACATAAGAAAAATATTACAACAATTTTAAACTAATTACACCTACTCTAAGCCCCCTAATAAAATAACAAAGCCCCCCAAAATAAAAAATTCCCTACCCTATTCTAAAATACAAATATTACAAGCTCTTTTACCTTACCAGCCCTGAACAGGGCCCTTTGCGGGGCATGCCCCAATAATTTCAGCTCTTTTGCCTGTAAAAAAAAACATACAATACCCCCCCCCAACATTACAACCCACCACCCACATACCCCTAATCTAACCCAAACCCCCCTTAAATAAACCTAACACTACCCCCCTGATGATCTTCCTACCTTGTCTTCACCATGCCAGGTTCACCGATCCGTCCTGGCTCCAAGATCTTCATCCAACCCAAGCGGGGGCTAGACATCCACTGAAGAAGTCCAGAAGAGGGTCCAAAGTCTTCCTCCTATCCGGCAAGAAGAGGACATCCGGACCGGCAAACATCTTCTCCAAGCGGCATCTTCTATCTTCTTCCATCCGATGACGACCGGCTCCATCTTGAAGACCTCCAGCGCGGATCCATCCTCTTCTTCCGACGACTAGACGACGAATGACGGTTCCTTTAAGGGACGTCATCCAAGATGGCGTCCCTCGAATTCCGATTGGCTGATAGGATTCTATCAGCCAATCGGAATTAAGGTAGGAATTTTCTGATTGGCTGATGGAATCAGCCAATCAGAATATAGTTCAATCCGATTGGCTGATCCAATCAGCCAATCAGATTGAGCTTGCATTCTATTGGCTGTTCCGATCAGCCAATAGAATGCGAGCTCAATCTGATTGGCTGATTGGATCAGCCAATCGGATTGAACTATATTCTGATTGGCTGATTCCATCAGCCAATCAGAAAATTCCTACCTTAATTCCGATTGGCTGATAGAATCCTATCAGCCAATCGGAATTCGAGGGACGCCATCTTGGATGACGTCCCTTAAAGGAACCGTCATTCGTCGTCTAGTCGTCGGAAGAAGAGGATGGATCCGCGCTGGAGGTCTTCAAGATGGAGCCGGTCGTCATCGGATGGAAGAAGATAGAAGATGCCGCTTGGAGAAGATGTTTGCCGGTCCGGATGTCCTCTTCTTGCCGGATAGGAGGAAGACTTTGGACCCTCTTCTGGACTTCTTCAGTGGATGTCTAGCCCCCGCTTGGGTTGGATGAAGATCTTGGAGCCAGGACGGATCGGTGAACCTGGCATGGTGAAGACAAGGTAGGAAGATCATCAGGGGGGTAGTGTTAGGTTTATTTAAGGGGGGTTTGGGTTAGATTAGGGGTATGTGGGTGGTGGGTTGTAATGTTGGGGGGGGGTATTGTATGTTTTTTTTTACAGGCAAAAGAGCTGAAATTATTGGGGCATGCCCCGCAAAGGGCCCTGTTCAGGGCTGGTAAGGTAAAAGAGCTTGTAATATTTGTATTTTAGAATAGGGTAGGGAATTTTTTATTTTGGGGGGCTTTGTTATTTTATTAGGGGGCTTAGAGTAGGTGTAATTAGTTTAAAATTGTTGTAATATTTTTCTTATGTTTGTAAATATTTTATTATTTTCTGTAACTTAGTTCTTTTTTATTTTTTGTACTTTAGATAGTTTATTTAATGTTATTTATTTGTAGCAATTGTGTTTAATTAATTTATTGATAGTGTAGTGTTAGGTTAATTGTAGGTAATTGTAGGTAGTTTATTTAATTATTTTATTGATAGGGTAGTGTTAGGTTTAATTATATCTTAGGTTAGGATTTATTTTACAGGTAAATTTGTAATTATTTTAACTAGGTAACTATTAAATAGTTCTTAACTATTTAATAGCTATTGTACCTGGTTAAAATAATTACAAAGTTGCCTGTAAAATAAATATTAATCCTAAAATAGGTATAATATAATTATAATTTATATTGTAGCTATATTAGGATTTATTTTACAGGTAAGTATTTAGCTTTAAATAGGAATTATTTATTTAATAAGAGTTAATTTATTTCGTTAGATAAAAATTATATTTAACTTAGGGGGGTGTTAGTGTTAGGGTTAGACTTAGCTTTAGGGGTTAATACATTTATTAGAATAGCGGTGAGCTCCGGTCGGCAGATTAGGGGTTAATAATTGAAGGTAGGTGTCGGCGATGTTAGGGAGGGCAGATTGGGGGTTAATACTATTTATGATAGGGTTAGTGAGGCGGATTAGGGGTTAATAACTTTATTATAGTAGCGCTCAGGTCCGCTCGGCAGATTAGGGGTTAATAAGTGTAGGTAGGTGTCGGCGACGTTGTGGGGGGCAGATTAGGGGTTAATAAATATAACATAGGGGTCGGCGATGTTAGGGGTAGCAGATTAGGGGTACATAGGGATAACGTAGGTGGCGGCGATTTGCGGTCGGAAGATTAGGGGTTAATTATTTTAAGTAGCTTGCGGCGACGTTGTGGGGGGCAAGTTAGGGGTTAATAGATATAATACAGGGGTCGGCGGTGTTAGGGGCAGCAGATTAGGGGTACATAAGTATAACGTAGGTGGCGGTCGGCAGATTAGGGGTTAAAAATTTTAATCGAGTGGCGGCGATGTGGGGGGACCTCGGTTTAGGGGTACATAGGTAGTTTATGGGTGTTAGTGTACTTTAGGGTACAGTAGTTAAGAGCTTTATAAACCGGCGTTAGCCAGAAAGCTCTTAACTCCTGCTATTTTCAGGCGGCTGGAATCTTGTCGTTAGAGCTCTAACGCTCACTGCAGAAACGACTCTAAATACCAGCGTTAGAAAGATCCCATTGAAAAGATAGGCTACGCAAATGGCGTAGGGGGATCTGCGGTATGGAAAAGTCGCGGCTGAAAAGTGAGCGTTAGACCCTTTAATCACTGACTCCAAATACCAGCGGGCGCCCAAAACCAGCGTTAGGAGCCTCTAACGCTGGTTTTGACGGCTACCGCCGAACTCTAAATCTAGGCCTCTGTAAGTTAAAATTACTTCTTAGATCTTTCATGGTGTGGAGAAGCTCTGGGAGAAGGAGGGATGACCTAACCTTTGCCCTGCTTTGCTGTAAGATATTTTTGGAAGCAGGCAGGGTAAAGTTTTTGCTCCTAGATCAGATCAGTGCCATGAGGCACAGATCATAGTTGAAAGTGAAACCAAAGCTGATTGGCTCTATGAGCGGCACTAGTCTGTAATAAATATTGTTGCTGGCACTTTCTAACCTACTTGAACTGTGAACAGCTTCTTAGTTTTACAGTGGTGCAGTGACATTAACTGGATGGGAGAGTTATGCAGCTACACAGTAGTGTGACAGTGCCGCTCCTGTCTCAGTCTCATCAGTAGACACTATATACTACATTATATACTTTTACCTGCCTGCAGTGCCTGGGATCCCTGTTTCCTTCGGCTCCTTCAGCAGTCAGTTGCTTCACCACACGTGGACACACACGCTAGCTACTGTTGCAGTGCCACCAACTGCGCATTTAAAATTGTGTGTGCACGGTGGGCGGAGCTAGGAGACAGAGCCACATGGTATTGGGTAAAACTATATCACCCTCACCGGCGGCGGCAGCAGCTCCTTCCTTCTCAAACTCCAAGTCTCCTCGCTCCAGCATACCCCCCCCCCCCCCCAGCCACCAGTAAAAAAAATCCAAACAAAGCCAGAAAAGAAAAAAAAAATATTATTAAAATTAAATCCTGGTCTGCAGCATAATGCATGGGGATAATGGGGCCCCCTAACTGATGCTGGGCCCTCGGGTAAGGGCCTATTTGCTCGAATTGTCAGTCCGTCCCTGGGTAAATGCGAGTGAAGTAAGATTATAGCTATACAGTCACTCTGTATTGTTGTGCAACTGTTTATAGAGTATTTTTTTTTCTTTGTCAATAACATTATGTATGGTATCTTAATGTCATTAACTAGGTTAACTACTAATGTGATACGTTCAGAGAAGTGTAAGAATTGGGGCCTCTATGTTTAACCCCAGGTCAGGGGTATATACATACTTTACACCTGGGTTTTCATGTCTTTTTTTCCTTTTTCTTCCCTTCCCCACAATACTCACATCCCGCTATATCACGCTTTTTCTTTTTTAACTCAGAAATAAGGTTTATCACTCTTAATTATTCACTGACAGTTAATGCCCCTAAATGGACAAGTCTATTTCACACTCTAAATCTCCCTCACTAATCATGGCCCCAAAATCCAAAAAGAAAAGGATCAACACTAGTTGAGCGATAGATCCAAGTATAATACCAAATGACCAAACACAGACAATTAGTCCTGACAATCAATATCTACTACAACAAATTGTTGATTTAATGACATCACATCTAGAGGGGATTAGGAAAGAGATATTCTCTTAAGCCTCAGAAATTAGGACTTTTTCAAATAGACTAACAGAAGCAGAATTCAGAATTTCAACTCTGGAGGACCAAATAGATACAATGAATAGCAACCTATTGGTTCAGGGAAAAGAAATGGCTGCACTACGGATGAGGACAGAGGATCTCGAAGATAGGTTGAGGCATAATAATATTAAAGTAATAGGTATACCAGAGACTACAGACTTTAGAGACCTACTGTCCTTTGCATCAGTGCAGCTGCCTCAAATATTGGGACTGGACAGTGCTACACCATTAGCAGTTGAAAGAGCTCATTGTATGGGTATATTAAGGAAAGAATCTTCAGCTGCCAATAGAGGTCGCCCTATAATGATTAAATATCTCAATTTCCAAGACAAAATTAATCTTTTTAGAAAATATTGCAGTTTGAGCGAGTGCAGAGTGGGCCAAACTAAGATTTTACTTTTTCAGGACTACTCAGCAGAGACTGCAGTTAAAAGAAAAGTAATGGCGCCATTCTGCACCCGTTTGATCAACTCTAACTTTAATGCTAAACTTTTATACCCAGCCAAAATTCTCCTTCCTTTAAATGGGACTACAAGAATGATAAATAATACTGATGAGACAGAACAATTACTAAAAGAATTAAAACTGGAAATTGAGGGAGGAAGTTCAAAGTTAGAAATAGATTGTAGGATATAACTACATTTTGTGAAAATGATATGCAGGAGTAAATTTAAGTTTTTAATGTGTGTTTTTTTTCTTCTTTTTTCTTTCTTTCCCCTTGCCTTGTCTTTTCCCCCTTTCCAGTAAGTAGATGGCTCTTCATAAAGATAAGGGAATACGAGGAGTGATGATAATAGAAAGATCTAAATATACCCATTAACAATTTGAATATTTTATATTGGAATGTGGGGGGAATTACATCCCCAATAAAAAGAAAAAGAATTCTAAAACATTTAAATAAATATAACCCACAGATTGTATGTATACAAGAGACACACCTAACATTAGCTGAAATAGTTAAACTAAAAGTCTCTTGGGTAGGAGAGATTATTTCTACACTGTATTGTGGGAGTATAATATTATATCCCAGGATATCGACGCACAGGCTAGATATATAATTATTGAAATTAATATCCATGTTTTAAAACTTGTACTTTGTAATATATATTGACCAAATTATCCAGAGTTGACCTTCTGGGAAAAACTTAGAACAAAACTCATGAAATATAATGAGGAAAGAATTATAGTGACAGGAGATTTTAATATGGTCCCAAATGCAAATGTAGATAGATTCTCTACATCACAAAGTTCTAGTAGACCCAGAGTCAATAGAAGTTATAAATATTTTACACAAGATTTAAAATTACAAGATGTCTTGCAACTGCAAAACCCGGACAAAAGAATCTACTCTTTTGAGTCCAAGACCCACGGCTCCTTTTCACAGATATATTTTTTTTTAATATCAAATAATCTCTTGGGAACTATTATGATTGCAGATTTCAAGGAAATCCTTATTTCTGACCATGCAGTGATATCCCTACAAATACAAAAACCCATGGTATCTTTCTCAAAATTTTCTTCTTTCTCTTTGCCAAGATATCTGTCAAATAATTTTCAATTTAATAACTGGTTGAAAGAAAAATGGAAAGAGTTCTCACATAATAATAAAGACGCACTGAATAATCCAGAGATTTTCTGGGAAACCTATAAGGCCTTTATAAGAGGAGAAATTGTCGCATATCTCTGTAAATGGAAAAACAAATTTAAACAGAGAGATCTACAATTGACGAATCAGGTTAAAAATGCATATACGAGGTACATTTTATCACCATTAAAGATTAACTGGGGAAATATCAGACAAGTAGACAAGAGTAAGAATTTTCTTAAAGCAAAGAGATATTCAAGAAGACAAAAAAAATGTATAAGTATAGAAGTAATTATGGAAGATTGGCAAAATTTCTATCTAGATTAACTAAAAATACTAATTATGATCCCATCTCTTCCCTTAAAGATAAAATTTATAGAATCACAGATCAAAAAATGATAAGAGATGCTTTTCAAGAAATATATACAAAAAAAGAGATTGATAGTCCGAACAAAAAGAGATTCTGGAAATGATGCCCCACCCCTAAGATTAACCTACAAGATCTAACAGATTTAAATATCTTGATCTCCCTAGAAGAGGTAGTTAACCACATCTGAAAGGCCAAGGGGGGCAAAGCAACAGGACCCGATTTCTTACCGGCAGAGTTCTATAAATCTTTGAAGGATGAGATTGCCCCTATACTTGTTAATGTATACAATCAATACTATATAGAAAATAGAATGCAGTCTAAATATTTCACTGCTTTCACAATTACATTGATACTCAGAAAAATAAAGATCCTGAAAGTATAAGCTCCTATAGACTGATCGCTATCCTCAACAATGATTATAAAATCTTGATGTCTATCCTGGCAGAATAATCTGTAGGGTCCTTACCATCATAGAGTACTTTTGGAATAAAGAAAGTATAAAAAGGAGCCGAACTAGACCTGACCTAGCGATTCTTTCGGTCAATGCCGAAAAGGCATTCAACCTAATTAGCTGGGATCATCTTGGGAACACTTTAGAAAGATTTGGATTCCAGGGAAATTTTTTAAAATGTATACAACTATTTTATAATCAACCTAGATCTAATCTAAAAATGAAAAACCATTATACTGATTATTTTAGACTCGAGAGAGGGACACGCCAGGGATGCCCATTGTCAGCTTTACTTTTTAATATCTTGCTGGAGCCATTTGCGATACTGCTGTGACAGGAGCAGCCCCGTTGATTCCTATGGGGAAATACATTTTATGGCTACACCTAACACCCTAACATGAACCCCGAGTCTAAACACCCCTAATCTTACACTTATTAACCCCTAATCTGCTGCCCCGACATCGCCGACACTTACATTATAATTATTAACCCCTAATCTGCCGCTCCAGACACTGCTGCCACCTACATTATACTTATGAACCCCTAATCTGCTGCCCGCAACATCAAAGACACCTACATTATATTTATTAAAACCCTAATCTGCTGCCCCCAATGTCGCTGCAACCTACCTACACTTTTTAACCCCTAATCTGCCGCCCCAACGTCGCCCCCACTATAATAAACATATTAACCCCTAAACTGCCGCACTCCCGCCTCGCAAACACTAGTTAAATATTATTAACCCCTAATCTGCCGGCCCTAACATCGCCGACACCTACCTACATTTATTAACCCCTAATCTGCCGCCCCCGACGTCACCGCCACTATATTAAAGTTATTAACCCCTAAACCTAAGTCTAAACCTAAACCTAACACCCCCAACTTAAATATAATTAAAAGAAATCGAAATAATAATTCCTATCATTAACTAAATTATTCCTTTTTAAAACTAAATACTTACCTATGAAATAAACCCTAAGCTATGTACAATATAACTAATAGTTACATTGTAGCTAGCTTAGGGTTTATTTTTATTTTATAGGCAAGTTTTTATTTATTTTAACTAGGTACAATAGTTATTAAATAGTTATTAACTATTTAATAACTACCTAGATAAAATAAATACAAAAGTACCTGTAAAATAAAACCTAACCTAAGTTACAATTACACCTAACACTACACTATAATTAAATTATTTCCATAAATTAAATACAATTACATACCATTAAATTAAGTTATCTAAAGTACAAAAAACCCCCACTAAATTACAGAAAATAATAAACAAATTACAAGATTTTTAAACTAATTACACCTAATCTAATCCCCCTAACAAAATAAAAAATCCATCCCAAAATAAAAGAAGACCTACACTAAATTACAAATAGCCCTTAAAAGGGCCTTTTGCGGGGCATTGCCCCAAAGTAATCAGCTCTTTTACCTGTAAAAAAATTACAAATCCCCCCAACATTAAAACCCACCACCCACACAACCAACCCTACTCTAAAACCCACCCAATACCCCCTTTAAAAACCTAACACTAACCCCTTGAAGATCACCTTACCGGGAGAAGTCTTCATCCAACTGGGCCGAAGTCCTCAACAAAGCCGGGAGAAGTCTTCATCCAAGCTGGGCAAAGTGGTCCTCCAGATGGGCAGAAGTCTTCATCCAGATGGCATCTTCTATCTTCATCCATCCGGCGCGGAGCGGGTCCATTTTTAAGACATCCAACGCGGAGCATACTCTTCATCCGATGGCTCTTCTGGAATGAAGGTTCCTTTAAATGACGTTATCCAAGATGGTGTCCCTTCAATTCTGACTGGCTGATGAAATTCAATCGGAATTAAGGTAGAAAAATTCCTATTGGCTGATGCAATCAGCCAATAGGATTGAAGTTCAATCCTATTGGCTGATGCAATCAGCCAATAAGATTGAGCTGGCATTCTATTGGCTGTTCCAATCAGTTGCATCAGCCAATAGGATTTTTTCTACCTTAATTCCAATTGGCTGATAGAATTCTATCAGCCAATCAGAATTGAAGGGACGCCATCTTGGATGACGTCATTTAAAGAACCTTCATTCCAGAAGAGCCGTCGGATGAAGAGGATGCTCCGTGTCAAATGTCTTGAAGATGGACCCCTCTCTGCGCGGATGGATGAAGATAGAAGATGCCATCTGGATGAAGACTTCTGCGCATCTGGAGGACCACATCGCTCGGCTTGGATGAAGAATTCTCCCGGCTTCGTTGAGGACTTCGGCCCAGTTGCATGAAGACTTCTCCTGGTTAGGTGATCTTCAAGGGGATAGTGTTAAGTTTTTTTAAGGGGGTATTGGGTGGGTTTTAGAGTAGGGTTGGTTGTGTGGGTGGTGGGTTTTAATGCTGGAGGGGGATTTGTAAAAAAAAAATTACAGGTAAAAGAGCTGATTACTTTGGGGCAATGCCCCGCAAAAGGCTCTTTTAAGGGCTATTTGTAATTTAGTGTAGGGTAGGGCTTATTTTTATTTTGGGGAGGCTTTTTTATTTTATTAGGGGGATTAGATTTGGTGTAAATAGTTAAAAAAAATCTTGTAATTTGTTTATAAGTTTTCTGTAATTTAGTGTTGTTTTTTTTTGTACTTTAGCTAATTTTATTTAATTGTATTTAATTTAGGTAAGTCATTTAATTATAGTGTTTAATTATAGTGTAGTGTTATGTGTTATTGTAACTTAGGTTAGGTTTTATTTTACAGGTACTTTTGTATTTATTTTAGCTAGGTAGTTATTAAATAGTTAATAACTATTTAATAAATATTCTACCTTGTTAAAATAAATACTATCTTGCCTGTAAAATAAAAATAAACCCTAAGATAGCTACAATGTAATTATTAATTACAACTATTAGTTGTATTGTAGCTATCTTAGGGTTTATTTTATAGGTAAGTATTTAGTTTTAAATAGGAATAATTTAGTTAATTATAGTAATTTTTATTTAGATTTATTTAAATTATATTTAAGTTGGGTGTTGACGTTGGGGACTGCAGATTAGAAGTTAATAAATGTAGGTAGGTGTTGGCGATGTTAGGGATGGCAGATTAGGAGTTAATAATATTTAACTAATGTTTGCGAGACGGAAGTGCAGCGGTTTAGGGGTTAATATATTTATTATAGTGGCGGCGATGTCTGGTTCGACAGATTAGGGGTTAAAAAAATTCTTTAGTGTTTGCGATGCGGGAGGGCCTCGGTTTAGGGGTTAATAGGTAGCTTATGGGTGTTAGTGTACTTTTTAGCACTTTAGTTAAGAGTTTTATGCTACGGCGTTGTAGTGAAAAACTCTTAACTACTGACTTTAAAATGCGGTACCAGTCTTGACAGGAGAGGGTCTACCACTCACTTTTTGGCAGACTCGTAATACCGGCGCTATGCAAGTCCCATTGAAAAAGAGGATACGCAATTTACGTACGTGCATTTGTGGTATTTCCAAGTCTGGCCAAAAAAGTGAGTGGTGAGCCTGTACCTTCAAGACTCCAGCGAGCGTTAAAAAGCAGCGATAGGACCTCTTAACGCTGCTTTTTTAACCTAACGCACAACTCATAATCTAGCCGACTCTTTGCAGATGATTTATTATTATTTCTAAGCAGGACAGAAAATTCAATTAAACAATTTATAGATCTAGCAGACATATTCGGATCAATCTCTGGCTATAAAATCAATTCAGAGAAATCTGAATTATTGTGGATTTCACCGCCAGCTCTCCTGGCTCTTGAGTATCAGTGTCCTTTTAAGGTAGTTGATTCAATCAATTATCTGGGAATTAAAATTTGCAGGGACCCAACTAGATGGTACAAATTAAACTATGCACCTCTATTCCTGAAATTAGAGGAAGACTTGAAAAGATGGTCGCAGCTACAAATCTCTCTGTCTGCCAGAATATCTCTAATTAAAACTATTATCTTTCCCCAGGTGTTATATCCATTGCAAAATTTACCATTTATTATTCGCTCCAAAGATATCTTAAATTTCAGTAGAATTACAGCTAGCTTTATCTGGCAACAGAAAAAAAATTGAATCTCTTCTACAAAATTATCTGCTCATAAATATTTAGGGGGTCTTTCAATCTAAAATATTACAATCTAGCCACATTAGTAAAAGTGGTCCTAGACTGGGTTACGAATAAAGAACATGTATCAAATATACCTTTAGAAAAAAAAATTATTGCACCACTCTCCTTAAAAGCCATTATCCACTGTCCAAACCCCAAAATTCCTAAGCACATAACCAAAATGTACATATTTAATGAACCCATAATGGCTTGGCAGAAGTATACAAAGGAAATTCAGGTGGATTATAAACGTTCTCGATATCTTCCGATTCAAGGTAATTTAATGTTTCTACCAGGAATTGACTTTGCAGTATTTAAAGAATGGGAAGATAAAAGTATTAGGGATTTGATCCAGATTAAAGATGATACTACAGATTCTATAACAACATTTGAGACACTTAAACAAGAATATGATCTACATAACCATGATTTCTATGCCTATCTTCAATTACGTCATTTTTTTAATCAAATTATTAAAAACTGTGAGTCGAATTGGGATCTAGGTAATCTAGACATCTAGACATGGCGATCAACCTATATAGACAGGGATTATATTCAATATCCTTCCTATATAATACCTTGATCAATAAATTAGGTCAAATCCATATAAATTATCTAGAGATAAAATGGAAAAAGGTATACCCTCCATAACTCTGGAAGAAATCCAAAAGAGCTTCGAACTAGTTAAAAAATCTACCTGTATAGAATCTTGGAAAGAGGCACATTGCAAGACTATAAATAGGGTGTATATAACACCAGCAATATTAAATAAGTGGTCCATTAACAACCCTTCAAATTGCAATAAATGTAATAAGATCTGGGAAGACCTGCTCCACTGCTTCTAGTATTGCCCAAAAACCAGGCAATTCTGGAATAAAGTAAATTACTGGCTCAACAGGGCCTTAGACCATATGATCTGTCTTGATATAAAACTTATATATTTTTATGTACGACAGATACACATAGAAACTATAAGTTGATAAACATAATCGGTAGAAGTTTTATTCTCTCTAATTGGAAAGCTAGTAAGGCACATCCTTTTTCTAGGTTTCTAAAAGAAGTAAGAAATCTAATGGTTATGGAACACCTAAGTTGATAACACCTAATTTAGAAAAATCTTTGAATATATATCTACGAAAATGGCTAGCCCCAATCTTGACATTCCCTATAATGATACAAATACAAATAATTACTCCACTCAAGAGACTGAATCTTTTCCACTCGTGGATACTTAGTGAAATACTCCCAAAAACATGGTTAGAACAGCAAGGTGACACATAGGCATCTACTTATCAAGCCGTCAACCGCAAATAGGCTGGAATTCCGCAGCATAATTGTGGCAAGCTTGATTTACCTTAGTTATTAAAGCCTACAGACCGGCAAAAGTAAAATTTTGTGATGTAACATACAATCCGCCGGTCTCAGTCTGACACAGATCGATGATTACGTCACCACAGATGTTCCGAATGCAAATTCGGCACTATCTGACTACTTTTGCTAGTTAACAAATGTCTACCAGGTACGCTTAGCACTATTCCGGCCCAGCGTACCTGGTTTTCAATAAACCGCCCTGGAGGCGGCGGATGCCATAGGAATCAATGGGAGTTTGAAAGCAGCGAAAGCTTATGTTCTCTGTTGACAGATATCCCATTGATTCCTATGGGAGAATGAAAGTTACGTTTACACCTAACACCCTAACATGTACTCCGAGTCTAAACACCCCTAATCTGCCGCCCCTACACCGCTGCCACCTACATTATACTTATTAACCCCTAATCTGCCGCCCCGCCACCGCCACCACCTACATAATGTTATTAACCCCTATCCGGCCGCTCCCAGACCCCACCACAACTAAATAAATGTATTAAACCCTAAACCGCCAGCCCCCCACATCGCCATAAACTAAATTAACCTATTAATCTCTAAACCTAACAACCCACTAACTGTACATTAAATATTAACTCATCCCTATCTTATAATAAATTTAAACTAACCTTTAGATTTAAATTAAACTATATTAAACTAATAATTAACCTATGCTAACTATTATAATAAAATTACATTACACTATATTAAATTAATAATTAACCTACCGTAACTATTATAATAAAATTACATTAAACTATATTAAATTAATGATTAATCCAACCTAACTTTTAAACTAAAATTACATTAAACTATATTAAAATAAAAAATAATCTAACCTAACTTTTATACTAAAACTACATGCAACTACAAATTAACTATATTATATATTTAATTAAACACCTAACCCTACTAAAATTATTTAATTCTACACTTAAAAATTACAAAGTTACAAAAAACTAAGTTACAAAAAATAACAAACACTAAGTTACAAAAAATAAAAAAGAAATTATCAAAGCTTTAAACTAATTACACCTAATCTAAGGGTCCTATGAAAATAAAAAGCCCCACCAAAAAAATAAAAAAAAACCCTAGCCTACAAAAAACTACAAATGGCCCTTAAAAGGGCCTTTTGCGGGGCATTGCCCCAAAGTAATCAGCTCTTTTACCTGTAAATTTTTTTTACAAATCCCCCTCCAGCATTAAAACCCACCACCCACACAACCAACCCTACTCTAAAACCCACCCAATACCCCCTTAAAAAAACTTAACACTAACTTCTTGAAGATCACCTTACCGGGAGAAGTCTTCATCCAACTGGGCCGAAGTCCTCAACGAAGCCGGGAGAATTCTTCATCCAAGCCGGGCGAAGTGGTCCTTCAGACGGGCAGAAGTCTTCATCCAGATGGCATCTTCTATCTTCATCCACCCGTCGCGGAGCGGGGTCCATCTTCAAGACATCTGACGCGGAGCATCCTCTTCATCCGACGGCTCTTCTGGAATGAAGCTCTTTTACCTTTAAAAAAAAATACAAACAACCCCCTAACAGTAAAACCCACCACCCACACAACCAACCCCCCAAATAAAACCCTAACTAAAAAAACCTAAGCTCCCCATTGACCTGAAAAGGGCATTTGAATGGGCATTGCCCTTAAGAGGGCATTTAGCTCTATTGCAGCCCAATTCCTAATCTAAAACTAAAACCCACCCAATAAACCCTGTAAAAATCCTAACACTAACCCCAGAAGATTTACTGTCAGGATTTGACTTAAGGTCTGTACATTTAAATCAAGATCTCTGCCTCTCCTAAATTCCCTATTTAAGTTGTCCTTATCCCAGAAATCATTGCTTGATTATTACCTACTGAGGGAAGTATACTTGAATCTCCCTAAGTCTCTTCTCTAAAAATTGAGCTATCATTGTACCTATTTTCATACAAACTTTAATTTGTTATGCTTTAACTCCTAGCAAACATTCTATCTATTCACTGGAATTGCAACATTATCGGAATAGAAAAATCCTGTTTCCCTTCAGCTACAACTTTACACAGCGCTTTCACAGCATCAGTCTGCTCTCACCGATCTTGGTGACGTCACCAGCTCTACCTTTAACCTCAGAGCGTGGCGCGCCAGACTTCAGAGACACGCTAAGATCTTAGCAGGGATCATCTTTGTTCTACAAATCTACCGCTGCAGAGTAAAAAATCTTATCTAAGGTATGTGCACCAAAAACTAATATCTAAGCATGCTAAGGGTTCAAATACTTAAATGAATCTAAATGTTTGTACAAACGATTTTATTTTATTCTCCTGCTCCACCTCGTGAACAAATCCTCAATGAGGACTCAAACAATACATTACAAAAACTCTGCTGAAACATATGCAGCATTCTAACCTCATATCTCAATGTCTTGTCTTAATCCATAAAGCGCTTTAATGATCTTATTTGCTTCTACATATATGGCTTATCTCACTTCAAAAGAATAGCTCATTAAACGTTTTCTACCTCTCATTTTAGAAATAAATACTATAATTTTTCTATAAATGTTTTAAGCACTTTTCTGATATAAATAATTGTGCAGCAAGTTATCACCTTTTCTCTAATTACTTTAATGAGAGATTCAAGCTGAAAGTGTATCAGTTCTGTGTTTAATGAATCAGATATCCAACAATAAAATTTGCTTTCATACAGGTTCCCCTTAACCAAGATCTGATTATTGGGAGATAATGAAAGCATACACTCAGTAAAATAGTGGTAAATCTTTATTCACTTACTAAGAATATTTTAACTTATCACATTTACTTACAGTTTTGAAGATCCAACATCCATTCTCCAAGAAACCAGGAGAAGTCCTCAACGAATCGGCCGAAGTCTTCATCCAAGCCCGCAGAAGTCTTCACCCAGACGGCATCTTCTATCTTCATCCATCCGGCGCGGAGCATCCTCTTCCTATCCGACGACTACCGACGAATGAAGGTTCCTTTAAATGATGTCATCCAAGATGGCGTCCCTTAGATTCCGATTGGCTGATAGAATTCTATCAGTCAATCGGAATTAAGGATGAAAAAATCCTATTGAGCTTTCATCCTATTGGCTGATCTGATCCAATTCAGGTAATTTAGTTAATTATAGTGTAGTGTTAGGTGTTATTGTAACTTAGGTTAGGTTTTATTTTACAGGTACAGGTTTTTATTTATTTTAGCTAGGTAGTTATTAAATAGTTAATAGCTATTTAATAACTATTCTACCTAGTTAAAATAAATACAAACTTGCCTGTGAAATAAAAATAAACCCTAAGGCCTAGATTACAACGCTGCTTTTTTCTTAACGCTGGTATTACGAGTTTAGCAGGTACAGATGTACCGCTCACTCTTTTTTTTTTCCTGCAACTCGAAAATACTGCAAATCCACTTACGTCAATTGCGTATCCCATATTTTCAATGGGACTTGCATAATGCCAGTTTTATGAGTCTTCCTAAAAGTGAGCGTTAGACCCTCTCTAACACCCATAAACTACCTATTAATTCCTAAACTGAGGCCCCCCACATCGCAAACACTAAATAAAAATGTTTAACCTCTAATCTGCCATCCCTAACATCGCCACCACCTACCTACATTTATTAACCCCTAATCTGCCGTCCCCAACGTCGCCGCAACTATATTAAATGTATTAACCCCTAAACCTAAGTCTAACCCTAACCCCCCTAACCTAAATATAATTAAAATAAATCTAAATAAAATAACTACAATCAACTAAATTATTCCTATTTAAAACGAAATACTTACCTATAAAATAAACCATAAGCTAGCTACAATATAACTAAAAGTTACATTGTAGCTATCTCAGGGTTTATTTTTATTTTACAGGCAACTTTATATTTATTTTAACTAGGTACAATAGTTATTAAATAGTTATTAACTATTTAATAGCTACCTAGTTAAAATAAATTCAAATTTACCTTTAAAATAAATCCTAACCTAAGTTACAATTACACCTAACACTACACTATAATTAAATTAATTCCCTACAGTAAATTAAATTAATTACAATAAAATAAAATAAAATAAAGTACAAAAAAACCCAAAACACTAAATTACAGAAAATAATAAAATAATTACAAGTTTTTTAAACTAATTACAGCTATTCTAATACCCCTAATAAAATAAAAAAGCCACCCAAAATAATAAAAATCCCTACCCTATACTAAATTACAAATAGCTCTTAAAAGGGCTTTATGCGGGGCATTACCCCAAAGTAATCAGCTCTTTTACCTGTAAAAAAAAATACAATACCCCCCAACATTAAAACCCACCACCCACACACCCAACCCTACTCTAAAACCCACCCAATCCCCCCTTAATAAAACCTAACACTAACCCCTTGAAGATCACCCTACCTTGAGATGTCTTCACCCAACCGGGCAGAAGTGGTCCTCCAGACGAGCAGAAGTCTTCATCCAAGCTGGGAAGAAGAGGTCTTCCAGACGGGCAGAATTCTTCATCCAGACGGCATCTTCTATCTTCATCCATCCGTAGCGGAGCGGGTCCATCTTCAAGACATCCGACACGGAGCATCCTCTTCTGTCTTCATCCGACGATCCAATCAGCCAATAAGATTGAGCTTGCATTCTATTGGCTGTTCCAATCAGCCACTAGAATGCGAGCTCAATCCTATTGGCTGATTGCATCAGCCAATAGGATTTTTTCTACCTTAATTCTGATTGGCTGATAGAATTCTATCAGCCAATCGGAATTGAAGGGACGCCATCTTGGATGACTTCACTTAAAGGTACCGTCATTTAGTCGTTGGATGAAGAGAGAAGAGGATGCTCCGTGTCGGATGTTTTGAAGATGGACCCGCTTCGCTCTGGATGGATGAAGATAGAAGATGCCGTCTGGATGAAGACTTCTGCCCGTCTGGAGGAACTCTTCTTCCCTGCTTGGATGAAGACTTCTGCCCATCTGGAGGATCACTTCTGCCCGGTTGGGTGAAGACGTCTCAAGGTAGGGTGATCTTCAAGGGGTTAGTGTTAGGTTTTATTAAGGGGTGATTGGGTGGGGTTTAGAGTAGGGTTGGTTGTGTGGGTGGTGTGTTTTATTGTTGGGGGGTATTGTATTTTATTTTCCGTGTAAAAGAGCTGATTACTTTGGGGCAATGCCCCGCAAAAGGCCCTTTTAAGAGCTATTTATAATTTAGTGTAGGGGATTAGATTAGGTGTAATTAGTTTAAAAATCTTGTAATTTGTTTATTATTTTCTGTAATTTAGTGGGGGGGTTTTGTACTTTAGATAACTTAATTTAATGGTATGTAATTGTATTTAATTTATGGAAATAATTTAATTATAGTGTAGTGTTAGGTGTAATTGTAACTTAGGTTAGGTTTTATTTTACAGGTACTTTTGTATTTATTTTAGCTAGGCAGCTATTAAATAGTTAATAACTATTTAATAACTATTGTACCTAGTTAAAATAAATACAAAGTTGCCTGTAAAATAAAAATAAACCCTAAGCTAGCTACAATGTAACTATTAGTTATATTGTAGCTAGTTTATGGTTTATTTTATAGGTAAGTATTTAGTTTTAAATAGGAATTATTTAGTTAATTGTAGTAATTTTATTTAGATTTATTTAAATTATATTTAAGTTAGGGCGTGTTAGGGTTAGACTTAGGTTTAAGGGTTAATACATTTAATATAGTGGCGGCGACGTTGGGGGCAGCAGATTAGGGGTTAATAAATGTAGGTAGTTGGCGGCGATGTAAGGGATGGCAGATTAGGCAGATCATAAGTATAATGTAGGTGGCGGCGGTGTCCGGAGCGGCAGAATAGGGGTTAATAATATAATGTAGGTGTCAGCAATAGTGGGGGCAGCAGATTAGGGGTTAATAAGTGTAAGATTAGGGGTGTTTAGACTCGGGGTTCATGTTAGGGTGTTAGGTGTAGACATAACTTTTATTTCCCCATAGGAATTAATGGGGCTGCGTTAGGAGCTGAACGCAGCTTTTTTGCAGGTGTTAGGTTTTTTTCAGCCGGCGCTGCCCCATTGATTCCTATGGGGAAATCGTGCACAAGCATGTTTGGCCAGCTCACCGCTACCGTAAGCAGCGCTGGTATTGAGGTGAGATGTGGAGCAAAATTTTGCTCTCCACTCACTTTTCTGCGGCTAACGCCGGGTTAAAAAAGACACGTAATACCAGCGTTACTGTAGGTGAGCGGCGAGAGAAAACTGCTTATTAGCCACGCACAGCTTTACCGACAAAACTCGTAATCTAGGTGTAAGATAGCTACAATGTAACTATTAGTTATATTGTAGCTAGCTTAGGGTTTATTTTATAGGTAAGTATTTAGTTAAATATGAATTATTTAGTTATTAATAGTAGATTTTATTTAGATTTATTTCAATTATATTTAAGTTAGGGGTGTTAGGGTTAGACTTAGGTTTTGGGGTTAATAAATTTAATGTAGTGGCGGTGACGTTGGGGACGGCAGATTAGGGGTTAATAACTATAATGTCGGTGGTGGCGGTGTAGGGGGCTGCAGATTAGGGGTTAATAACATAATTTAGGTGGCGGTGGGCTCCAGGAGTGGCGGTTTAGGGGTTAATAACTTTATTTAGTTGCGGTGGGGTCCGTGAGCAGCGGGATAGGGGTAAAACAGTGTAGTATAGTGTGGGTGTTTGGTGACAGTATACCAATAAAGCTGGGGAAAAGCCAAAGAGCAGCGAGATCGATGACTGTCAGTTAATAACAGTCCGCTGCTCATCGCCCCGTGCTTGGTGCGCAGCTTTTTTGACAGCTTTTTTTATAACTTTGGAGAACGTATTCATGTCCGCGGCAGCAAAGTTAGGCGATCTTAGGCGAGCGTATTGGTGCAGTCGAATGCAAGTAAGTTTTTTTTTTCTGTCTGTGTGTTGGTTTGTCTTCTTTTTATTTATTTTTTATTGTGTTTGTCTGTCTGGTTGTGAAAAATTTAATAAAACACCCAACAGCTTAAAAACATATTAAATGGAGCTCTTGATTCCTGATAGTTCTAAGTTTAGAGATTAAGAGGATGCCTTAACTCTAGGTATATCTTTTTTTAAATACACTACGGATACATTAATCCCCTTGGTACTGTGAAGGATTGGATTGCCTGCCTGGTATTGACCTCAGCCTCCCACTGACCACTCTCTGCTGTTTAACCCCTAAACTGCTGAATTGTCTTACTGTTGCTGAAATCTGCTTGTCTCTGATTACTCTGCCTAAACCTCTTGGTACTGTGAAGGATTGAACTGTCTGCCTGGTATTGACATCTTCCTTCCACTGACCACGCTCTGCTGCTTTAATCCCTGAACTGCTGTTACTGTGGATAGCCTTCTTGTTGTCGAACTCTGCTTGCCTTACTATTCTCCAGTTAACCCCTGTAGTGCCTGAAGGATTGCCCTCTCTACTGTGAGTACTGCTTACCTCTTTTACTTATCAGTTCTCACATAACATCAATTAATTTCCACTTTCTGGAGAGCTCTTTGCAAAATGATTAGGACCACTGTTTCCCTGTCTTCTGGCTACCATCCTCAGACTAATGGTCTGATGGAGATAACAGATCAGGATCTCGAAGTCTATCTCAGAGCCTATGTCTATTCTCAGCATACCAATTGGTCTGAACTCTTGCCCCTGGCTGAATTGGCAAGGAACAGTCATTGGCACTCATCTCTACAATGCTCTCTGTTTCAAGCCACTGCAGGTTATCAACCCTGTCTCTTCTCTCTTTCAGCCCAACCTACGGGGGTTCCTGCTGCTAACCGTCATTTCACCAACCTTACTACTCATATATGCTCTCAGTTACGTTCAGCTGTCTCCAGATACAAGAAGCATGCCGACCATCATCGAGCTACTATTCATGCCTTTACTGTTGGTGAGCAATTCTGGGTCTATACTCAACACATACACTTATGATAGCCTTGTCACAAATTGGGTCCTCTCTACAAGGACCTCAAAAGAATTTCTCCTGTAGCCTACAAAGTGTTCTTGCCCAGAACCTTGCATGTTTTTCCAGTCTTCCACATCTCTCTGCTCAAGCCCTACATCATGAACACATATACCCAACTCAGACCTCCTCCTCCTCCGCTTTTGGTTCATGGCTCACCAGAGTATGAAGTTGCCAAGATTCTAGATTCCAGGTACAGACGCAAACAACTTCAATACCTCATGCACTGGAAGGGTTACTCTGTGGCAGATCGTTCCTGGGTTCCTGCCCATCATGTGCATGCTCCTTCCCTGGTTTCCAGGTTTCATGCTACTCATCCCGCCAAGCCTATGTAGGGTCTCGGAGGTACCCTTTGAGGAAGGGACTCTGTCACGCCGCTCGCTGCTTCGTCTCCTTGTGGCTGTTGCCCCAGACGCTGTTAGCTGTCCTCTTGTTGCCATATTCTTTGCCATGGACATGGTGGTTCCTTCTGGTGCTTTGCGGGTCCTTCCGATGTCAGTCCAGATCAGCTAGTACCTCCTTGGTCGAATCTACACCTATGTATGTACCTTACTTACTTACATTCGCTGCCCAAGTATAGTTTTATCTTTGTATTCCTGAGTGCTGCTTGAAATGCTGGATTGTTTTACCATTGCTGAACTATGCTTGTCTCTGATTACAGTCTGCCTAAACCCCTTGGTACTGTTAAGGATTGGATTGGATTGCCTGCCTGGTATTGACCTCAGCCTCCCACCCCACTGACAACTCTCTGCTATTTAACCCCTGAACTGCTGAATTGTCTTACTGTTGCTGAACTCTGCTTGTCTCTAATTACAGCGTACGCTCTCGGCATTTATCGATGTGCGGCAGACATGATTCGCAATATCGAATCATGTCCGTCCGCACCTTGTTAAATAGGCCCCTATGTCTCGTAATTCAAGTATATGTACTTTTTCTCGCATAGTGCATTCAGATATAGAACAGTCCATTACTGCACATAAAAATAGCACCTTCAACAACCTGAACAGTGAGGAGAGAACCGCTTTAGAAAAACTAACTAAGGATAATACGATTATCATCAAGCAGGCGGACAAGGGTGGTGCTCTGGTACTACTGAACAACAGTGATTACAGGGCTGAGATCCTAACACAATTGAGTGATGACCAGACCTAAATTTGGTGACTAATTTATGCATGCTCTGGTGAGGCAAATGGACAGTTATCTGCGGGACTCCTCCATGTTTCTGGAACAGATCTCTGAGATTGCATGTGAAGAAGGGGACCTACTGGTGACACTAGATGTCACCAGTTTGTACACAGTCATACCTCATGTGGAGGGGATCTTGGCAACATTACACCACCTCCTAAAATACCCATATGTGGTTCCTCCGGTGGATGTACTCATCTACCTCTTGGAGATCTGTCTAAAAACAAACTATTTCAAATTTGAAAACAATTTTTACCTTCAATTACAGGGTACTGCAATGGGGTTGAATGTGGCCACTAGTGATGTCCCGAACTGTTCGCCCGCGAACAGTTCACCGCGAACATAGCTTGTTCCCGTTCGCCGCTGCGGGCGAACATATGCGATGTTCGATCCGCCCCCTATGTGTCATCATTGAGGAAATTTTGACCCTGTATGTCACAGCCTTCTGACACATTAGAGCCAATCAGCAGCAGACACTCCCTCACAGACCCTCCCAGCTTCTTGGCAGCAGCCATTTTAGACTCATTACGATCTTGCTTTCTTAGTAAGAGGAGCTTTTGTGTTGCTGCTGCTGACATTATAGGGAAATAGATAGCTAGGCTAGTTTATTTAGTGTCCACTACAGTCCTGAAGGACTCATCTCATCTCTGCTGCAAGGACAGCACCCCAAAAAGCCCTTTTTAGGGCTATAACTTCAGTCGTTTTTTTTTTGTTTTTTTTTCTTTGTATTTTTATTTGCATTTGCCTGGCTTTCAGCCTGTGTGTGAGGCTCACAGCATATACTGTGATTAGTGCCACCACTGATATCTGCTTAACATTAGTTTAAATTTAACCAACAAAAATTTGAAATTATTTTGCTAGTGTAATTTATTTTCATTTTCTATCAGGCCTGTGTCTCCCGCTCGCACAGCATATACTGTGGTTCATTGCTCTGTGCCAGCCACCACTCATATCTGCTGATAACATTTTAAATTTAAAAAAAAATATTTTAAATCATTTTGCTAGTGTAATCTAATTTCATTTTCTATCAGGCCTGTGTGTTTCTGACTTACAGAGCATACTGTGGTTAATAGCTGCCCTACCTAGGCTATCAGCCACGACTCATATGTGCTTAACCTTTTTTTAAATGTAAAAAAAAAACCTTTAAATCATTTTGCTAGTGTAATCTATTTTTATTTTCTATCAGGCCTGTGTGTTTCTGACTTACAGAGCATACTGTGTTTAATTGCTGCCCTACCTAGGCTATCAGCCACGACTCATATGTGCTTAACCTTTTTTTAAATTAAAAAAAAAAACCTTTAAATCATTTTGCTAGTGTAATCTAATTTTATTTTCTATCAGGCCTGTGTGTTTCTGACTTACAGAGCATACTGTGGTTAATTGCTGCCCTACCAAGGCTAGCAGCCACGACTCATATGTGCTTAAGCTTTTTTTTAAATAAAAAAAAAAACCTTTAAATCATTTTGCTAGTGTAATCTATTTTTATTTTCTATCAGGCCAGTGTATTTCTGACTTACAGAGCATACTGTGTTTAATTGCTGCCCTATCTAGGCTATCAGCCATGACTCATATGTGCTTAACCTTTTTTTTAAATTAAAAAATAAAAACCTTTAAATCATTTTGCTAGTGTAATTTAATTTTATTTTCTATCAGGCCTGTGTGTTTCAGACTTACAGAGCATAATGTGGTTAATTGCTGCCGTACGTAGCAGCCAGCCAGTGCCACCACTCATATCTGCTTAACATTATTTTAAATTTAAAATAAAAACTTTTAAATTATTTTGCTACTGTAATCTAATTTCATTTTCTATCAGGCCTGTGTGTTTCTGACTTACACAGCATATTGTGTTAAATTGCTGCCCTACCTACCAGCCATAACTCATATCTGCTTAACATTATTTTAAATTTTCAAACAAAACGTTTAAATAATTTTGCTAGTGTAATCTAATTTTATTTTCTATCAGGCCTGTGTGTTTCTGGCTTACTCAGCATACTGTAGTTAATTGCTGCCCTAGCAGCCACGACTCATATCTGCTTTACATTATTTTAACGTTAAAAAAAAATTTTTAAATCATTTTGCTAGTGTAATCTAATTTCTTTTTCCATCAGGCCTGTGTGTTTCTGGCCCACATCATATAGTGTGACACAGATTAATAGCTCTTTTTTCCACCACTTGTGGAAATTTTATGTAATTTTTTTTTTTACATCAGTCCTCTTCTAATGTTATTTAATTTTAGTTGCCAGGCCAGCCAGGCTGCCATTAGTGCCAGCCTGTGTGTCAGGCTGCCAGCATATACTGTGCCTACTTCCATCCTCAGTGCCAGTCCACGACTCCTCCATGACAGTCCATGACTCCTATCTGGTGTAACATTATACTAAATTTTGTAAAAAAAAACTTTGACATCACTCTTCTAGTGTTATTTAATTTTAGTTTACAGGCCAGCCTGCCACCACTAGTGCCAGCCTGTGTGTCAGGCTGCCAACACATACTGTGCCTAGTTCTATCCTGAGTGCCATTACTCTTATCTGTTGTAACATTTTTGTAACTTTTTTAAAAACAAACTGTTACATCAGTCTACAATTGTTATTTAATTGCAGTTGCCTGTCTGCCAGCGTGTGTGCCAGGCACACTTTCCAACTAGTGCCACGAATCATATTTGTTATAACAGTAGTGTAAATATTTAAAATAAAATCTTTTTTGACTGTGAATCATCAGCCTGCTAGTGCAATTGAATTGCAGTTGCCTGCCTGCCAGCGTGTGTGCCAGACCCACTTGCCAACTGGTGCCACCAATCATATTTGTTATAACAGTAGTTTAAATATTAAAAATAATAATTTTTTGACTCTGAAAGATCAGTCTGCTAGTGTAATCTAATTGCAGTTGCCTGCCTGCCAGCGTGTGTGCCAGGCCCACTTGCTGCCAACTATTCCCACCAATCATATTTGTTACAACAGTATAGTAAATATTTAAAATAAATAATTTTTTGCCTGTGAATCATCAGTCTGCTAGTGCCTTTGAATTGCAGTTGCCTGCCTGCCAGCGTGTGTGCCAGGCCACTTGCCAACTAGTTATACCAATCATATTTGTTCTAACAGTATTATAAATATTTAAAATAAAAAATTCTTAGATTGTGAATCTTCAGTCTCCTAGTACCATTGAATTGCAGTTGCCTGCCTGCCAGCGTGTGTGCCAGGCCAACAAGCCAACTAGTGCCACCAATCATATTTGTTCTAACAGTATTGATTTTTTTTTAAATCATAACTTTTTTGACTGTGAATCTTCAGTCTCCTAGTGCCATTGAATTGCAGTTGCCTGCCTGCCAGTGTGTGTGCCAGGCCCACTTGCCAACTAGTTACACCAATCATATTAGTTTTAACAGTATTGTAAATATTTAAAATAAAAAAATCTTAGACTGTGAATCATCAGTCTGCTAGTGCCATTGAATTGCAGTTTCCTCCTGCCTGCCAGCGTGTGTGCCAGGCCCACTAGCCAACTACTGCCACCAATCATATTTGTTGTAACAGTATTGAAAATATTTTAAATCATAACTTTTTTGACTGTGAATCTTCAGTCTCCTAGTGCCATTGAATTGCAGTTGCCTGCCTGCCAGCGTGTGTGCCAGGCCCACTTGCCAACTAGTTACACCAATCATATTTGTTGTAACAGTATTGTAAATATTTTTTTTGTAATAGTTTTTTTTTATTGAGGTTATGTTGATACATACAAAAGATATAGAATACCTCACAACAGAAACAATAGCATATTCAAATTTACAGTAGTTATTGTTATACATATAATAACATAATAGTATTGTGCTAGGTATATATTAAGAACCTCTATTTTCATATTTTATTCTTTACCTATTTCCTCAGATATAACAACCGGCCACTTTTGGACCCGGAAAGAACAAAAACAAATGTAGACTGGAGGAAAAATAGTATGACATTTTTAGCTTCAGAAATATAAGGGGGGAGGAGATTCAGCGGGTAAGCACCGCTATTCAAATATGGGGGAGTGTGGAGGGGCGGAGCCTTATAGGAGGGCAGGCAGAGAGACGTAAGGGGACTTCTAGGATATATACTGGAGAGTTAGGGGTATATCAGAGAATCAGCTTAGATCATATGAGATTTAGCATCTAGTACTGCTCAGTGACCTAAGAGAAACCATAGGTTCAGGGGGACATTACCTCGTACTCAGGCAGGTGGCTGGAGAGATTATGGATTACACAACTATAATATATTTACAAGACTCACTGTTAACTATGTCATTTGCGTTGAGACCTCACTGATACTATTGAGGACAGGCAAGGCATAAAATATATTTAAAGTATAAGTAAGGAGCAGGACAACACATATCATTAACATATATCTAAAGGACTTCTAATGTCTTTCTAAAGACAAACACTCAAACCTTAAATTACAAACTCTATCTGTAATAATTTGTCTTTAAAACTTGCTCTAACCTTATAGGGCTGGATACTGAAATATAAAAGCAATGCATCTTTTATCAATCTATATCAATAACTAAGTGTCAGCCAGAGAAGTATACCTAAGTAGATAAAAAGCAACTTATGAGCTATCTGTGAAGCTATAGTAGTTTGAGCATGTCTATATGTAGAGGATCTAGATGATCAGTTAGTGGTGTTACCGCAATATATTGTAGAAAGAGATGATCCCACGTATAATGTCTCCCGGCCACTAAAACTAGCTTATATTTATATCCCTAAGGCTCAGGTTCCAGATTTAGATATCATGTATAAAGATAATGTCAACATGTGGAGCTCTAAAACTTACCAACGTCAGCATAAGCATCAGTAAACCATATCCCACTAACTCAGCAGTATGTGTATCCGTTACAACAGGGTTAAAAAATACCTGGGTGTAGTAGCTGTAGGTGGTGTCCTAGTACAAATATAGCATCTTAATTTCTACAACCATACATCTTGACATGTAGATGCTAACATAATAATAAAGTAATATAGCTGCCAAGATTTACTAATAGGAGACCCTGTAACAACGTTTGAAGGCGTATGGGCAGCTGGGGATTCAAGTCTTGTAATATATAGTATCTCAAAGGAGCTACAAAATCATGTCTAGAAGCTTAGTCAGTATATAGACTGCAGGAGTGATAGGTTTTGTTAAAAAGATATCTTTGGCATCTCCTCTTATTGCAAATATGGTAGGGAAGATTTACCAATAATCATATGGGAGTTTAGACATGAAATTGCAACAATTCCCCAGTCCCTTATTCACATTCCAGGGCATGGCTGATCTCAAATAGAAATGTTAGCAGGCCTAGATGCACATACAGCATGCTGTTGCAGGTAGAGGACATGTTGGAGTATATGATTCAGTAAGCTAGGCTACATCTCTCTTTTTTAGTTAGCTATAAGTGGCTACATTAGTGGTTAGTGTATTTAGTACAATATAGTTATAATATAAGGTGGCAGCAAGCATATGTATTCGAGCCTGTAGAGAGAGCCATAAGACATATTTAGACATGCAAAGATAGCTAATATAAGGAATGTCAGACATATCATAGGAGCATTAAATAGGCCTATGCATTAAAGTAAAATTTCCAAAAGCACAGACTAATTGCTCAGCTTCTAAGTAGCTACTTAATGTAAGATAGAGCTCTATTAAGATAATTGTGGGCTGCTTGGTTAAGGAAGAAGGTATAAGACCCAACATATGAGAAAGCGTTCTGGTCGTAGGTTTCTAAAGATAAAAAACTGAAACATTATAGTGCATACTCTATCCGTATTATTTTGTCTATAATACATATCTATGCACATTGTGTCAGTATGGAGAGGTGATAGGATTGCGATAACCATTTGAACACTAAAGTATACCACCACATATAACAGTATCGTATCAGAGCCTCATTCCTAGTTAATAGCCTCTTAGTTTAGTTTCAAGCCATTATGTAACAACCTCAAACAAAACTTTTACACAGTATATGGCAATGGATATCTCACACTGTGCTATATTATATATCAACGGTCTCTCATAGCCCACCTCCAGGGTAATAGCATTATCTCATATAGTAGTTACATGAGCCGTTGATCAGTTGCAACAGGCATTTAAACATATAGCATTTAAATAGATATGACCTCAGTAAGAATATTATTAATAAGCAGCAAGTGAGATATGAATATATTGAGGATGAAAGTGTTCCTAGGGGAACATCAGAGTAAACATTTCTAAGGGTTAACATTACAGTGAAGTTGCATGCATTATGACCTAAAGTCGGCAGGGAGCCACCTGAACGTCTAACAATGAGTTAAAACAGATACACTGGCACCTTTATCTAAATATGAACTGTCCTGGTATATACCCAGAGGATGAGACAATAAAAACTAGTCTTCAGTCATAACATACACACTAAAGCACAAAATAAAGAAGTTGGAACATGTAGCATATAAGACTACAACAATATATTGGGTTTATCTCTATTATGGGATTGGAGCTGGTCTGGCATCTAGTATATAAGTAGGACCCCAGACTAAAGGTAAGAGGATATATAAAAAAGGTTAGGAGGAGGCCTTGAGCTAAATAAACTTATAACAAGTAATACAAAGAAAAGTCAATGCAACTAACTAACACTTGGTACATATAAATAGGATAGGTAGTAGGAAGACCAAATACAGACAGTCTCTGAGATGAGCATAATAAGTTGCTAGTCCGTTATATCTTCAAAAGATCATTTTAATGTCCCCAACTACTATGTTATAGTCATTACACAAAAGGTAAAATCCTATCCATTCCAGCTAGGAATTAATCGTAGGGCATTATTTAGCCAATACCGCTTCTTTGTGCCTTGAGCAATCTGGAGGGGTAAAATGGAGAGTATCGCCATTGTGCCAGTACAATGAACCGGCAAATGGCAGAGATAGTGAGCAAGCCTATGAGAACGGATCTCAGTGAACGCAGTGCAGAGGAGGATTCACTCGGTTGTCGTCTCCAATCAGCTGGCTGACCCCTAGAAATCACTGCTTTCTTCATTGGTTCAAGAACGGCTTCACCAGCTCCCTCCGCATATTCAGCTGTAGCAAATGGGGAGCGTAGGTAAGGGGGAAAGAGGGTCGGGAGATGTGGTTCGGTAGCCATCAGGTTAGGTCTTATGTAATCCAGCCCTTCAGCCGCGACACAAGGCAGAGAAACAAACAGTGGCTTCACTGAGTCTCAACTCCCTGGTTCCTGTGGGATGCTCCCTATATCACGATCCAACATGCCTTCCTGAGAGTTCTGTATATAGCGTGGAGTGAGCAATGTGATTTCCGTCCTGCTCCGCTTAGAAGTGTTAGAAGAGGGCAGGAGAGCGGCGCCATCTTTGTTGCGCAGGTCTGAAATGTAAGCCCGCAAGCCATTAAAATGGATATCAGCCTTCATACTCAGTGCTTTTAGCAGTGAAATAAGGGAAGTTGAGTCTTCCTCCATGTTGTAGGTATACTGTTGCTTAGCTGGGTAGGAGACCAGAGAGTAAGCTAGTCCGTTGTGTAGATGTCTATCTATTGCAATGCCGAAAACTCTGTTATCATATCCACTGGTCCGTTTCTATGTCGGCAGCGTATGTAGTAAGATTCCTATTGAACTCCAAAGGCAGAAGCTATACTCCAAAAATATATCAGAAGCAGTTTAGGTTTGTTTTTTGTTTTTTAAAAGAGTCTTAAATGCATATTTTAGTGATTTATCCTCAGGAGCTCTTCAATAGTGTGTCCTGCTACTTTGGCGGTTGGCTCCGCCCCCCAGTATTGTAAACATTTTAAATAAAAAATTCTTAGACTGTGAATCATCAGTTTGCTAGTGACATTGAATTGCAGTTTCCTCCTGCCTGCCAGTGTGTGTGCCAGGCCCACTAGCAAACTACTGCCACCAATCATATTTATTGTAACAGTATTGAATTTTTTTTAAATCATAACTTTTTGGACTGTGAATCTTCAGTCTCCTAGTGTTGTTATACTTTGTCATGGTAATCATGCAGGCCATATAGACCTCACCCGATAGGAGGAGTTACAGGGATGAAAGTGCTAAGAATAGTACTACTTTACACAACCTAGTTACCATGGTTCACAGACCGCATGTTTAATTATTATACTTTGTCAGGGTAGTTATATATCTAACAAATCTATCTATTTATCTTCTATCGATTCTATCTAACTATCAATCTATGTATATCTATCTATCCTATCTATCTTCTGTCCGGACAGCCACTTGTGTTTTTGACAAATTTGAAGTAGGAGGACAGACCAATCACAGGGATTAAACTGCTAAGAATAGTACTACTTAAGAAAACCTAGTTATACCAGTACCACCATGGGTCCCAGACCGTATGTTTTGTTGTTATACTTTGTCAGGGTAATCATGCAGGCCATATAGACCTCCCCTGACAGGGGGAGTTACAGGGATAAAAATTCTAAGAATAGTACTACTTAACACAACATAGTTACCATGGGTCCCAGAACGCATGTTTTGTTGTTATACTTTATCAGGTTAATCATGCAGGCCATATAGACCTCCCTTGATAGGGGGAGTAACAGGGATTAAATTGCTAAGAATAGTACAACTTAACACAACCTAGTTAACATTAACAGTGGTTCCCAGACCGCATGTCTTGTTGTTAGATTTTGTCAGGATAATCAGGAAGGCCATATAGACCTCCCCCGATAGGGGGAGTTACAGGGATTAAAGTGCTAAGAATAGTACAACTTAACACAACCTAGTTAACAGTGGTTCCCAGACCACATGTCTTGTTGTTATATTTTGCCAGGATAATCAGGCATGCCATATAGACCTCCCCCCATAGGGGGAGTAACAGGGATTAAAGTGCTAAGAATAGTACAACTTAACACAACCTAGTTAACATTAACAGTGGTTCCCAGACCGCATGTCTTGTTGTTAGATTTTGTCAGGATAATCAGGCAGGTCATATAGACCTCCCCCAATAGGGGGAGTAACAGGGATTAAAGTGCTAAGAATAGTACTACTTAACACAACCTAGTTACCATGGGTCCCAGACCGCATGTTTTGTTATTATACTTTGTCAGGGTAATCATGCAGGCCATATAGACCTCCCTTGATAGGGGGAGTAACAGGGATTACAGTTCTAAGAATAGTACTACTTAACACAACCTAGTTACTATGGGTCCCACACCGCATGTTTTGTTGTTATACTTTGTCAGGGTAATCATGCAAGCCATATAGACCTCCACCGAAAGGGGGAGTAAGAGGGATTAAACTGCTAAGAAAAGTTTTACTTAACACAACCTAGTTACCATGGGTCCCAGACCGCATGTTTTGTTATTATACTTTGTCAGGGTAATCATGCAGGCCATATAGACCTCCCTTGATAGGGGGAGTAACAGGGCTGAAAGTGCTAAGAATAGTACTACTTAACACAACCTAGTTACCATGGGTCCCAGACCGCATGTTTAATTATTATACTTTGTCAGGGTAATTATATATCTAACAAATCTATCTATTTATCTTCTATCGATTCTATCTAACTATCAATCTATGTATATCTATCTATCCTATCTATCTATCTTGTGTCCAGACTGTTTTGAGACAGCCACTTGCGTTTTTGAAAAATTTGAAGTAGGAGGACAGACCAATCATCTTCTTCCATCTCCCTGTTCCAAAAATGCAGGCCATATAGACCTCCCCCGATAGGGGGAGTAACAGGTTGTAGTAAACTTCTAAGAATAGTACTACTTAACACACCACGGGTCCCAGACCACATTTCTTATTGTAGTACTCTGTCAGGGAAATTATATATCTTTCAAATCTATCTATTTATCTATCAAATCGATCTAACTATCAAACGTATCTATCAAATGTATATTGCATCTATTGATCAATGTAATTCGTATCTATAGAATGTATATTACATCTTTTGATTGATGTAATTCATATCTATCAAATGTATATTGAATCTTTGGATCGATAACATTCGTATCTATCAAATGGATATTGCATCTATTGATCTATGTAATTCGTATCTATCAAATGTATATTGCATCTATTGATCTATGTAATTTGTATCGATCATATGCATATTGCATCGATTGAGCTATGTAATCTATGTATCTATCTATCAAATCTATCTATCTCGTGGTTGTGCAAATGGACTGTTTGCGGTTGTTTGCGGTGCGTTACACTTGGAGTTTGGTCTGTCACTGTGAAGCGGGCGTAACCCTTACACTACCTAATCGATACGACATCATAACTGACGTTTTAAAGCACGTTATTGCAAACAATTTAGGAATGTTAGGTGATTTAGGGTCTTTATGGGTTAAAAGCAGACTCTGCATCAACTATGTAATTTTCCATGGGAGTTTTGACATGGATCCCCCTCCAGCATGCCACAGTCCAGGTGTTAGTCCCCTTGAAACAACTTTTCCATCACTATTGTGGCCAGAAGGAGTCCTTGTAGGTTTTAAAGTTCGCCTGCCTATTGAAGTCAATGGCGGTTCGTTGGTTCGGGAACAATACCGGAAGTTCGAGTCCGCCGTTCGTGAACCGAAATTTTTAAGTTCGCGACATCACTAGTGGCCACATCATATGCCAACCTGTACATGGCAAGCTTTGAAATATGGGTACGGATCCATTCAAAGATCAACGGATTAGATTCTACAAACAATATATCGATGACCTGTTGATAGTATGGAATGGTACAGAACAGGAGCTGACCCAATGGTACAATCAGTTGAATATGTCCAATCCTGCTTTAACTTTCAAGATGCAATTCAATAACAACAGTATAGAGTTCTTAGATGTATGCCTATACAAGGAGTTTGTTAAAATACAGTCCACTCTGTATAGAAAAGATACAGACCGTAATTTCCGTGTACATTATACCTCTTGTCACCCTCCAGTGCTCAAGAGAGCATTGCCAAAATCACAACTGCAGAGGGTTATCCGCACCAACACCATGGACTGCAAATGGGAGAATCAACTGGTGGAAATGGACAGATTTCTCCAAAGAGGGTACCCACACAAGCTACTGCAGGCACAAACCCAGGCACTATTACAGGAAGATGTCACAACCAGCCATAAGGATACAACTGGGGAAAGAATGACATTTGTCACGACCTATATGGGTGGCAAAAAAAACCCATCAGCAAACACTTGCAAGAAAATTGGCACATACTCGCTGCAGACAAATCCTTGCCCTTACAGTAGATGGCACCACCGAGAGTTGGTTTCAAATGGTCAAGATCCCTCAAGGACATCTTGGTCAAAACTGACCCATAAAAAAGTTATAACAAAAGCTCATGGATAAATGTGGAGAAAAGGGGCATGTTTTGCTGCATAGGCTGTACAACATGCAGCGGCCTCATAATTGGACAATATTTCACTCATCCACACAAGTGACACAAATTCTACCATAAACACAGGATGACTTAGAGCACTACCCACATTATATACCCCTTACACTGCATTTGTGGCCTATTTTATGTGGGTAAGACCTCAGATCACTTACACACCTGTATGGCCAATCAGAGGTCAGCCATCAGAACAGCCTTAAATAAGGGTACTTCTGACCAACCTGTGGCATGCCACTTTGTGGAATCGAATCAAACTTTCAAAAATTTGAAGTATACTATCATCGGCCATGTTCCCCCTTTAACAAGGGTGGGACAGGAATAAATTACTATTAAAAAGAGAAGCACATTGGACATACAGGGAGTGCAGAATTATTAGGCAAATGAGTATTTTGACCACATCATCCTCTTTATGCATGTTGTCTTACTCCAAGCTGTATAGGCTCGAAAGCCTACTACCAATTAAGCATATTAGGTGAGATGCATCTCTGTAATGAGAAGGGGTGTGGTCTAATGACATCAACACCCTATATCAGGTGTGCATAATTATTAGGCAACTTCCTTTCCTTTGGCAAAATGGGTCAAAAGAAGGACTTGACAGGCTCAGAAAAGTCAAAAATAGTGAGATATCTTGCAGAGGGATGCAGCACTCTTAAAATTGCAAAGCTTCTGAAGCGTGATCATCGAACAATCAAGCGTTTCATTCAAAATAGTCAACAGGGTCGCAAGAAGCGTGTGGAAAAACCAAGGCGCAAAATAACTGCCCATGAACTGAGAAAAGTCAAGCGTGCAGCTGCCAAGATGCCACTTGCCACCAGTTTGGCCATATTTCAGAGCTGCAACATCAGTGGAGTGCCCAAAAGCACAAGGTGTGCAATACTCAGAGAAATGGCCAAGGTAAGAAAGGCTGAAAGACGACCACCACTGAACAAGACACACAAGCTGAAACGTCAAGACTGGGCCAAGAAATATCTCAAGACTGATTTTTCTAAGGTTTTATGGACTGATGAAATGAGAGTGAGTCTTGATGGGCCAGATGGATGGGCCCGTGGCTGGATTGGTAAAGGGCAGAGAGCTCCAGTCCGACTCAGACGCCAGCAAGGTGGAGGTGGAGTACTGGTTTGGGCTGGTATCATCAAAGATGAGCTTGTGGGGCCTTTTCGGGTTGAGGATGGAGTCAAGCTCAACTCCCAGTCCTACTGTCAGTTTCTGAAGACACCTTCTTCAAGCAGTGATACAGGAAGAAGTCTGCATCCTTCAAGAAAAACATGATTTTCATGCAGGACAATGCTCCATCACACGCGTCCAAGTACTCCACAGTGTGGCTGGCAAGAAAGGGTATAAAAGAAGAAAATCTAATGACATGGCCTCCTTGTTCACCTGATCTGAACCCCATTGAGAACCTGTGGTCCATCATCAAATGTGAGATTTACAAGGAGGGAAAACAGTACACCTCTCTGAACAGTGTCTGGGAGGCTGTGGTTGCTGCTGCACGCAATGTTGATGGTGAACAGATCAAAACACTGACAGAATCCATGGATGGCAGGCTTTTGAGTGTCCTTGCAAAGAAAGGTGGCTATATTGGTCACTGATTTGTTTTTGCTTTGTTTTTGAATGTCAGAAATGTATATTTGTGAATGTTGAGATGTTATATTGGTTTCACTGGTAAAAATAAATAATTGAAATTGGTATATATTTGTTTTTTGTTAAGTTGCCTAATAATTATGCACAGTAATAGTCACCTGCACACACAGATATCCCCCTAAAATAGCTATAACTAAAAACAAACTAAAAACTACTTCCAAAACTATTCAGCTTTGATATTAATGAGTTTTTTGGGTTCATTGAGAACATGGTTGTTGTTCAATAATAAAATTAATCCTCAAAAATACAACTTGCCTAATAATTCTGCACTCCCTGTATGTCTTGGACACGCTTATTCCAAATGGACAGGTGTGTCTATAATAATTACAAGTATTGTAAATATCTTGTTTATCTTATCTATGGGTTTAGGCCGTTGAACCCAAATGCGTATATAGTTAAGTGTATCATGTGCACTGACTGGTTTTTGCTTTTGTTTGTTTGTTTTTTTGCAGTTTTTTTGCTCTTTTGCATTTTTTGCCTTGGCTTTTTATTGTTCTTTGTTATTTCTTTCATTGCTACTTCCTATTTATGTTTCTGTTTGCCTTTTTTATTTTTATATTTTATTTATTTAATTTTCTTATTGGATTGTATATGAATACATGTGATCAGGCCCCTCTGCCCTGACACATACTATGTGTTTGCATGTGTTTATATTTGACTTAAAGGGACACTGAACCCAAATTTTTTCATTTGTGATTCAGATAGAGTATGCAATTTTAAGCAACTTTCTAATTTACTTCAATTATCAATTTTTTTTCATTCTCTTGGTATCTTTATTTGAAATGCAAGAATGTAAGTATAGATGCCGGCCCATTTTTGGTGAACAACTTGGTTTGTTCTTGCTGATTGGTGGATAAATTCATCCACCAGTAAAAAAGAGCTGTCCACGGTTCTCAACCAAAAACAAAGCTTAGATGCATTCTTTTTCAAATAAAGATAGCAAGAGAATGAAGAAAAATTGATAATAGGAGTAAATTAGAAAGTTGCTTAAAATCGCATGCTCTAACTGAATCCCGAAAGAATTGTTTTGGGTTCAGTGTCCCTTTAAGGTTTTTTAGGCATGTTTTGCTGTATCTAATCCTCAGTTTGTTTTGACTTCTTTTGTTTTGTTTTGATATCTAATGTACAGTCTTATAGATTCTGCTGCTTTATTATTCACACTGCCAATACTATTGATATGGAGTGAAGAGCCTTCAGGCTCGCCGGAAACAGAAGTTATGAAGCAGCTGTCTAAAGACCGCTGCTCCATAACTTGTCCGCCTGCTCTGAGGCCGCAGATAGAAATCAACCTGATCGAATATGATTGGGTTGATTGACACCCCCAAGTAGCGAATGCTGCAAATCTGCAGGGGGCGGCATTGCACAAGCTGGTGCAATGATAAATGCCGACATTGTATCATGTCCGCTCGCACATATAATAATTATACCACCTAGTGTTTGTTTTTCATGTTTAATTCACTTTTTTGTTTATTTCACCTTATTGTTTATTTCACTTTTTTGTATGCAGGACCGTAATCCCGCATTGCCAGGGATGATAACATCACCAGTGGGTGTCGCCCCTACAGGGAGATTGTGGACTATGGCAGTTTCACTTAAATATGATGGCTGGTATTGGGTGTAAGTTATCCTGTTTATTTGATGTACAGGGAGTGCAGAATTATTAGGCAAGTTGTATTTTTGAGGATTAATTTTATTATTGAACAACAACCATGTTCTCAATGAACCCAAAAAACTCATTAATTTCAAAGCTGAATAGTTTTGGAAGTAGTTTTTAGTTTGTTTTTAGTTATAGCTATTTTAGGGGATATCTGTGTGTGCAGGTGACTATTACTGTGCATAATTATTAGGCAACTTAACAAAAAACAAATATATACCCATTTCAATTATTTATTTTTACCAGTGAAACCAATATAACATCTCAACATTCACAAATATACATTTCTGACATTCAAAAACAAAACAAAAACAAATCAGTGACCAATATAGCCACCTTTCTTTGCAAGGACACTCAAAAGCCTGCCATCCATGGATTCTGTCAGTGTTTTGATCTGTTCACCATCAACATTGCGTGCAGCAGCAACCACAGCCTCCCAGACACTGTTCAGAGAGGTGTACTGTTTTCCCTCCTTGTAAATCTCACATTTGATGATGGACCACAGGTTCTCAATGGGGTTCAGATCAGGTGAACAAGGAGGCCATGTCATTAGATTTTCTTCTTTTATATCCTTTCTTGCCAGCCACGCTGTGGAGTACTTGGACGCGTGTGATGGAGCATTGTCCTGCATGAAAATCATGTTTTTCTTGAAGGATGCAGACTTCTTCCTGTACCACTGCATGAAGAAGGTGTCTTCCAGAAACTGGCAGTAGGACTGGGAGTTGAGCTTGACTCCATCCTCAACCCGAAAAGGCCCCACAAGCTCATCTTTGATGATACCAGCCCAAACCAGTACTCCACCTCCATCTTGCTGGCGTCTGAGTCGGACTGGAGCTCTCTGCCCTTTACCAATCCAGCCACGGGCCCATCCATCTGGCCCATCAAGACTCACTCTCATTTCATCAGTCCATAAAACCTTAGAAAAATCAGTCTTGAGATATTTCTTGGCCCAGTCTTGACGTTTCAGCTTGTGTGTCTTGTTCAGTGGTGGTCGTCTTTCAGCCTTTCTTACCTTGGCCATGTCTCTGAGTTTTGCACACCTTGTGCTTTTGGGCACTCCAGTGATGTTGCAGCTCTGAAATATGGCCAAACTGGTTGCAAGTGGCATCTTGGCAGCTGCACGCTTGACTTTTCTCAGTTCATGGGCAGTTATTTTGCGCCTTGGTTTTTCCACACGCTTCTTGCGACCCTGTTGACTATTTTGAATGAAACGCTTGATTGTTCGATGATCACGCTTCAGAAGCTTTGCAATTTTAAGAGTGCTGCATCCCTCTGCAAGATATCTCACTATTTTTGACTTTTCTGAGCCTGTCAAGTCCTTCTTTTGACCCATTTTGCCAAAGGAAAGGAAGTTGCCTAATAATTATGCACACCTGATATAGGGTGTTGATGTCATTAGACCACACCCTTTCTCATTACAGAGATGCACATCACCTAATATGCTTAATTGGTAGTAGGCTTTTGAGCCTATACAGCTTGGAGTAAGACAACATGCATAAAGAGGATGATGTGGTCAAAATACTCATTTGCCTAATAATTCTGCACTCCCTGTATGTCTGAGGAAGGTGCTAAGCCCCCGAAAACGTTTACATTTTCACATTAAAATTGGCAAAAAAGACCCGGTGAGTGAACTTTCTTATTGGAACTGTATGCTTTTTCTGCTGCACCCTGGGCACCAACCGTCATCTGGAGTGCTTGTCTGTACAACTTTACATACATTGATAGATATGTGTGTACTTGCATATATACACACACACACACACACGTATGTGTGGATGCATATATTTGTACATATTTTTATAATTTATGTACATTTATATATATATAGAGACAAAAATAGGTGTATGTGCACTCTCACCAATGTTCCACAGCTCTCAGGGTGCTATGCAGTGGATTGTAGACATATAAAGAAAAGAAGCACTCACTGACTTTTCATCAAAATGTGGCAAAGTGATTTTATTTCAGAATGTGACGTTTCGGGACAGCAACAGTCCCTTCCTCTGACAGGTTAACACTAAACAAAATCAGCCTTTAAATAGGCTCCCAAACACACTCCCGTCAAGATCAGCCAATCTCGGCTGAATAATTAGACACACCCCTGTGATAGCCAATGAGAATTAATGATACATTAGTGCAAGTGAATATGTGAAAAAATTCAATCAAAAAAAGATCGTTAAAAACAAACAAATAAACCCAGAGTGAGCCCTATTGTTGGTAGTCATGTCCCTTAAACAAAATCGAGTACATTAATGAAATGATAAAATATAATCAAAACTTGATCCAAGGTTTATAACCAATCAGCCATCGACTTGTATCAGACTCTGATACGTCACCACCTCAGCGGTCAAGTCTAGCCTCCTGTCGCTAAGGACACGGACTCCATACAAAGCTGAAAGCTAAGGTCAATCATAATATAAAATAAAATAAAATAAAAACCCAAAAATCTATTGATACTGAGAAGCGTCGGTTTGCATGCCGACATCACCACTCAATGATAATCCGATCATCGGACGGCACTAGTTCCCAACTGTGTACAAATGTCTAATATTGAAGAACATATGGGAATAAGCAAACAGACAAATAGCGTTGCCAAAATACCCCTATGGGTGCCAAAGTCTACAAGTTGCATGAAAACTCATAAATGTCAATGGTAACTACATACCTGATCACCATATGATAAATAGTGTAAACAAAGGACACGGAATCATCCAATCTCAGGGTGCCATGTCACAATAGGCGTGTGTCTAGAGGCGTATACTACCAACCTCCACTAACGTAAATAAACAAACAGTGTATTCATTCATGATCCATGTGCATCATAAACCCTTATATAAGTACTCGTTAAGAACGTATCGAAATAAGCGGTGTGCGTGAAAACTCATGATTACCAATGTTATCATGTCAATCAAATCGCCGTATAATAATCGTCAATATCCACATAGCTAAATATCAACAAAAAGAAAAACAAAACCCTCCAATCACCAAAGACCATGTCAGAGGCGTGTATTTAGAAGCATGTGTATAGGCGCATATCACTGCCTTATAACATTACGATATGCACTACCTGCAATAGCATAAAATAATAAATTAATAAAAGTATAAGTAAATGGATATAAATCCTATCTCAAATAAATAAACACCAATGTCAAATCAAACAAAAAATTAATGTTAAACTAATAATCCCTAAATTTCGCTATTGTATAGTAGAAAAACCCATATATTTAACTAAATATCCAGAGTCATAAAAATACAGCACCTTAAACCTGTATAATTGAATCAAAAATATCGTTTGCACTTATATTCAATGGCAATAAAAATAAAAATAATATATATACCGTATAGGACATGACTAACCAGCAAAAGGAACCATCAGAAACTGGGTAAGCACTCATAAAAGTAGTGCATGGGAAAAATAATTGCATTAAAAACATTAAAAACAATGATTGGCACATGGGGAGCTGACAAAAAACATAACGTTATCAAAATGTCCAGAGACCTTCAGGACAGGACAACAAATGTATATTTCAAAACATATTTATATACTTTTATATCCCTAGTATAAACTAATCACTACACAATAATAGATCAATATGTTGCTAGACTACTCGGCTTCAAAAAGGTATTTCTCCAAAGGAAGTTGTCAATAGATGAATCAGCAATCAAAAAAATCAGCAATCCATAAACATATTAATGAAAATGTGAAAGTGAAAAAATATGATAAAAATAAAAATAAAAATATATATATATAAAAATAAAAATATCAAAAAAAGGGATTCAAAAACGTCCCAAAAAGGGGAATAAAATATAAATAATGAAAATATAAAAAAAATATAAAAAAATATATAAAGAATATATGAAAAAATATAAAAATATAGAAAAAGAAGTCCAAAACTAGCAAAGAATAAAAAATCAAAAACTATAAAAAATCAAAAACTATAAAAAAGAAAAAAAGGAAAAATGTTCATTCATCTCAAGGATTGGACACCTTGTATAGCTTCCACTGGTCAAGATAAATAGTGGAGGATCTCAGGACACTAGTCTCCATATTCTGGATTAATGGACTCTCATATGTTGTTCATGAACCATGTGAACAAGGGCTATCATGGACTCTCATATCAGTGTGGATTTTTATAAGAAGAGTAATATCGATCATAAAAATTGATCGTAAGAAACTGATCATAAAAAACAGATCATAAAAAACATTGCCATCCGGTGTGAGTGTTGAGACCTCTGGGATGTAAAGTCCCTAGTTCATAAATCCATCTAGATTCCTTGCGTAATAGCAAATTGCCTCTGTCACCTCCTCTTCTAGGAACTGGCACATGGTCAATAAGTCTGAACCTTAAGTCATTAAATGAATGTCCCGCCTCAAGAAAATGCCTCGCCACTGGTTGGTCAGCTTTGTTATTTCATATTGCCAATCGAATGCTTGATCTATGGTTGGCCATCCGTTGTCTTGCCAACTTAAAAGTTACCACACGGGCAATTCAAGAGGTACACTACAAATTTAGTAGTGCAGGTAAGGAAATACTTGATACACACAAGGATGAACAGTGGCACTACTTAGACTTTTCCTCTTATAATAAGTCAAAATCAGAGGTAAGAGTTAGATTAATTCTACTGTATGTTAGAGGAAATGGTGCTTGTGCACAAATATAAATATAAACACAAAGGAAGAATGGTATAAAGGATACATGGATAAAGGATAAAGAGAGCCCGTCTAACACCACGCCAAAATTTACTTCACAAAAGACGGAAAAAAAACAACTCTCAAATCCCCAGATTAATTCTGACTCACAATACTCAAACTCCACAAATTGTGAACATAATTAAGAAACATTGGAATATTCTAATGACTGACCCTTTATTGAAAACCACTTTGGGTCCAAGCCCCTCATTTGGATTTAGGAGGACTAAGAACATCAAAGATATTGTGACCAGTAGTCATTTCCAAAGGAAAAAGACCACCTCAGCATTTAACCCGGGAGCTCACAAATGTGGGAATTGCAGCACGTGCAAATTTATGAAAAACACTACTGGGATTAAAGATAGATTTGGAAAAAATCATAAAATCAAACGATACATAAGTTGCAATACTGAAAGTGTAATCTATGTATGCACTTGCAACCTGTATTATGTCGGAATGACAACTAGGAAACTAAGAGTAAGACTTCAGGAACATTTAAGGAACATCAAAAATGCAGCCAAAGATAAAGAAGAATTAAAGACCTTAACTAGTGTAGCTGCACACTTCCTAAGGCATCACAACTCAAACCAAAGAGATTTACAATGCTGGGGTATTGAGAAAGTCAGCCTAGGGTTCAGAGGAGGGGACCTTGAAACGGCATTATTGAAATCTGAAAGCCGATGGATCTATTTATTAAATTCGGTCCAACCTTGGGGTCTCAACGAACTGAACAACCTGTATGTTTATTTGTAATTATCAGCAGAACAACTTTTTAACCTGACAAAAGAAAGAATAAGATAAAATAATCTTTATGTCTAAGGATAATTACGAAGAGAACAATAAAATCTTCCAATAAAGGATAAGAAAGAACAAGGCCAAATGTGCAAATTTACCTATGAAAACAAGATTTTTTTGTTTTTACAAAAATTCATGATTGTAAAACAAGATAAAACCATAGAAGGATATCCAACTCTACAAATGTTTCATTTTAATATAGAGGGTATTATCTCTATGAGGATCATATGAACATATCTAGAATCAAATGATCAACTTTTGAAAGTCAGATAAGTCCTTATTGAAAACACTAGACAGGGCAATATTAGGAGATCTGCTAAAATATTGATCCAGTATCTAACTCTCATTATGTAGATTTATATAACAGTATATGATCTAATAGCTAACATTGCCATTCCCCCCAAAACATAGTGAGGTTGATGTTTATTACAATAAACCTATATTATAACTTATATGACAAATAAGTTAAGCATCTAACGATATTTATGAAATCCTTACAAGGGAATAAATGAAATTCACTTCCACTACATACTCACATATATAAGTGATGCTGGTTTTGAAACCAAATAATCTTTGAGTTTTATATTCTCTTTTTCTAGCACCCCTAGCTACACTTTTAAATATAACCTAACTCTTATAAACACCTTCTTTCACTCCTATCACACTTATTCCCTTGTCACCTTCTTTTCCCATGTCTTCACTGCCCCACAACATTCACTTGTTTGTCTGTACGCATAATAACATAGTATATTCCATTCAAATAAAAGTTTATTAGAAGAAATACACATGCCACTTTGATTTTGGTGTAAGGAAAACAGTACACACACAACAACTTAATAGATGTTTTACACACAACACTTTCATTCATTCCCCTTTGGAATAAATTAATTTTGAAAATTGAACCAACATTTGCTTATATAAAAATAGCTGCAGAAACTAACTCTGATAATCTATAATGCTTTTGAAGCAACGCTCCAGCGAGCTTTTGAACGTAATTGTATAAATAATGAATAGTAAAAAGGTTAAAGCACTGAACCAAAACTATGGGGGTCGAATAGTAAATGTAGATTCTAGTAGTTCTAGACTTAATGATGACATAGAGTTTATCATGCAGACTATAAATTACAGGAACATTTGTTAACATATTTACAGATTTAGGATATCCTCAGAATTTGAGACAGTATGGCACCCCAGAGTTATTATCATTATTTTTAGCGCATTGAATCTTAGGAATTCCGATGATTAATATCCTATAATGAATATCCAATTTCTATTAACAATGGTTTGACATAGATACTTGAGAGTCAGTTTATGATTGTCAAATCTTCTCACTATAATACATACTATATAACTATCCTTCTTCACAATACGGGCCATGTAGTATTGCTAACATGACCGTGCTATTGGAGTAACCAACTGTCTATCAATCTATCCAGAACTAATCACAGTACCCATGAGTATGGCTCATGTAGGTCCGTAAACATGACTTTGCGATTAGAGCAAATAGCTGTCTATCAATTCATTCAGAACCAATTAGAATACCTATCAGAGTGGAGCGGGGGCGGGACTTCCGGTCCCACAGGGTATATATCCCCATAAACACGGCGGCTCGCTGCCTTTGATAAAGCCCAATCGGGCGAAACGCGTCGGGGGAGAGTGTTGAATTCGTTCACGCTCTATTTTCTATGTATTTTAAACTAGCCCAGTACCGCTAAAATCATGTGGAGCACAGGGTTACCGCAATTATAGAGCTAAAACACTGATATTTGACCTATCTGGTCAGGGTACCTAATAGGGACCGCTACATGGTGTTTATAGAAAAACCTTTCTTACTATATATACAATAACGAGTTATAACTATATAGCCTGGGTTGTGCCAGACTTTATTTCATTAATAGTTAACTAAGTCTTTTAAAAATTATATGCCACATTGTGGATATTGCTATAGTAACTGGGTTGTGCCAGTTTTAACTTAAACTACCTAACTGGTGTGTGAATGTGCGTGTATTGTAAGACCTTACAAACATATGAGTGCGATTGACACTGCCCGATAGTGACAGCATTAGCTGTACCACATAGCGCTTAAACCGTAACATATATATCAACCTGCAACATTGTTGCGAATTAAACAGAAACTGACAGATATTCATTACGTATATAACCTGGGTTGTACCAGATTATACTTACTTTAATTGTTAAACTGAAGTTTGAAAATGAATGGGTGTTTCAACGGAGATTCATATTACAAATTAATGGACTGTTAACTCTATATTTATAATCTGGGTTGTGCCAGACCGAGCTTTAACTTTAAACACAGCTTTCAGAGCTCTCGAAATTAATTGATATTGTAACACGGTTATCTAACTGAAACTAAATCATAGAAAACATTTATTGAAAGTGGGTTATGCCAAATTTAACTGCAGTTATAAAACCCGGTATAAAAATGAATATGTATGAGAAGAATGTTACAAACTGATGACTGTTAATTGTAAGACTTGTGGATCATAACAGTGGCTGTGCCAAAGGGCACTCAATTCGAATTACCACACACTGGACCAGAATAATAATTTTTGGCACTGTGAATAAACTCTGGGACACTTGTCAATTGATACAAATCTGGGAGACGCCGGGATAGCAGATTTAGCTTTCTATGAAACATACGCCTAAAATTTATAAAGGTGGATTAACATAAGCCGTAGTAACCTTTGCAGCAATTACTATACGGACTAATCAGGGTCTAACTATTTAATAACTTTAAATGAACCAAAGTGGCCAGATCTGAGGTCTGGGCTACACAGAACTAGGCTTATTGTGATTATAACTGTACTCCAATTTGTAGGAATATATACCTACTGAAATTTTGAAAACTACAGTAGCACCAAGCACGCACACATTACTATTTATACCAATATACAGGTTAAAATTATAACCCAGGTCATAATTGATCAAACCCTCGTTTTTGTGAATATTTAATTCACCAGTACCCCTATTCGTGGATAATCATTATTAATATATAATAATCATTACTCTGCTATCACCCATTATATTGAATAAAGATAGCATGAGTCTATATAGCTGAGAGTACACAACCTTGACCAGAATCTATATATAAGCTCTACTATTTAGATGAACACTCTGTTGGTAACCATTACCGAGTTGATATATTGAACTATTTAGATCACTACAACTAGTGAATTTATTCAGGCCGAATTATCATGAATAGTGATCTAATGTGAAACTCATTATACTGATTTGAGCACTGGAGCAAATTTTAATCGTGTATGTATTAACCAAACAACTTTGGTTTTTTAATTTTAATACCAATAAAAGTTATATTTTAATATCCTGTTACGGAATCCCAACCTTTAGTTCAGACCTAGAGTGCTGCAAGTGCATACTTTGGGTAGTCTGGTATCCTTTATACCATTCTTCCTTTGTGTTTATAAGTAAATACTTGATGTCATAGAGTTTATTACTTTCTGGATGATGAAACTGAGGGCCTGTCAACATCCCACTACAGGTCACACAACTGATGCAGCGATAACATCCCTTCTTTTTTGTTTTTAACCATGTTTGTAAGCCACCTTCGGGATTAATATCAGCTTTCACTAGATAATCCCTAAGGTTTCTGCCCCGTCTGTAGCCAATTCTTGGTGATTTCAAATCTTTGAATGGTAGAGTGTGGTCAGCTTCTATTAATTTCCATTCTTCTTTGACCATCCGGGTTAATGGTACTATTTCAGGGGAGTATGTGGTCACAAAAGTAAGTTGGTTAATGGTATTTAGAGGTGTAGTAGCTGTTGTAGCGACAGATTGGAGTGCTTGGGTTTTCATATCCCTTAACTCTCTTGGTTTGTATACCCTTTGGATAAATCCCTTTTTTTGATATTTTTATTTTTATATATATCTATTTTTATTTTTATCATATATTTTTTCACTTTCACATTTTCATTAATATGTTTATGGATTGCTGATTTTTTTGATTGCTGATTCATCTATTGACAACTTCCTTTGGAGAAATACCTTTTTGAAGCCGAGTAGTCTAGCAACATATTGGTCTATTATTGTATAGTGATTAGTTTATACTAGGGATATAAAAGTATATAAATATGTTTTGAAATATACATTTGTTGTCCTGTCCTGAAGGTCTCTGGACATTTTGATAACGTTATGTTTTTTGTCAGCTCCACATGTGCCAATCATTGTTTTTAATGTTTTTAATGCAATTATTTTTCACATGCACTACTTTTATGAGTGCTTACCCAGTTTCTGATGGTTCCTTTTGCTGGTTAGTCATGTCCTATACGGTATATATTTTATTTTTATTTTTATTGACATTGAATATAAGTGCAAACGATATTTTTGATTCAATTATACAGGTTTAGGGGTATTTTGGCAACGCTATTTGTCTGTTTGCTTATTCCCATATGTTCTTCGATATTAGACATTTGTACACAGTTGGGAACTAGTGCGGTCCGATGATCGGATTATCATTGAGCGGTGATGGCGGCATGCAAACCGACGCTTCTCAGTATCAATAGCCTTTTGGGTTTTTATTTTATTTTATATTATGATTGACCTTAGCTTTCAGCTTTGTATGGAGTCCGCGTCCTTAGCGACAGGAGGCTGGACTTGACCGCTGAGGTGGTGACGTATCAGAGTCTGATACAAGTCGATGGCTGATTGGTTATAAACCTTGGATCAAGTTTTGATTATATTTTATAATTTCATTAATGTACTCGACTCAGATTTTGTTTAAGGGACATGACTACCAACAATAGGGCTCACTCTGGGTTTATTTGTTTGTTTTTAACGATCTTTTTTTGATTAATTTTTTCACATATTCACTTGCACTAATGTATCATTAATTCTCATTGGCTATCACAGGGGTGTGTCTAATTATTCAGCCGAGATTGGCTGATCTTGAGGGGAGTGTGTTTGGGAGCCTATTTAAAGGCTGATTTTGTTTAGTGTTAACCTGTCAGAGGAAGGGACTGTTGCTGTCCCGAAACGTCACATTTTGCAATAAAATCACTTTGCCACATTTTGATGAAAAGTCAGTGAGTGCTTCTTTTCTATATATATATATTTATATATATATATATATATATATATATATATATATATACATATATATATATATATATATAAATACAGGTACAAAATTTGTTTTTTTTAGCACACCTTACAAAAAGTTTATATATACAACTTTGAGGGTGCTGCCAATATGACCCAGTAATTACACAAACAAAAAGGTATCGGCGCACATCCATTTTCAAAAGCACAACATATTATTTGAACTGCTGCAAAAAAATACCTGCAAACCAAACAACATCAAGAAACAACTATTCTTTTTAAATAAAATTGGGATCTTAGTCACACAATATGGCCATATTTTGCTTAGCCAGTCAGCCAGTGATTTTAGTGTGCGCCGATACCTTTTTGTTTGTATATATATTTATATATATATATATATATATAATATATATAATATATATATATATATATATATATACTAGTTGATAAGCCTGCCCAGAGGGCAGTCTATGGCCTAGATTTAGAGTTCGGCGGTAAAAGGGCTGTTAACGCTCCGCGGGCTTTTTTCTGGCCGCACCATAAATTTAACTCTGGTATCGAGAGTTCAAACAAATGCTGCGTTAGGCTCTAAAAAAGGAGCGTAGAGCATTTTTACCGCAAATGCAACTCTCGATACCAGAGTTGCTTACGGACGCGGCCGGCATCAAAAACGTGCTCGTGCACGATTCTCCCATAGGAAACAATGGGGCTGTTTGAGCTGAAAAAAAACCTAACACCTGCAAAAAAGCAGCGTTCAGCTCCTAACGCAGCCCCATTGTTTCCTATGGGGAAACACTTCCTACGTCTGCACCTAACACCCTAACATGTACCCCGAGTCTAAACACCCCTAGCCTTACACTTATTAACCCCTAATCTGCCGCCCCCGCTATCGCTGACCCCTGCATATTATTATTAACCCCTAATCTTCCGCTCCGTAAACCGCCGCAACCTACGTTATCCCTATGTACCCCTAATCTGCTGCCCTAACATCGCCGACCCCTATGTTATATTTATTAACCCCTAATCTGCCCCCCACAACGTCGCCGACACCTACCTACACTTATTAACCCCTAATCTGCCGAGCGGACCTGAGCGCTACTATAATAAAGTTATTAACCCCGAATCCGCCTCACTAACCCTATCATAAATAGTATTAACCCCTAATCTGCCCTCCCTAACATCGCCGACACCTAACTTTAATTATTAACCCCTAATCTTCCGATCGGAGCTCACCGCTATTCTAATAAATGTATTAACCCCTAAAGCTAAGTCTAACCCTAACACTAACACCCCCCTAACTTAAATATAATTTACATCTAACGAAATAAATTAACTCTTATTAAATAAATGATTCCTATTTAAAGATAAATACTTACCTGTAAAATAAATCCTAATATAGCTACAATATAAATTATAATTATATTATAGCTATTTTAGGATTAATATTTATTTTACAGGCAACTTGGTATTTATTTTAACTAGGTACAATAGCTATTAAATAGTTAAGAACTATTTAATAGTTACCTAGTTAAAATAATAACAAAATTACCTGTAAAATAAATCCTAACCTAAGATATAAATAAACCTAACACTACCCTATCAATAAATTAATTAAATAAACTACCTACAATTACCTACAATTAACCTAACACTACACTATCAATAAATTAAATAAACACAATTGCTACAAATAAATACAATTAAATAAACTAGCTAAAGTACAAAAAATAAAAAAGAACTAAGTTACAGAAAATAAAAAAATATTTACAAACATAAGAAAAATATTACAACAATTTTAAACTAATTACACCTACTCTAAGCCCCCTAATAAAATAACAAAGCCCCCCAAAATAATAAATTCCCTACCCTATTCTAAATTAAAAAAGTTACAAGCTCTTTTACCTTACCAGCCCTGAACAGGGCCCTTTGCGGGGCATGCCCCAAGAAGTTCAGCTCTTTTGCCTGTAAAACAAAACATACAATACCCCCCCCAACATTACAACCCACCACCCACATACCCCTAATCTAACCCAAACCCCCCTTAAATAAACCTAACACTAATCCCCTGAAGATCTTCCTACCTTGTCTTCACCATCCAGGTATCACCGATCCGTCCTGGCTCCAAGATCTTCATCCAACCCAAGCGGGGGTTGGCGATCCATAATCCGGTGCTGAAGAGGTCCAGAAGAGGCTCCAAAGTCTTCCTCCTATCCGGCAAGAAGAGGACATCCGGACCGGCAAACATCTTCATCCAAACGGCATCTTCGATCTTCTTCCATCCGGTGCGGAGCGGGTCCATGTTGAAGCAGGCGACGCGGATCCATCCTCTTCTTCCGATGTCTCCCGACGAATGACGGTTCCTTTAAGGGACGTCATCCAAGATGGCGTCCCTCGAATTCCGATTGGCTGATAGGATTCTATCAGCCAATCGGAATTAAGGTAGGAATATTCTGATTGGCTGATGGAATCAGCCAATCAGAATCAAGTTCAATCCGATTGGCTGATCCAATCAGCCAATCAGATTGAGCTCGCATTCTATTGGCTGTTCCGATCAGCCAATAGAATGCGAGCTCAATCTGATTGGCTGATTGGATCGGCCAATCGGATTGAACTAGATTCTGATTGGCTGATTCCATCAGCCAATCAGAATATTCCTACCTTAATTCCGATTGGCTGATAGAATCCTATCAGCCAATCGGAATTCGAGGGACGCCATCTTGGATGACGTCCCTTAAAGGAACCGTCATTCGTCGGGAGACATCGGAAGAAGAGGATGGATCCGCGTCGCCTGCTTCAACATGGACCCGCTCCGCACCGGATGGAAGAAGATCGAAGATGCCGCTTGGATGAAGATGTTTGCCGGTCCGGATGTCCTCTTCTTGCCGGATAGGAGGAAGACTTTGGAGCCTCTTCTGGACCTCTTCACCACCGGATTATGGATCGCCAACCCCCGCTTGGGTTGGATGAAGATCTTGGAGCCAGGACGGATCGGTGATACCTGGATGGTGAAGACAAGGTAGGAAGATCTTCAGGGGATTAGTGTTAGGTTTATTTAAGGGGGGTTTGGGTTAGATTAGGGGTATGTGGGTGGTGGGTTGTAATGTTGGGGGGGTATTGTATGTTTTGTTTTACAGGCAAAAGAGCTGAACTTCTTGGGGCATGCCCCGCAAAGGGCCCTGTTCAGGGCTGGTAAGGTAAAAGAGCTTGTAACTTTTTTAATTTAGAATAGGGTAGGGAATTTATTATTTTGGGGGGCTTTGTTATTTTATTAGGGGGCTTAGAGTAGGTGTAATTAGTTTAAAATTGTTGTAATATTTTTCTTATGTTTGTAAATATTTTTTTATTTTCTGTAACTTAGTTCTTTTTTATTTTTTGTACTTTAGCTAGTTTATTTAATTGTATTTATTTGTAGCAATTGTGTTTATTTAATTTATTGATAGTGTAGTGTTAGGTTAATTGTAGGTAATTGTAGGTAGTTTATTTAATTAATTTATTGATAGGGTAGTGTTAGGTTTAATTATATCTTAGGTTAGGATTTATTTTACAGGTAATTTTGTTATTATTTTAACTAGGTAACTATTAAATAGTTCTTAACTATTTAATAGCTATTGTACCTAGTTAAAATAAATACCAAGTTGCCTGTAAAATAAATATTAATCCTAAAATAGCTATAATATAATTATAATTTATATTGTAGCTATATTAGGATTTATTTTACAGGTAAGTATTTATCTTTAAATAGGAATCATTTATTTAATAAGAGTTAATTTATTTCGTTAGATGTAAATTATATTTAAGTTAGGGGGGTGTTAGTGTTAGGGTTAGACTTAGCTTTAGGGGTTAATACATTTATTAGAATAGCGGTGAGCTCCGATCGGAAGATTAGGGGTTAATAATTGAAGTTAGGTGTCGGCGATGTTAGGGAGGGCAGATTAGGGGTTAATACTATTTATGATAGGGTTAGTGAGGCGGATTCGGGGTTAATAACTTTATTATAGTAGCGCTCAGGTCCGCTCGGCAGATTAGGGATTAATAAGTGTAGGTAGGTGTCGGCGACGTTGTGGGGGGCAGATTAGGGGTTAATAAATATAATATAGGGGTCGGCGGTGTTAGGGGCAGCAGATTAGGGGTACATAGGGATAACGTAGGTGGCGGCGCTTTGCGGTCGGAAGATTAGGGGTTAATTATTGTAAGTAGCTGGCGGCGATGTTGTGGGGGGCAGATTAGGGGTTAATAAATGTAATATAGGGGTCGGCGGGGTTAGGGGCAGCAGATTAGGGGTACATAAGTATAACGTAGGTGGCGGTCGGAAGATTAGGGGTTAAAATTTTTAATCGAGTGGCGGCGATGTGGGGGGAGCTCGGTTTAGGGGTACATAGGTAGTTTATGGGTGTTAGTGTACTTTAGGGTACAGTAGTTAAGAGCTTTATGAACCGGCGTTAGACAGAAAGATCTTAACTCCTGCTATTTTCAGGCGGCTGGAATCTTGTCGTTAGAGCTCTAACGCTCACTGCAGAAACGACTCTAAATACCGGCGTTAGAAAGATCCCATTGAAAAGATAGGCTACGCAAATGGCGTAGGGGGATCTGCGGTATGGAAAAGTCGCGGCTGTAAAGTGAGCGTTAGACCCTTTAATCACTGACTCCAAATACCAGCGGGCGGCCAAAACCAGCGTTAAGAGCCTCTAACGCTGGTTTTGACGGCTACCGCCGAACTCTAAATCTAGGCCTATGTGTTGAAAATACAACCCCCCAAGCTACAAAAAATAGAATTACAGAAAAAAATAAACAAAGCTATCAAAAATAATAAAATTAAACCTAAACTAATACCCCTATAAAAATAAAAAAATCCCCCCTAAAATAAAAACACCCCCTAATCGAATACTGAACTACCAATAGACCTTAAAATGGCCTTTTGTAGGGCATTGCCCTAAGTTAAACAGCTCTTTTACATTAAAAATAAACAAAGTCCCCCCCTAAGAGTAAAACCCCCCACCCACCAATCCCCGCAAAAAAAAAGCTATCACTAATAAACCTAATCTACCCATTGCCCTGAAAAGGGCATTTATATGGGCATTGCCCTTAAAATGGCATTCAGCTCTTTTTCACTGTCCTTAAAAGGGCATTCAGCTCTTTTGAGATTTGCCCCCCAAAAAACCTAATCTAAAAAAACAAAACCCCCCAAAAAATTTAGAAAAAATAACACTAAAGCCCCCAAATAGGTACTCACATTTTCAGAAGTTCGGCGGAGAAGGTCTTCTTCCAGGCTGGTCCATCATCTTCATCCACAGAGTTTGTGGCACAGAGCGGAGGTCCGGAGCGGTCTTCCCAGATGTGGCAGCAATATCCGTGGTATACTGAATGTTAAATGCAAGGTACTGCAATCAATTTGGGGTACCTTGCGTTCCTATTGGCTGAATTTTTCAAAACAGCCAATAGGATTAGAGCTACCAAAATCCTATTGGCTGTTCAAATTAGCCAATAAGATTTCAGTAGCTCTCATTCTATTGGTTGCTGAATTTTTCAAAACAGCCAATAGAATGAGAGCTACTAAAATCATATTGACTGTTCAAATCAGCCAATAAGATTTCAGTAGCTCTTATCCTATTGGCTGATTTTGAAAATTTCAGCCAATAGGAATTCAAGGTACCCCAATAAATATGGGGTACCTTGAATTCTTTCTTCAGTGTGCAGCAGACGTTCATATGAAGAGGAACCTCCACACTTTCGATGAGCACTGCCACCACCGAGGAGCACCACCGCTGCTGTCGAGGAGCACCACCACTGTCAATGACTGCCACCGAGGATCACCACTTCTGGGAAGACTGCTCCAGACATCCGCTCTGTGCTGCCTTCGCTGTGGATGAAGATGATGTACCTGCCTGGAAGAAGACCTTATCCACTGGACTTCTGAAACCGTGAGTACCTATTTGGGGCTTTAGTGTTAGGTTTTCATTTTTTTTGGATAAGGTTTTTTGGGGGGGCAAATCTCAAAAGAGCTGAATGCCCTTTTAAGGGCAGTGGTAAAGAGCTGAATGCCCTTTTAAAAACAATGCCCATACAAATGCTCTTTTCAGGGTAATGGGTAGATTAGGTTTATAAGTGATAGTTTTATTTTAATTTTGGGGGGTTTGGTGAATGGGGGGTTTTACTGTTAGGGGGGACTTTGTTTATTTTTAATGTAAAAGAGCTGATTTCTTTAAGGCAATGCCCTACAAAAAAAGCACTTTAACGGCTATTGGTAGTTTAAGCATTAGATTAGTGGGTTTTTTATTTGGGGGGCATTTTTATTTTCATAGGGATTTGGTTTAAATTTTTTATTTTGGATAGTGTTGCTTATTATTTTTTGTAATGTTAGCGTTTTTTTATTTTCTGTAATTAAATTAATGTAATGTAATTATTTTGTATTTTGTATTGTAATAAAAAACTAAAAACAAGATATTTACAGCACAGCTAAAAATGGACTCAAAGATGTTATAAGTGGTTTGAACTTTCAAGTACTTAAAGGATATTCTGTCAATGTAAACTGGGACTCTGATTCCTTCCCTTATAATGGGATACAGGCTTGTGTTTTTTATTATCTTGTGAGTGTTTTTAAACGTTTTTTTTTTTTTTTTCAAATAATTTTTATTGAAGTCATAAAAAGATACAGAATATGGGGTAAGCCCCAAAACATTTATACATCAATATATACACAGTATAGTTAGCAACATAACACATTCACATATCTCAAGTGTTACTAAACAACGTGGGCTAATTAACAATAAGACTTCAGTTTTATTATAGAGTAAGAGAAGTGTAAAATGAACAGTAATGATCCCCTCCCAGCTATGTAAGAAAAAGATCAATGTATCTAATCAACTCAGGTTAGGGCTAGGGAGGAGATAACTCTATATTTTTATGGGGCAGGGGGGAAGCAGCGGGCAAGAGCCGCTCAGAATAGAGTAGGGGGGATGGGGGGCGGAGCCAATTAGTATGTCAGGGTTGTGGGCAGAAGTTGCTCAGGGTATAGTAATTTATATGCCTAGTTGGGGGGCAATCAATAAGATAGATAAGGGTAGGTCTCAAGAGGATTATGTGGGGGGGGGGGTGTATTAGTATGTATGGGATATAAGGGGTTTCTGTGTGAGATCCTCTCCTGGGGAAATGTCAACTATAGACAATGCGGGAAAAAGGAGAAGGGGTATGACCCGCAGACAACCAGTACCGGCGGGAAAGGAAGGAGAGGGCTCGACAGTAACAGGGTGTGGGCAGTGTAGGCAGTACCTATGATGTATATATTTTCCAACAAGCATGTCATCCTATGATATATCCATGATGACAGTACAAATTTATATGCTTAAGGAACTCCACTGAGGATCATGGAGAGTCTGCACTAACATGCCATGTGAATGAAATCACTCCAAGTAACTTGAGCAAAATTCTTAGCATGCCACACTGCCTCGGCCGCTGGCAGTGCGGAAGGATGCCAAGTTGTGCCGGGGTCTCTGGGAGCAATATTCTAATGTAATGCAACATGACAGAACACTTTCCACCATAATCCCCGTAGCATAAGGATACAACTATGTACAATCATAGAAAAGAAACATTCATAACCTCACATCCAGGAACCCTCCATATTGTTACTGCTAGAGATAGAGATAGTTAGCATATGTAATATAAGCGTTTTGCAAAAATATTGGCAAATTGTGGGGCTACAGGTAACTATGTCCTATCAAGATAAAATTATGCATCAGAGTTTACTATTGTAATATCAAATATAGTGGTATGGAAACATATTAAATGTATGTTGATAGTGAGGCTTTAAAAGTGGGGCCCCCTCTACGATGCAATAGTATTTTGGACAGGAAATCTAAGTGCTGGAGTGAGTCCACGCTGGCTGTAAGAACCTGTAGAGCTGTATTAGAAGCTGAACTGTTATTGTATGGAGGTTTAAACCTAGTTTAACCCCAATAGAACCAGGTGGTGTGTGGTATGGACATCTATATGCTAACTACAAAAATGATAGATTTTGTGAGACAGCATAGAAACAGTTAAATTCAACAAGGATACACCAAATACATGTCAGTAGATAGCAAAACCATCATAAAACATTTAGCGGGTTTTGTACAAGCTGAACATAACCATATAGACTTTGTTACTGTAGAGTTTAAAATGAGCTACTAAAGCTGCTAGCTTATATATACTGGTTATAGTTATGAGGATGCTGTCTTGGAGTAGCTATGTTGTGCAGTGCTTAATAATAAGGTGTGTCAACTCCATATTAGTGACTAAGTATTATGGGGATAGGACCTAAACACTGAACTCTATTCAGAAATATTTATGTAACAACCCACAGCATGTGAAAATCAAATAGCTTGGTTGAAATAATAATGTAATAAAATTGACATTGATTTGGGAAAATAGGGTTACAGTCTATACATATATCTCTAAAGCTCAGCCTAGTTACATATAGGTAGGATACCTGCTTTGCAGTGTGGGATGGGTATTTAACCCTTATTAGGAGACTCTCTGTGATTAAACAGTATCAATACATATAACGCTGCCTATGTAGATAGCGGTGAGCACCTATAAGTCAATGTCAGACTAATTCAGGAATAAGGCTGTATAACATTGAGGGCAATAAAGTACATGGGGGGCAGTAACCACAAATCTAAAGATATAACATATTAACGATAAAACCAACGCAAATTAACAGCTAATGCCAGACTGTGGAGAGCAGATGCAATAAGAAGGAACTCTGCAAAGGACTTCAGTGCCAGTTTTGTTAAGTTCTGCTACAAATAAAGAGAAAGTTATCCTATACCCTTTTGGTGCTTTCCCAGTGGCTTAGTGCTGTCACAAATGTGTCCCCTTAAATGGAGGGTATCAGAAACGTTCAAGTCTAGTGACTGGACCTCACCATGTGAAGGTAACAACAGCTCAGGCCCCACAAGAGCCGCAGGTGAGAAATACTTTAAGAACCCTAGAGATCTGTATCTCTTAGCGGCATATACTGGGGTCCAGTCATCACTTCCATTGCTAGCCATGTCTGGGTATAAAGGCTGCACAGATGCCTTCAAGCATTTCCCAAACTCTGTGACAGTACCTGGGTGCTGGGTTAGATGAGGAGGGTCGCGCAGTGTACAGGGGACATCCCGCATATAAGAAGAAGCAGAGCTCGATATATCCTCCGCTCCCAACTCCGCCTCCATAGTTATCGGCAATAAAAAATCTGTGTTGGGTGTCCCTCTAGGCCTGCAGCATGGAGGATTCAGCTCAAGTCTGCCATGGGAGTGTCCGATCTCTCCATGGGTTTGTGTAGCGAGATGGTGTGGCTGTGAGTAATATCCTCTTGTCCTGAGTTGGTTTGGTTATCCACATGCTGCAGTGAGGATATTAATGAAGACAGTATGGCTGTGAAGTCCTCTTTTAGGCTCTGGTTGTGACTATCTATGAGTTGTAGGGTACGCTGTTCCCATGCCTCCATAGCCTCCATAAGGGCGTCGTCGTTAGGGATTAAATGTTTTGCAGTCGTCTAGATTTAGGAAGGAAATTGTAGTCCCAGATCTTCTTCTGGAAATAATATGTAAGCGACTGCCTCTGGATCCAAGATTCTTAGGACAAGAATTTTATAGTCCAGGACTGTAGGGAAGATGTTAGGTCTTACCGCATGGCCTTATTATAAGACATTAGTCGGCTGCTTTTTCTCAAAGTAAAACAGTACTGAATCTCTCGATATAGTGAGAGTGCTTCTGAGATGATATTTTTTAGTATAATTTTAGTAGAGTAAAGTTTCTATTAGTAAAAATAGCAAGGTTTATAGTGAGAGCTCAACAGATAGACGTCTGGATGCTTCGGCAGTTGGCTCCGCCCCCCTAAACATTTTATATATAATAAATACAAAAACGTCTACCTTGATGTGGGTTTGTGCTTTGTTCTTCTCGCTACAGGTTTTTTATTGTAATGTAGTAATTTATTTTTATTGTAATTAAGGGGTTAATTTAGGTGGGGGGTTGGCAGTTTAGGGGTTAATAGATGTATTAAGTAGTTTGCGACGTTGGAGTTTGCGGATTTAGGGGTTAATAATTTTATTAGGTAGTTGTTTTTTTCTTAATACTTCGTGAGGCCGGTTAGTTTATTTTTTTCTTAATACTTCGTACGGGCGCTTAGTTGTTTTTTATTTAATACTTATTGCTTGGCGGTTAGGTGTTTTTTTCATACTTATTACGTGCAGTTCATTTTTTTTTTAATGCTTATTACGGGCAGGTTTTTTTCCGTTTGCCTTTGCTGCATCCCAGTGGATGCATGCATGCGTGCGCAACTGCCGGCGGCGACGGACATTACAAACGCAATTATAGTATAGATATATACATACAGACATGCGCATATATATATATATATATATATATATATATATATTTATATATTAAGAGAGAATTTTATATATTTGTATGAATATATATATATATATATATATATATATATATATTATTATTTTTTTTTTATTTATTTATAGGAAAATAAGAGTTCTTTTGCAGGTAACGGTTAAAACAAACAATCTTTATTCCACAACTTGGGTTAAAAAATCACATCCATGGGTCACAATTGAAGACAAAATGCAGCAAGATCCGCTAACATGTTTCATCTAAGGATCTTTACACCTGTTCAACTATTTAAAACGTCAAAAGTTACATGGTTGGTTAAAATAAAAAGAGCTGCTATTGGATGCCATTATCCAGACTTAGGGGTTTTAAAGAGATACTAGCCTTAAGTCCTGTAACTAAAGAGAATTTGGATGTATCAGAAAATATTTCTAACTATATACATACATAATACATTCTGACTATTGATAAAATTGAGACCAAATTATACTTAATTCTTATTTCCATGGGCATAACTGTGGTTCACATGGTCATACAAATTAGGGGAAATTAGACATAATTGAGGCAAATCTTGGAAGCAACAGTAAAAATGATAATTGCTGTCTTTATAGATCTAATCTGAATAAACCGATACAAACACAACTGTACTAGAAGCATATAAGCCAGTATCATGGGTAAGCAGATTCTGATGGGATGAAATATAAATTGTAAAAATGTACGTGTATATAGAGATATCATAAAGAGCCGGTGCTCAGAACATATTAGCACATAGACAACATTTCAGAACTCTTGATAGGTTCAAAAGATATGAGAGGTAACATATACTTGGTTTATCATAAGAAGTATTGACTAAAAGTTATTCCTGATATATATATAATATACAGTTCTCAATTGGCATAAACAGAGGGTGCTGAGAGGCTTATAGACAAAAACAAAAATATACAAAGTCACAAAATTATAACACTGTTGCTAAAGTCAGAAGGTATATCTAAGGTAACGAGAATTCAACTAATTGTAAATCTAAGCCAGAAGAGTTTGTGGTATTCAAAATGTACACATTAAAAGGAACACATACATTTAATAAGTAGCACATGCTGCTACAGAATATTAAATAGGCATTCAAAGATGTAAAAGATACTTTATGTTGAGATGTCCGGGTGAGCTAATATAGGGCCCTGATGGTATATATAGGTACACAATGCATACACTGAAAAGTGAGCTCAACCCTCCAAAAACTTCTCCTGGAAAGAGATTGATGTCTAGATAGCCAACTCAGATCTCCAGAGACCTTAACTCCAATGGTTTATAAGATCATATTCTGAGTTGAGCCCATTAGGGACCCTGCTCTGGAGTTTAAATATCCAGTACATCTCTCTCTTTCTCAAAAGTTTATTGCAATCACCACCTCTCTGTGGGCACAAGACCCTCTCAGTGGCCTGCCACCTTAGACTGGCTGTGCATCCTTTGATGGTGCCTGGCGAAATGTTGCACTTGGGGGGTAGTAGCTTCCCCATCTTAATGGTGGACATGTGGTTCCTGATGCAAACCTTGATTTCAGTTGTTGTTAGTGCTACATATTGCAAATGACACTGTATGCATGTCAGGACATAGATTACATAGGTAGAAGTGCATTTTAAGCAGCTGTTAATTGGAAAAATTCCCACTGTAACCTCAGACCTGAAACTATCAGAGACTGTAATAAATATGCATATATATAACTGTATATTAAAGGGACATAAAACCCACATTTTTTCTTTGATGATTTAGAAAGAGCATGCAATTTTAAACAACTTTCTAATTTACTTCTATTATTTAATTAGCTTCAGTCTCTAGATAGTATTTGCTGAAAAGCATATCTAGATAGGCTCAGTAGCTGCTGATTGGTGGCTGCACATAAATGTCTCATGTGATTGGCTCACCCATGTGCATTGCTATTTCTTTAACAAAGGATATCTAAAAAAATGAAGCATATTAGATAATAGAAGTAAATGGGAATGTTTTTTTAAAATGGTATCCTCTATCTGAATCATGAAAGTAAAATGTAGGGTTTAGTGTCCCTTTAAGGCCTATAATGCCATTGAGACTTTCTAGTGACAACATAATTAATGAGATCAAGCCTCATGCAGCATTGCACTTGCATACACGCAGCCTGTGTTTGATATAGGAACATTGTGAGCATTAATTATTCCTGTTTACCCCAAATCCATTATTGTAGTAAAAAAAAGCTTTCATGTAGAAAAACCTTTAGGATCAACGTGGGAAACAAGTCTCATAATTCTCTTGGATATATAAATTAGAAAAAATATTTTTGTACTCTTTTTAAAAAAGTCAAAACCGTCATACAATTTGCTCTCCAAATCCTTCAAGGCTGATTTATAATTTGCTTATTGAAACATGTGGAAGTAATATTGCATTTTTGGAATCAATACAAAATCCCATGGCTAGCAAGCTACCTCCCTTTTAAGCCACTTAATGATAAAAAGTATTTTGTAAGATGTTTTTCATTCACCGCTACTTTCTATTTTCTTATAATTATAAGTACTCTGTAAGCAATATGTAACATTACATGCTTTTGTATAACTGCACTGTGAGGAATTAATCTAAAACACATTTTCTTCCTCGTGCATTCTCTTGTAATCACAGTTACAAAGCCATAATTTATCCTTGACACAGGACTCATATGCAACAGAAACCAGATGATAGAAAAAGAGTTGATTTTATAATGCGTGTAGTTATTCAAATGCATTGACTTATCAATTTGCTATGTTTTATACACCTTTATAAATATATTAACATAAACATTTTCATGAATATGCTTGTAAAACTGTTCAAACGGCGTTCCATAAAAGAGACATGGGAATAGCCATCTGTAATATGTACCACCCGTGCAGCAATGGTGGCTGGAGCACATTGTTTTCCAGGGCTTTAATATTGCAGAGCAGCCCACTTATTCTCCACTTTGAAAGTTTGGTGGAATTAATTACCCTGTCTTACTTTTTTGGGACCAGTACAAGGCAAAATTGGAGACTTACTGTAACATTGCTTTATGCACTTATGCCCTAGGGGGAGTGCAAAATCGCAACTTGTTATGTAGATTTTTTAAGCTCAATGATAAATTCCACATTAGCAGATCTTATACTAACTCATATTAATCCTCTATTTTAGCTCATTTGGAATTTTAAATGAACAATATGCATGTCTCCAGGGCTGTTTCTAGAGAATCTGGCTCCCAGTGCAAAATTCCAAAATGCGCCCCCCTCACAGATTCTAAAGTCACCCTCCTAGACCTTGCACGTCACTCTGTCATTTAGAGGTCAGCTACAAAGCAGCAGTGCACTACTGGGACCTAGCTGAACACATCTGGTGAGCAAATGACAAGAGACAAATGTGTGTTGCGGCCAACCACCAGTTATTTCCTAGTAGTGCATTGCTGCTGCTAAGGATATGTACATATGCTTTTCAACAATGGATGCCAAAAGAACAAGAATAATAGAATTGTCTTAACATTTTTTGGTGTTTCCTGAATTATGAAAGTTTAATTTTGACTTTCCTATGCCTTTAAATATGTCCTTTTTCTACTACGTTTTTTCCAAATATATTGATATTATCTAAAAATATCTTTATATCTTTTACTAATTGCCATTAAATGTATACTTTTCTCATAGCTATGCATATTTATTTGTTTAATGCATATCAATCCCTTTAAATTCTTATCCAAAATGTATCTACAAAACTTCCAATAGACTAAAGTTGAACTTAGCAAAAAAAGTCTTCAGGTAAGATTTTCTAAAGAATTGCAATGTGTCACTGGGTGTATTTGTAACTTATTTAGGGGTCTATTACAATTATTTGGAAAAGTTATAACAATTTTTTTTTCAAAATTCACTATTAAAGTCTATGAGATTTTTGCACATAAATAATCTGATAAAGAACTGTAATAGCTGTTTATTTTTCAAATATATTATACACACAGGCAGTAATAGACATATATGCACACACAGGCAGTAATAGACAGAAATGCACACACAGTCAGTAATAGACTGAGACATGCACTCACAGACAGTAATAGACAGAGACATTTACTCACAGGCAGCAATAGACAGAGACATGCACACACAGGCAGTAATAGACTGAGACATGCACACACAGGCAGCAATAGACAGAGACATGCAAACATAGGCAGTAATAGACAGAGACATGCACACACAGACAGTAATAGACAGAGACATGCACTCACAGACAATAATAGACAGAGACATGCACTCACAGACAGTAATAGACAGAGACATGCACACACAGGCAGTAATAGACAGAGACATGCACTCACAGACAGTAATAGACAGAGACATTTGCTCACAGGCAGCAATAGACAGAGACATGCACACACAGGCAGTAATAGACAGAAATGCACACACAGGCAGTAATAGACAGAAATGCACACACAGGCAGTAATAGACTAAGACATGCACTAACAGACAGTAATAGACAGAGACATTTACTCACAGGCAGCAATAGACAGAGACATGCACACACAGACAGTAATAGACAGACATGCACACACAGGCAGTAATAGACAGAGACATGCACACACAGGCAGTAATAGACAAAGACATGCACACACAGGCAGTAATAGACAGACATGCACACACAGGCAGTAATAGACAGAGACATGCACACACAGGCAGTAATAGACAGACATGCACACACAGGCAGTAATAGACAGAGACATGCACACACAGGCAGTAATAGACAGACATGCACACACAGGCAGTAATAGACAGACATGCACACACAGGCAGTAATAGACAGAGACATGCACTCACAGACAGTAATATACAGAGACATTTACTCACAGGCAGCAATAAACAGAGACATGCACACACAGGCAGTAACAGACAGAGATATGCACACGCAGACAGTAATAGACAGTGACATGCGCTCACAGACAGTAATAGACAGAGACATGCACTCACAGACAGTAATAGACAGAGACATGCACTCAAAGGCAGTAATAGGCAGAAATATGCACACACAGACAGTAATAGATAGACACGTGCACACGCAGGCAGTAATAGACAGAGACATGCACACACAGGCAGTAACAGACAGAGACATTCACTCACAGGCAGTAACAGACAGAGACATGCACACACAGACAGTAATAGACAGAGACATTCACACACAGACAGTAATAGACAAAGACATTCACACACAGACAGTAATAGACAGAGACATGCACACACAGGCAGTAATAGACAGAGACATGCACACACAGGCAAGGATAGATAGGCATACACACACAGGCAGGGATAGATAGGCATATACACACACAGACAGTAATAGACAAAGACATTCACACACAGACAGTAATAGACAGAGACATACACACACAGACAGTAATAGACAGAGACATGCACACACAGGCAGTAGTAGACAGAGACATGCACACACAGGCAGGGATAGATAGGCATATACACACATACAGACAGTAATAGACAAAGACATTCACACACAGACAGTAATAGACAGAGACATACACACACAGACAGTAATAGACAAAGACATTCACACACAGACAGTAATAGACAGAGACATGCACGCACAGGCAGTAATAGACAGAGACATGCACACACAGGCAAGGATAGATAGGCATACACACACAGGCAGGGATAGATAGGCATATACACACACAGACAGTAATAGACAAAGACATTCACACACAGACAGTAATAGACAGAGACATACACACACAGACAGTAATAGACAGAGACATGCACACGCAGGCAGTAGGAGACAGATACATGCACACACAGGCAGGGATAGATAGGCATATACACACACACACAGACAGTAATAGACAAAGACATTCACACACAGACAGTAATAGACAGAGACATACACACACAGACAGTAATAGACAGAGACATGCACACACAGGCAGGGATAGATAGGCATACACACACTCAGGCAGTAAAAGGCAGATACACACACACCGGCAGGGATAGATAGGCATACACACTCAGGCAGTAATAGGAGACACAAGCCCTCACATGTGAGTTTGTGAAATCTTGCCATTGTCATTATGGAGTAAATGACACATACACACACCCATCACTATTAAAGGGACATTATACACTCATTTTTTCTTTGCATAAATGTTTTGTAGATGATCTATTTATATAGCCCATGAAAAAAAAATTTTTTTTTAACTGTATAGTTTTGCTTATTTTTAAATAACATTAATTTTCAGACTCCTAACCAAGCCCCAAAGTTTTATGAGAATACCGTCAGATACCTACTCCAGCTTGCTTCTGTTTATGTAAAGGGTCTTTTCATATCCAAAAGAATGGGGAGGGGGAGTGTCTTATTTCCCACTTGCAGTGGGCTTTCCAGCTGCCTTTTCAACAGAGCTAAACTGAGAGCTTCTAAGTAAGTTTTTAAACAGTTTTATACTGGAATTTTATATCAGTATCTGTGCATCCTATTCTTTATAGTAGTGTCTATTGCATGCAGTTACATGAAAATGAGTGTATACTGTCCCTTTAACTTTATTAAACAATAAGTAAATAAATTAAAAAAAAAAGCATAATGTCAAAAAGATTTTTTTTTTTATTCAACAGTCCTTAAACATCTGGGTCCCTAAACAGCCACACAATGCAGGCTCACAATCCATCAAACTGGGAAGAAATGAAGGGTGCACAGGCTTATGTAATCTCCCCAGACATATACAAAACACGGAAGGGGACAGCACTCTCAGGCCGGACCGGGTACACATCCCATGACCCTGTAACATGCACAGCCCTGGGTGCACAATAGCACTCTCAGGAAGCTGCACTGTCCACAGAGTCACGGGCAGATAACCACAGACAGGTCTGGGTGCATTTTTTTCCCAGTTTGCTGGATTGTGAGCCTGCATTATGTGGCTGTTTAGGAACCCAGGTTTTTGGAAGAGACCTTGACGTGGTACCTGGACTTGTCCCATTTGGCCAGATGCGGTAACTAACTCTTCCATTTTTATTTTTTACCTTAGTTGTGAGCTTGTAAGTGAGTGCTGGACTTTATTTGTGTTATATTTATTTGTTTGTTTTGTAATTTTCCCTTTTGGAACTTGCACCCAGACCTGTCTGGGGTTAACTGCCTGTGACTCTGTGGACAGTGCAGCTTCCTGAGAGTGCTATTGTGCATCCAGGGCTGTGCATGTTACAGGGTCATAGGATGTGTACTCGGTCCGGCCTGAGAGTGCTGTCCCCTTCCGTGTTTTGTATTTTTCTGGGGAGATTACATAAGACTGTGCACTCTTCATTTTTTCCCAGTTTGCTGGATTGTGAGCCTGCATTGTGTGGCTGTTTAGGGACCCATGTTTTTTGGAAGAAACGTTGACGTGGTACCTGGGCTTGTCCCATTTGGCCAGATGCGGTAACTAACTCTTCCATTTTTACTTTTTACCTTAGTTGTGAGCTTGTAAGTGAGTGCTGGACTTTCTCTGTGTGTAGATAGAGAGGATATAGTGAAGATACCCTCAATAAAGCAAAAGAAAGTGTACAACAAAAAACAAGGGAGGATTTACTAAAATATAAAAGGAAAGATGTAAAAATGAGGGACACTGAGAAACCTAGGTTTATTACTACCTATAGTACTGATTTTAAAAACATTAGTAAAATCATTAAAGATACTATCCCTGTATTATACTCAGATCCAGTACTAAAAACTATAATGAAAGAAGGTGTAGACATTATACCTAAAAGAGGAAAAACACTTTCGAATTACCTCTCTCCATCTAATCTTCCAACAAAACACAACAAATGTTGGCTAAAAGAAAGAAAGGGATTCTTTAGATGCAGAAGAAATATATGTAAAACCTGTAACCATGTCATCGAGGGTGATAGTTTTTCTTCATCTGCAACACAGCAAGATTATAAAATTAAATACTACATAACTTGTTCAACTACACATGTAGTATACCTACTAAAGTGTGATCTTTGCAAAATTAATTATGTAGGTAAAACCAAGCGAAGTATTAAAGATAGGTTCCTGCAGCACCTAAGATCAATTGAGGATGACGATACAGACACACCAGTGTCTAGGCATTTTAAAAGTCAACATAATTCAGATGTGTCTCTACTAAAGATACAAGGTATTGATCATGTTCCTCTATGGAAACGTGGAGGAGACAGAGAAGATAAACTCAATAAACGTGAAGTCTTTTGGATTTTCACATTGAAAACATGTAATCCACTAGGGCTAAATATGCGTAGAGACCTAGATCTATTTGTGAACTAATATCTACCTAACTGTTCGAGAAGAGAATAATATTGAGTATAATAAAATTGAAGGGAGAAATAATGTATGGCCACTAAAAAAGTCTTAATTACTTACAATTATACATATCCTTATTTTTGAACTCTACTGTAGAAATAAAATATATCAAACACTGTATGCTAAATAGAATAAGATCTGAATAACAACTAAACACAATAATTTGAGCATTCCAACATTCAATTAATGTTTTGAATATTCAATTCTTAACTATATAAAATATATTCTAGAAATTAAGCAGAATAAAAATGAACAAAATCAAAAAAATTGAAAGACCGGAATATTAATTTCATTAAATTTACCAAATGAGACTATAGAGACAACTTCAAATAGTTTAGCTAATGTTTAATATTAAGTTAACAAATACTATTACTATTCATGTAAAAAATCATTACTTATTATGTATAAAATAATTTGAAGATGTTCTTCAACAAAGGATAGGCAGTAAATAGTGAAAACCAACACAGTGTCTGTTACACTTATAAATGTCTCTTTAAGAAAAGTGCTATAAAGCAAGAGTGATCAGGATTGCTTTCAAGCAGTGATCAAGTGCGCAAACGCACAAAACATGTCTGCGTGTGGTCCAGATCGCTGACACTGTGTTTTTACTCTTAGTGCTTTATTACAGCTGTGTGTAGGCTGTCATGCTTTTACTTTTGTATTTATAATAAAGGAAGTTTTACTTTATCCTGGAGATCTTTGCGCTTTATGTGGGGACATTCTAGTGGAACACATTTCTATTTTTTGAGACGCTGACTACAGACCGGCTCAGACTCCACAGCTGCAGATCTCTACACACTCTGACTCATTTGCTCCTCAGCGTGTTACCGGACAGCGAGCAAGCTACAGGTACTTTTGAGACATTTTCTTGTCAGTCTCTGTGTGCGCTTTTACTTACAAAGTGTTCAATTATATATATATATATATATATATATATATATATATATATTAATTAATGTATATGCTTGTGATCCCTGTATTTTAACATTTGCTATACCAGTAGTTTATCAAGCAAGCACTGCCACTTTAACACAATAAAAAAAAATATATATATATATATGTTTATTTTTTTAAGTGTTCCCCACTGCTCCCTAATGCACCTGTCCACTGTCCGGTCTGCCTGCCCCTAGAAACGCCCCTGCATGTCTCCTTCAAAAGTCGTATTAGAACTTAATTTAATTCAGACACTGTAGTTATAAAAATGATCACATAAAACAGGGAGTAGGGGATTAGCCTGTTAATTTACACCAGAAAGGTTGAAAATATGTATTACCCCAATTCTTAAAAAGTTTGGACAGTATGGAAAATGCAAATAAAACAAACAAAAAGAGTAATTTCCAAATTCAATTCACCCTGTAGTATATTGAAAACACATTATTTGATGTTTTACTTTGTGAATTTAATGTATTTTTTAAAATATACACTCATTTCAAATCTGATCACTGCAACACACTCCAAAAAAGATGGGATAGTCGACTGTTTACTACTGTGTAATATCATATCATAATATACTTTTTAAGCGTTTGGGCACTAAAGACACCAGTTGTAAAGTTTACCAAGCAGAATTTTTCAAATGACTTTTTTTTTTTGTTTTTGTATTTTCCATACTGTCCCATCTTTTTCTGATTGAGGTTGTATAATTCGAAAAAAAAAAACGACTAATTAGAAAGCACTACAAACCATATTAAGGGCTCCATTTATTAAGCTGAGTATCATCAGACCACTTCTTCCAAAACTGTATGCCAGCTCTTAGCTGGTGGATTAAAATTACCCCGAACACATTCACCAATCAGCTAGCGTGAGCTTCTGCAATCCCGGGCAAACAGGTTCACAGAAGCGAACCCTGTCCGTCTGGGCTTTGTTAAATAGGGTTATAAAAGTCAACATCCTATAAGAGCCAAGGAGTCTCATGACATTCAGTATCTGTAGTTTTTAAAATAACCTTGTATAACATTGTGCAACGTCCACAGAAATGGCTTTTATACATATGAATCAAATATAAATTGTACTTAGAAGTATAGAGCTGAAAGATAAAATTAGAACAACATGTTTGGAACCAAAATAAGAGGCAAACTGAAAATTGTAACAAGAAGTATGAACCTGACAAATTTCCAAAAACATCAATGTTAGTTTTGCAAATCTCTCTGCTACTGGAATATTTTCCTGTGGCACAAAGATTTGAGAAAACAGTGTACAGGTAGTTTTTTACTCTGCATTACCACTTACTGAAATGGTTATTTAACTTTTGCTTACTCTAGTAATTTGCTATCCAAGCAGTTGAATCAGATCTTTCTTACATCTTTATTTTGCTATGGTGATTTACTCAGGCTACTACAAGCAATTACATCACTTGGGTTTCTACTAACATTAAAAAAGAGAATGGGTAAAGGTAAAGGAACTATTAATAAAGAATGTAATATATTCCAGCAAGTAATGGATCATAAGGAATACATCATACTGGAAACTGGAAACAATTTTACAGTACAATCTCTCTTTAACATATTTCTTAGAAAAGACAGTGTGTATGGACCAGAAGGAACATTTGATTAAATCAATTTAAAAACAACCTCACATTTCATCTAACATAATTTGAAAAAAGAAACCAAACACATTAATCAAATTCTCGTTATTGGGGAACTACATGCTAAAGTAAAAAAATCATATAAAATATAGAAAGATCATTTAGAGGACGATATAAAAATATATAAAACAAAGATAAGGTATGCAGGTAATTAGAGAATTGCCAAAAAACTCTCACTAAATTTCCCTTTTTTATCTTAAAAAAGTGATTTTTGGAAGGGCTAGATAACGAGTGGCACGCTAGCAGTTGCACGCGAGCGATAATGGGTTTATCACAGGTTTTTTTATGCATTGGAAGTAATGTGCATATTGCAAGTTGAAAGTAAATGAGTGGCGTGCTAACAGTTGCATGCGAGTGATAAGGGGTTTATCACGGATGTTTGCATGCATTAGAAGTAGTGCGCGTATTACAAGTTGAAAGTAAAGGCATCCCTCAAGTGCAATTTAATTTAAAGTGCATCAGGTTAGTGCGACTTTAGAGCTCTGTTTAAAGGGACATGAAACCCACATTTTTTCTTTCATGATTTAGAAAGAGCATACAATTATAAACAACTTTCTAATTTACTTCTATTATCTATTTTGCTTCATTCTCTTGTTATTCTTTGCTGAAAAGCATATCTAGATATGCTTAGTAGCTGCTGATTGGTAGCTGCACATAGATGCCTCCTGTGATTGGTTCACAGTGTGCATTGCTATTTCTTCATTAAAGTATATCTAAAGAATAAAGCAAATTAGGTAATAGAAGTAAATTGGAATGTTGTTTAAAATTATATTCTCTACCTTAATCATGAAAGAAAATGTTTGGGTATAGTGTCCCTTTAACTGTTATGCTTGAATGAAAATTTGCTCAAAATACATCAAATACATTTAAAAGTACAGTTAAACTCATAATAACACTATATAATAAAATTATTAAAAAACATAATTTATGCTTACCTGATAAATTATTTTCTTTCATGGCATGGAGAGTCCACGAATCCATTCAATTAGTAATGGTAACTCAACTCCTGGCCACCAGGTGGAGGCAAAGAACACCCCAGCAAAGCTTCAAGTATTCTCCCACTACCCAAAATCCCCAGTCCTTCAGCCAATGAATTATGGAAAGAGAAGAAGACACAAAGGGTATAGAGGTGCCTGAGTTTAATGTCAAAAAGCGGTCTTAAAAATAAGGGCGGGTCATGGACTCTCCATGCCAGGAAAGAAAATAATTTATCAGCTACGTATAAATTATGTTTACTAGTGGGAACCAATACCAAAGCTAGAGTCCACAGAATGGGAGGGAGGGATACACAAGACAGGCAAACCTAAACAGAAGGCACCACCGCTTGAAGAACTTTCCTCCCAAAAGAAGAAGAAATCTGAGGCAAGAACATCAGATTTATAAAATTTGGAAAAAAGTATGCATTAATGACCAAGTGGCTGCCTTGCAAATCTGTTCCATAGAAGCATCATTTTTAAAGGCCCAAGAGGAAGTGACAGCCCTAGTGGAGGCTGCTGTCTAGCTGTCTCATAAGCCAATCGAATAACACTTCTCAACCAGAAGGAAATAGTAGAAGAAGTGGCCTTCTGACCTCTCCGTTTACTAGAAAAGGCAACAAAAAGAGCAGAAGATTGACGAAAATATCTTGTAGCCTGTAAATAGAACATTAAAGCATGCACAACATCCAGATTGTGCAATAACCGCTCCTTCTTAGAGGAAGGATTAGGGCAAAATGAAGGAACAACAATTTCTTGGTTAATAATGAGTTCCGAGACCACCATAGGTAGAAATCCTAACTTAGTACTGAAAACCGCCTTACCCGTATGAAGATAAGGAGAATCACACTGTAGAGCCGAAAGCTCCAAAACTTTACGGGTAGAGGAGATAGCCAGCAGAAACAAAACCTTCCAGGACTATAACTTGATATCAACAGAATGCATAGGCTCAAATGGAGCCTGCTGCAGAACTTTACGAACCAGATTAAGACTCCAAGGAGGAGCAATAGACCTAAACACAGGCTTGATTCTAACCAAAGCCTGGACAAAAGATTGAACATCTGACAAAATTGCTGGATGCTTCTGCAGAAGAATCGACAGAGCTGAAATCTAACCATTTAGAGTACTGACTGATAAACCCTTCTCCATGGCTCTCAATTCTAGGTTATTTATAGGGAGGACAGACTCCTCCTAAGTACAAAGTCCCTGACCTCTAAGGGACCCCCAAACTGCTCCCCAGCTTAACAGGCTGGCATCCGTGGTCACAATCTCACACGAAAGTCTCAGGAAACAAGTGCCCTGAGACAAATGGTCCTGGGAGATCCACCAAGACAGAGACATCCTTGTCTGAGAGTCTAAAACTATCCTCTGAGAGAGATCCGAGAGATCCGTTCCATTGATTGAGCATACATAACTGTAGAGGTCTCAGATGGAAGCGAGAAAATGGAATAATGTCCTTTTATGCCACCATGAGACCAATTACTTCCATGCATACAGCCACCGATGGACGAATAGAGGACTGAAGAGAATGACAGGCCTCCAGAAGCTTGAATTTTCTGACCTCGGTCAAAAACATCTTCATAGATACTGAGTCTATGATAGGCCCCAGAAAATATACCCTGGTACTTGGCACCAAGGAACTTTACCCTAGATTCATCTTCCACCCGTGAGAGTGGAGAATAGCTAACAGAGAATCTGTATGGGATCTTGCTATCTGAAAAAATGATGCCTGGACCAAGATATCTTCCAGATAAGGAGCCACCACAATCCCTAGAGATCTGGCCACTGCTAAAAGAGCCCCTAGAACCTTCGTAAAGATTAGAAGAGCAGTACCGAGGCTGAATGGCAGGGCTACAAATTGGAAATGTTGATCCAAAAAATCGAACCTCAGGAACTTTAGATATTCCCTGTGGATAGGCACATGAAGATACGCATCCATTAGGTCTATAGTGATCATTAACTGACCCTCCTGAACTAGAGGGAGAATAGAACAATTAGTCTCTATTTTGAAGGATAGGACCTTGAGAAACTTGTTGAGAGACTTTAAGTTTAGCATGGGTCAAAAGGTTTCCTCCTGTTTGGGAACTACAAAAAGATTTTAATAAAATCCCTGACCCTGTTCTGCTAGAGGAACTGGGATAATCACTCCCAGAGGGGAGAAATCCCTTATGCAGTCTAAGAAGTCCTCTTTCTTTACCTGGTTTATAGATAATCTTGATAATAGGAATCTGTCCCTGGGGGGACAAGACTTGAATCCTATTCTGTGTCCCTAGGAAACTACATCCACTGCCCAAGAATCTGGAACAATGAGAAATCCAAACCTGCTGAAAAAAGGAAAGCCTGCCCCCTACCTGATCCAGCACTGGATCGGGGGTAGCCCCTTCATGCTGACTTAGCCTCCAGGCTAAGACTTTCTGGATTGCTTACCCTTGTTCCTGGTCTGGCTAGCTCTCCAAGAAGTCTTGCCTTGCTCAGATTTAAAAGATGAGGAAGATCTCTGTCCCTTGAAGTTACAAAAGGAACGGAAATTAGAAGTCTGACAACCCTTGGGTCTATTCTTCTTATGCTGTGGTAAAAAAAACTTCCTTCCCACCAGTAACTGTGGAAATGATCCCTGCCAGACCAGGACCAAATAAAGTCTTACCCTTAAAAGGTAGAGACAGAAGCTTGGATTTAGAAGTCACACCTGCAGACTTTAACCAATAGGATTTCAGTAGCTCTCATCCAATTGGCTGATTTGAATTTGAAGAATCAAATCAGCCAATAGGAATGCAAGGGACGCCATATTTAAATGCATACCTTGAATTCACTATTCAGTGTACGGCGCCGATCGTACGAAGAGGATCCTCCATGCTCCATGGCTCCACGGTCGCTGGTCCTGCTCCACGCTAATCTCCGCTCCTCGCTGGCTTGAAGAAGAAAGAGGTCCCTGCTTAGAAGACAAACAGGACCTTCTCCACTGGACTTCAGGAACGGTGAGTACCTATTTGGGGGGGATAGACTTTTTTTTTTTTTTTTTTTTTTTATTAGGTATTTCTGGGCACTTTTTTTTTTTTTTTTTTTTTTTTTTATTGAGGTTCCTTATAAGGCATACATGGAGTAAAAAAAAACAAGACACACTGTTACACAGAAATCATAAAAGTTTCAAGTACGTAGCATGTAGGTAAAATGCCTGTTATTCTATAAGCCTCCCAGATGGCACAAGAGGCCGCTCTTGGACCCCAGATGTAAGCTCGTAACCTTGAATAGGTGGCTGTTTCTTGGAAAAGAGACCACTTTTGGATCTCCTAATGGGAACCTCTTTTTTATAATTTTACTAAAGGCTCCTAGAATCTATAGAGAAGCTTCAAATCTAACACAAAAGGTCTCTCTTTGAGCCTATCTAGATCTTAACACACTAAAGTATCACAGTATAAATGATAAACAGTTTGATTTCCTAAAGGGGGAAATGTCTGCATCTCTAAAATCTAATATAACAAGGAACAAATAACAATAGGACATTTGTATCACAGAGCATATAATACTAACAAAGGCATTAGAGTCAGCCATTAACTAGTTTATAAATATCAAGGGACTGGGCACATACATCCTAAAAAGGTAACATCAGCAATCTGGCAGCACTAGGGTAAGTTTGAAAGTAACATACTCTCCCTATCCAAAGTTAAATATGTCTGTTAACCCATGTTCTACATCTAGTTACCCTTCACAATGCAGCATGCAGGTTACACAGACACAGTAAGTACATTGGGCAAAGTTTATACTATACAGCACAAGGTTCGCTTGGAGAGGTGTTCAGCTGCAAAGGTAGCCTATCTAGATCTTAACACACTAAAGTATCATAGCATAAATGATAAACAGTTTGATTTCCTAAAGGGGGAAATGTCTGCATCTCTAAAATCTAATATAACAAGGAACAAATAACAATAGGACATTTGTATCACAGAGCATATAATACTAACGAAGACATTAGAGTCAGCCATTAACTAGTTTATAAATATCAAGGGACTGGGCACATACATCCTAAAAAGGTAGCATCAGCTATCTGGCAGCACTAGGGTATGTTTGAAAGTAACACACTCTCCCTATCCAAAGTTAAATATGTCTGTTAACCCATGTTCTACATCTAGTTACCCTTCACAATGCAGCATGCAGGTTACACAGACACAGTAAGTACATTGGGCAAAGTTTATACTATACAGCACAAGGTTCGCTTGGAGAAGTGTTCAGCTGCAAAGGTCTCTGCATAGGATTTTACTCCCAGCTACGATGTCAAAATGGCATCATCTAACCTATGCCATCTCTTCTTTTTGAGCAAACCCAGAAGGTGAAGCCCTTTGAGAGTTCACTGCTCTATACACAAACTTTTGGCCAGAAGGGGTGAGAATGGGGATTCGTGATCCCAACGTTAGCAATGGCTTCACTAACCTGTGGATACCCAGAGTCTTGCGGCAGGCGTAACAGGCTGAGGGGCTCTGGTGGTTTAGGCTGCAATGTGACCGCAACGGCACTCTCACCTTTCAGCCACAGCAGCATACACTGTCGGGAGAAGGAATCTCGGGGATCTGCCTGCGTCGGCAACAGCTCACTCATCCTCTTCAGCTGTTGTCTATTTAGCCTTCCGACATCAATCGGGTGTCCGGTCTCCACCACTGCTGAAAGCGCTGGGCGATACTCAGCCCCCATAGCTGATGACTCATCTTGATCCAAGTGCGGCGGAACTTTCAGAACCACCGCAGACATTCTCACATCTACTGGCAAGGGCCATGAGGACACCATCAACTGTCTTGCACTCTCTCCGCAGTAAGTAGCCAACATCTCCGGTGTCGGGCGAACTACAGGCATGTGGGGATTTTTGATGGTCTGTGGGTGTGCCCCTTTGCAGCGCTCACCTTCCTTAGTAAGTTCAGCGGGAGGTGTAGGAGATTCCCCCAGGTCGCCATAGCTCTCCCTGTGCCGCTCACGTTTCTGGTAGATCCCATCGAAGCTGTTTCTACATATCTTTTGCAGATTTTGAAAATGCTCTTCTAGTAATGTCAGCATTGTCTCCTCCACTATTTTCTTCATGTTAGCAGACACTTAGCCCTGGAAGTTAAGTGCTAAGAAAGGTCCTGCAGTGTCTTGCGGGGTTTACACTGCACTGTAACGACAGAGGCAAGTGCCCTGCCGGGGGGTTGAGTAATAGGCCGCAACCTTAAAAGTTCTCCGGTAGGCTGAATTCAGCATCAAATCCAAAAATACTGGTATCTTTCACAAAAGCCCTCTCTCCTGTATAATATTAGGTGAAAATTATTATTTGATGGGGAGATGGAGAGAGAATTGTGTGTGGATGAGCACTAAGATTTGAAGAGGTAGTCAGTCTTGCGACCTATCATGGCTGCCGCCCGGAAGTTCCCCCCTTCTGGGCACTTTTAAAAGAGCTTAATGTCCTTTTAAGGGCAGTAAAAGAGCTGAACGCACTTTTAAGGGCAATGCCCATACAAATGTCCATTATGGGGCAATGGGTAGTTTAGGATTTTTTAGTGTTAGTTTTTTTTATTTTGGGGGGTTTGGTGGGTGGGGGTTTTTACTGTTAGAGGGGGGACTTAGTATTTTTTTAAGTAAAAGAGCTGTTTAACTTAGGGCAATGTCCTACAAAAGGCCATTTAAGGGATATTGGCAGTTTAGTATTAGATTAGCAGGTGTTTTTTTTCATAGGGACTAGGTTTAATTTTTTTTATTTTGGATAATTTAGTTTATTATTTTATGTAATATTAGACTTTTTTTTTGTAATCTTATATTAAATAAAAAAAAATATTTTTTATTTTTAAGTAATGTTAGCTTTTTTATTTTATTTGTAAAGTATTTTTTGATTTAGGTAATTGGAGTTAATTTAGGGGGTGTTAGGTTAGGGGCCTTAGTAATTTAATTAGTTATTTGCGTGGGGGTTTGACGGATTAGGGGTTAATAGTTTTATTAGGTTTGTTGCGATGTGGGTTAATGGCGGATTAGGGGTTTATATACTTTATTAAGTTTATTGCGATGTGAGCTAATGGTAGATCACAATGTGGGTGAATTGCGGGATAGGGGTTAATAGTTTAATAAGGCTTATTGCGTTGTGGGGGGTTGTCTGTTTAGGGGTTAATATTTGTATTATTTGTTCTGATGTGGGTTTGATGGCGGATATAGGGGTTTTACGTGTTGGGTTTATTTTTGGGTCAGGTTAGACTTCTATGGGAGATTTGACATTTTTTTTATTTTCTTAGGCGCCGGCAGTTTCTAAAGTGCCGTAAGTCCCTGGCGACTCCAGAAATTTGTATTTACGCTCATTTCTGGACATTGCTAGTTTGTCCGACTTACGCCACTTTATGAACTGCCAACGGGGTTTATGTAATACCCCGATGTGCGAGGTGAAATTACGAGTTGCGTGGGTTTAAGCAGTTGCGCTGAAGCTTGCGCTGTATATGTAATCTCACCCATAATGCTAGAAAATCCGGTCTGTCTCCTTGAAAATCCGACTTCCAAACAGCCGGCTAGAAACAAACTGTTCAGCACTCAGGAAGTAACAGAGTGGTCACATGATCGCAAATTCAAAAGTAAGGTGCGGTCCAACAACTTTTTTAAAGAGATATTACCCAAACTAAATAAAAGGTAAACTTTTGCAAACAAATCCCCATAGCCAAAATAAAATAGCCTTCACATGACAGCACAGTGCCCTGAACTGCTGCCCAATAAATCCCCAACCTTTAAAAGGGATATTCAGGGATATAAGGATCCACCTTGTTCACTAAGTATCCTTTTTTTTCACTAAAACAAGAAACTCCTAAGTGCTGCATCCTTCTCACCTAGAAAGTAAAAGCACTTACCTGTGGATCCGCTGTAGGGCAGGTACAGGAAACAGGTGTGACAGAATCCTCACTGACATGGACCTGTAGATAAAAAAAAAATCAGAGTAACCATCCCTGGTTTTCTATATATGGGTAGCAAAAATGTTGGAAAGTTAGCAAAGACCACCTCACCATCTTCCAACTGCTAAAGGCCACCATTAATTACTCTAAAATAATTACATGGACACAGCATAACCCCAATCCTTGCTTGCAGGGTAAAGTACCCATTAAAGGATTACCAAATTGATTTCTTCAGACACCTACAATGTTACACAGGCAAAGAATGACTGGGGATTGCAGGTAAGTGGAAGGATACTTGAAGCTTTGAAGGGGTGTTCTTTGCCTCCACCTGGTGGCCAGGAGTTGAATATCCACTAGTAATTGAATGGATTTGTGAACTGTTCATGCCATTGGAAAGAAATACAAATTGCACACAAAAATGTTATAAGGGCTCTCAGATATGAAGTCTTAGGTGTTAGAAAAAAGACATGCAAAGGGCTTTAACATAGAGATACATACACATGTCTAAATATGTACATGTATGTATATATATACTGTATATACATATATATATATTTATTTATTTATATATGTGAGTGTGTGTACATATATAGACAAAAATATAAGAGCCCTCTGAAGTCAAGTAGTTAAAACATGTAAAATCATATTTATGCAATATTCTATTTAATAAAATGTTTAACTGTGTTTGTACGATAAATATTTAATGTTCCAATGTATTTATAAATAGATATTCCTTTATATTGGTATATATCTTTACCTATATATAATCATAAAAACATGTAGGTATAGATATATATTTTACTAAAATACCATCAGGTATATGTAGAAATATCTGTTTATAAATAAACAGAAGATTTTTCTATGTGAAGAAAATTAGAATGTGAAATATTCATATTTTGATGTTGGGTGTGCACTTGAGAAAATGCAATCTGTTTTTGCGTGCGAGTAACGGTGTTATATTTTTTTTCACTATTCTTACTTTGCCTTTTTGCTCACATTTGGTTAGCGCGAGGGCAATTTTTACTTTCAACTTGTTATATGTGTGCTGTGCATGTAAAAAATTTACATCTAGCAGAAAAAGCGATGAGCAGGAGCGATAAATAGTGCTTCACTTGTAATGTGGCCCAAAAATATGGTAAATGCATAGGAAACTGCAATGACACAGGCTGGGAGGGCTGCTTCATAGAAACTTTTATTACTTTATCTCAGTTTCCTATTTATGAACGTGTGCTATGGGCTGGACTTGCTAAAACCTGGCGTTTATCTGAGTGTGAATGCAAAAAAGAAGCTGTGAGCACAGGAGTTGGCGTGTATGGAGTAGTGTCTTGGAAAGCTAGCTATTTTTATTTATCTTTAATTAATATTTTAAGCTGTATGGGATTGATTCATAATACACTCAGACTGATAGGGGCCAATTTATCAATGTCTGTCCGACATTATACACTGATTGGCACTTTCAAAAAGAATGCGCCAATCAGATGCGTAAAACACGTCAGATGGTCTCTATTTGTGAAAGGTGTGTGTGCTGTTGAAGTTTACACTGAAGTTTTTATTGAGGAACAATAAAGAATCTATTTTTAATCGAATAGCCTTAGCCTGTGCCTTTTTCCCACTGCTGACGGGCAACTGCAGAGTGAAGTCCGGGAGGGGGCCGCTTCCTTTTATTCTCTTTCACCGATGATCATTTACAGACCTGCTATCAATGGACTATTGATATGGCTCCTGCTCCAGAGTTGGTGGGCATGAGATTTGTTGCCTGTGTACAGAGGGAGAGAAGAATCCCGGTGACGGTACATATGTACAACCCGTGGGTCACTGATTTGCAAATTCGACTTTTTCTTTCTCACTGCTTTGATGATGTTTAAGGAGGTAGCAAGCTGAAGAATCAGTTTGGGACTTTCAATGGAAAGTGCAGGTTCTGGGTGCGGTTTGTGCCAGATGACTTAGGTATTTGTGGAAAGAAACACCCTCCACAGACTTTTGCCATTGGTGAAAATAGAGGTTTCCTATATTATGATGATATGCATCTTTTTTGCCGTAGTTGCAACCTGTGTGGTCACATTGCTGAAAATTTCCCAGGTGCCAGATGTCTAAATTGTGGTTAGGAGGATCATTGTGTTGCCTACTGTAGTAAACCCCGGACCTGTGACCTGTGTGCTTCATCAAGTCATCTGTGCAGGATGTGTCCTTTGATGATGTTGCAGGGGCTTGATAGAGTGAAGCCTTCCTATGCTGATGTTGCATCTGTGAATGAGCCATCTGTGTATAAGGAGGAGGTCTCTGGTGAGGCATTAAACTCTGTATTACCTCTTTTGTGTAAGAAATCTGTATTTGTCCCTGTTGGAGAGGTATGTGATGCTCCTGTGGTGGTTCCTGTGGCTGAAAAGGTGGAGGAAGCTCAATCTAATCTTCAGGAGGTGGATCTTGCTAGATCTAATGTGTTAGCTGCTTCCGATGTTTTTGAAGCCCTGTTGCCCAATTCTGTGGAGGATACTGTTGCTGTTCCTGGGACGGAGAAGTTTTCCTTCACTGAGCCATCTTGTGATCCTGCTCCTGATGCTGTTCTTGGTGAAGGGGAGAACACTGATTGGTCTGCTGTTGTGTCCTCTGGTTCTGAGGAGGATATGGACACTGCAGGCAAAAAATCTGCCACCATGCAGAAAAAAGGTGCAGATTCTGATGGATGGGTGAGTCCTGATTTGGATCTTCCAGTAGTTAAGAGCGCAGATCCAGATACTGCAAGTAATGCTGACTCAGAGTTTCCTTCTGTCTCTACTAAATACGTTCCCTCTGACTCAAACCAGTGTATTGGTGACTTTTCTGATGCCTCTTCTGTTGGTTATCTAGATAAAAGAGATGTGAACCAACTTGCTGAAGTTACTGGTTATGAGGCTGGCAAGGGGGAGCTTAGGAGGTCGGAACGTCACAGAGGCAGATTTAAAGGATCTCTTTGAGTCCTAAGAAAAAAAAAGTAAAGTAGAAGTCCTGATGTTAATTATTTTTTTCTTTTACTTTAATTTATTTTTGTGATGTTTCTGACCATGTCTTCCATTAATGTCAGGTGTATGAAAACTATAGCAAGGAAAGCTGCAATTTTTAAGTTATTATCTATATGTTTTGCTAATATTTTTTGTTTGCAGGAATGTGGTCTCTCTGAACATCCTAAATGTGCTGAATGGGAATATGGTTCTGTTCTTCTGATAGGAATAAGGGGGGGTGAGTTTTGTTTAAGGGGTTTTGTTTTTCTATCCTTAATGTAGTTCATATTGTCCCAGGTTGGGTTCTTTTGGTTAGTTTTAGTTTTTGTGGGACTTTTTTTTTGTTTGTTTAATGTATATGCTTCTCCAAATAGGGTAGAACGTTTGGTTAATTTTGAAACAAAGTTTTTCTGCCAGGTCGAGATCCAACTGTTTTGGTTGGCATTTTAATTGTATTTTTATGAATGGGGACAGAGAGGGTGGGAATGATTGTAGGGTGGATAGCTCAGGGAATTTTTTTGTTGATCTGCTTAAATCTTTCAGTTTGAAGGATGCCTTCGGGTCTGTTTCATTTTCAGGGGAGGGTTTTACTTTCTTTAGTGATAGTGGTGGGATAAAATCTCAAATTGATTTTTGTTTTTTATCCAAATTTCTAGGTGTTGATGATTTTTCTTTAAAGTGGATGCCCTTTACGGATTATGCCCTTTTGATGTGTAAGGTGAATTGTGATTTAAAGATCAAGTATGGTAAGGGTGTTTGGAAACTGAATGTGGATTTGTTAGAAGAGGAGAAGATTAAGCGACAGTTTGTTTGGATGTATGAAAGGTGGTGTAAATGAAAGTGTGATTTTAGTAATGTGCTTATACGGTGGGAATTGAGAAATTGTGGTATTGATATGCATGAGGAAATTACTGAAGCAAGAAAGATAATTAAAAAGTGTATGCATGAAAAAGGAAAGAAAATTGTTTTTAAATAGCAAGATTGGAGAAAATGGAAAAGGATGAGTCTTGTAGTAAATATTTTTTTAAGAAAGAGATGTTAAGAGTAAGAATGTTGGTGGTAACGGTTTTCCAAATGTGGATTCTCATATTGGTGACTGGTAACGTATTAGCAATTGTTTTATATTTTTAATGTTTTAAATCAAAGGTATTCTATAACTATAGTTTTGTAGCTGTAATTTGTAGTTACAGGTAGGTGTTCCATAGGCCTGTGTAGTCATATCTAGCACTAAGCAATTTACTGTTGAAAGGAAAGGTTTAGTATTCCATATTGATAAATTAATTTATATTTACTGTGAAATCTCTTAAGAATTGCACATAAATTGGCTATTGTGTTCAATTAATAATTGTATAATAGTCTCTGGGTTTAAGTGAAGTATATAAGATTATATTGGGTTGAAATTAGTGAATTATATTTCCCTGGAAATTCCATTAGATTGTGGGAGTTAAGCTAAGATTACATTGTGAGATTTGATCATAGTTGAGTACAAACGTTGTTAAATAACCTATATATATTGAATTGGTGAAACTTTCTGGCTATTTATAAATTTTACTAGTATAATTCATGTGGGATATTTGTTAACTGATACATTTTGAGTTAAGGTTAATTTATAGAAATATTGTGTCCATACCTGGGATAATAGACAAAACTTATTGAATTGTAATTAATCTAAATATCTCTATAGCCTGCTTTATAGTTTAATATTGTATTGATAAATTGATAGATATAACTGGTCATAGGTGATATTCAGCTACTAGATAAATATAATCAAGGTGTATATAAAGATGGATCCGAATTTAGGAATATTTTATATTGAGATTAAATATTAATTTTTATTAATAATATTGCTGTCAAAATTATAGATATCTCAATTGTGATATTTTGTAGTATATTGACAAATTCTGCTATATTAATTGTAGATATCGCTGACAATAATTTTATACTTCTATTAATTATTAATATTCATATTTACAATACCTAACAGGTTGGTGGCAACTGCTGTTGATAAATACACCTACATTACTGGAGGACACTCCTGAGACGTATCAATATTTTATTGGAGGCACAGCTGTAGATCATTATTCTTCATCACATTGATATGATATATTTTATAATAAGTAGAAATTGTTATTTTTTTTTTAAAAAATTCAGTGATAATTAAAAAAAATATATTTTTTTGTTAAAATTGTATTAGCTTTTTAAATTAACTATATATTCAGCTAAAATCATAATGTCTATCCATAGTAGTGACTCAAATTAATCTGTACACAGTATTGAAATGTGGCCCCCAAAATTACCCCTTGAAAATGCAGACTCCCTTAGAATGGACGCTATTGTCCACATCAAAAATAGATTTAATATTTCGGGTGATTTAAATGAGTATATTGATATGCTTACCTCTAAGGCCAAAAATATTGCTATTGATAATAGAATGTGCAACGAAACAAGTGAATTATTCCAGGAATTATTACAAATGAATCAATGCAAGAATTCTAAAAAACGGATGAGATAATTCTCAAATCTTGGCCGTTGATAATATGCATTAATGACGAAATGTCCACTCACCTTATAGAAAAGGAATTGCAATTGAAAACAGCTAAGAGATTAAATTTGCTCATCACGGAAATGCAAAGAAAATTTAGAAATAGCCCAAAATGAAATTGTTACGCTTAAACAAGACATGGCCATCTTAGATAAACATAACCAAAAATGAATCGCTAAAATAAAAAGCTTAAATGAGCAACTCGATAATAATAAGCCCCCTCCATTAGTGATGAAAATAGTGGAAATAATAATGAGATTATAAAAACCCTAAAATAATTTATGAGAAGTGAACTACAAAGCATTAGGGAAGAATTTATACATAGGACCCCGATTGGCTTAGAAGTAAACTTCCAAAATAGGCAGTCACCTCATGTTTTAAATTCAGGGAATTTCTATACCTCAGAAGAAGAGGCCAGCTATTATAGTGAGTCAGAGGGTGGAGCCAGCTACCCAGATAGCCCATATAATAATAATACACATAAGAGGTCTCCCCGTAGTAAAAATAGGACGGATAGGGAGCGCACTAGCCCATACCATAAGGTCCCTAGGAGAACCCAAAATGTACCTAATTTTGGAATTTTCCTAAAGGGGGACCACTTCTATAATCGATCACTTAGAGGCCTATGAAAGTGCTTTGTTTATGCTAAATGTTAATAGTGAGCAAAACATTTCTGCCATGGATATTTGATGCTAAACACTGGAAATTCTTTGCTTCACTAAAAGATGCGAATATCAGCTCTTGGAGTGAAACAAAGCAACAGTGTAAAAGGGAGTTTGGGCACTATCACACCACCACCACTGCTAAAGCGTCTGTATACAATTTAAAATGTGGCGCAAATCAAAGCCCAATCAAATTCCTTTCTACACTAAAAGGTGCTTGCAGTATGGCCGAAAACAATCCCAAATTTGAAAGCTCAGAATTTGTAAATTTATTTTATGAAGCATTACCCTCACAAATCAAAGTAAATCTGGCTAGAGACTTTGATGATAACTGTTCATTGTATTAGCTGATCATAGAGAGTACAACATTATACTCTATACAGCAGTCCAGTGAACAGGGGGTTAAAAGAGATTAAAGGCCCAACCCTAAAATTGTGGCAGAAACCAGGGTGTCATCGAGCCCCCTAAATTTTGAAACCAAAAAGAAAACTTATGCGAAAGTGGCCAAAGAAAACAGGCCTTCCTCACAAAGTTTTGAGTCTGCCCGTCCCCCACCAAGCGCTGAGGTTCAGAATCCACAGTCTAATAGAAGGGAATGTACTCAAAATGGGGGGCATACCCCAATAAATAGATATCCCAAAGAGACGAATACCCACAAGGTAATCTGTATCCCCGTAGAAGTAGATATCATAAGTGGCACAGATACTCTCAGGATAGCCAGATACCCCAATTATACCAATCAAAGTATTCCAGCACCTAGGCATAATGATAGTGTGCCAGCTCCAAGGGTCATGCACAAAACCCTAAAGTCAATCCAAAAACAAAGAAAGGAGCAGCACCACCAATATCTTCAACAGATTTTATTTAGCTGAAAATAGCTTGACAGCCAGACCAAAATCACACAACATTTCAGACCTAGTCCTTAGCCATGTATGAATATACCTGCAAACATCATTGCTTAAAAACCCTTCTTAGCCACACCCACCAAACACCTAAATACCTTAAGTATTGACACATGGAGGACTACAAACTTAGTATATCATCAAATCAAAATTACTGAAATAACATCAATATAGGGGGTGTGTCAAGGCAGCGCCGGGAGAGGATGCAAATTCAGTGATCTCCAGCCTGAGATTCCAAATACTTACATTTTCCTTGAAATTGATCCACATATGTAATAAAATATTGCTCAGCCACTGACACGAAAGTGGTCTGATCACGAAAATACCTAGTTTTAGGGTATTTACTGAGTTTATATCCTGATCTGGGCTGATGAGGCCTTAGTACGCAAGATCCTCAACACCCTCTCCCGGCTCGCCGAATATAACAGCTAACCTTAGAGAATCTACCAACCAGTGCATAATAATGGTTTACATTGAGGAGGCTCATGTGATACTGCAGGTCTTGCTACAAGATTTGACCCGTCAATTAGATAACTGCTTCTCAGACCTATCCGATACACTAACAGCAGCAATGACGGGAACAGCTAGCGATACTCTAGATATCATGGAGGCTAAGGTTACACCGCAAGAGACATCACCGGAGTGCCCTTTAGTACCATCTTACCAGCTCCCACTGCTTAAAAGCTATTATGCTAACTCTGGGGCTACCTCTCAAGATCAGAACAACTCATCACTTGCTGATCACACAACATGGAAGCCTGAGGACAAGACACCAGCATGGGTCTACACAGCAATGTCGATGAGGATTCTGCAGATCCCGACCCTGCAAGCTTCCACAGCTGATCCAGGCTATACTAAAGTGTCTCTCAGGTATGACTGTGATTTAGAAGGCCCTAGTTCTCAGATGGTCCCAGAGACAGGACTGACAAAACAGAGGAACATAACAGCGGAGTCATCCCTACAAACGAAGGTCCGTGTGGACACCACAGCAGTTCAACCCACTACAGGGACCCCATTTGATATCCCTACTGAGACGTCGCATGAACCTCGGATTGCACACAACAGATGGTCTGGCGCAATACCTTCAGCGCTGTTATCCACAGCCTCTCATGTCACAGCATTCCCAATTAAGGCAGTGGCCGAGCTGCAGATAAGGCTAGCTGACACTTGCCTCCAGCACGGTGGAGACTTTCTTGGACAAATTCAGAAATCTGGTATAGCTTATTTATTGGCTTACTGGAGTCTTACACACTGAGTATTATACTAAGAGCCACTCATGTTGCTATATGGTTACTTTATAATTGACACTATAACGTTGTATGCAGAGTATGTGCTAGGTTATTAGTTAAATGGGCATGCTAGTTACTAATGCTCACTGTTATTTACTATCTCCAGTCCTAGGCTGGTATGATTCCCTTGCTATTTGTTGAATGGTTCTCGCTGTGCTAACCTTATTTATATGGAGAAGAATAACCTTACCCACTGCTACTACATCATATATTGGTATATGTGTATAACTGTTTATTTTACCTAGATCATTTTTAATACTGGCTCATCCAAATATTTAGTTTGTTTCACCTAAGGTAGGACTGATTAATAGTACAGCAACTACTCATCCATGGATATCTGGCTCTCATAGTCATAGCTATTACTAATACATCTTAATGGTGCGATTATATCCCTAAAGATACCGCAAAGGTAAATATCAACTGTACATGCTTCCCAGCCTATCCTATGGTGTTAGGCTTTATTGCATCTTACATAGGCACGAACTACTAATTACTACATTAATATATAACATGTTGCCTTAGTGCTAACTGCATATTCTAGAAGGGTGTTAAAATATTTCCCTCTAGGACCATACTTAGTCTCCATTGAGTTATGTGAACTGTCTTCTGCTACATATTCATGCACATTTTGTTGAGGATTTAAACTATGCGCTATAAGTTTCTATTGGCTACTCTGAGTGTGCTAGGAAGAAAAGCTGGCTAACTTTCAGATTCACTTAGTTGACTTTGCAGTAAACTTTGTTGTGTGATGCCTATATAATATAGTACTACTTCTAGGCTCATCCCCAATAGTTCCACGTTATTTATTTATCCTTCACATCTTACTCCCACCAAGGTACACTATATACTTTTGCATACACTATATACTTTTGCTCCTGTCATATATCTTTAGCTGTGCATCTCCACACGTTTTTACTACTTGCCATTATACTGTCTCTATATTGAAGTCCGTAATAATGTTTTGTATTTCATTTTAATGTCACACACTGCTCTCATGGGTCTCTATCTTACAATATAGGACCTTGATTGGTTAATCGGGAGGGATAGATTAGCCATATTTAGTTCCCACTCAGTCTGCTCCTCCTTGTTAAGTCACATGGGGGAAGAACCCCCTACTCTAGACCCTACCAAAGCTAAACCTGGTTATGTACTGACAACATGTGATCAGGACTGTTGTCCCCCACACTTCCCCTATTATCTCAACAATTAAGGCTCCTATAATCTCCTGGAACTTCTCTAAGTCTCTTACATCAATGATGGTTTTTCTATACATTGTTTCCTGTTTATTTGTTTATTATTTATAATGTATATTACGGGTGGCATAAAACTTTGACATCTTTGCTATTATATAACAATAGGAAAGTGACCTTAAACTAAGCTCTCACCTATTATGGTTTTAAGGGATACTGAAACCATTTTTTTTCTTTTGTGAGTCAGATAGAACATGCAATTTTAAGCAACTTTCTAATTTTCTCCTATTATCAATTTTTCTTCGTTCTCTTGCTATCTTTATTTGAAAAAGAAGGCATCTAAGCTTTTTTTTTGGTTTAAAACTCTGGACAGCACTTTTTTATTGGTGGATGAATTTATCCACCAATCAGCAAGAACAACCCAGGTTGTTCACCAAAAATCTAAACTTACATTCTTGCATTTCAAATAAAGATACCAAGAGAATGAAGAAAATTTTATAATAGGAGTAAATTAGAAAGATTATTAAAATGTCATGCTCTATCTGAATCACAAAAGAAAAAAATTGGGTTCAGTGTCCCTTTAATAATACCTAAATCTATTATATATTCTGTACTGTGAAAGAAACCAAAACATATTTCAGTTTTCCACCTCTACTCATAGCATAAATAGGAGATACCCTTACTTATTGTACTCGAAAGCTAAGAGGCACAAAAGTGTTTACTAGTTTGACATTCTAACTAGCTCCGCCCTCCCACCCTCCCCCTCACCTCACTTAGAGCGGCTATCGCCCGCTGAATTTCCCTTCCCCAAAAACCATAAAGCCAACCCCACCTTGCCCTAATCCTACTCGAATAGATAACCTAATCTATATTCTCTACTGCAATGTGCGGACCATTTTTATTCTTTCTATGATATTATACTACAAAACTGAAGTCTCACTTTAGATAGTCCAAATCCCTTGCTAACACCTTAGATAAATGGGTTCAGAATGTCCCTTCTACATGTTTCCTTTGCCTAGTTGACCTCATTGCTCCTCCATTTCTCCAGCCAAATATGGCCTCATCGCTTTAATAATAACTGCCTATGCGTACCACTCTTTAAACTAACAAATGTATTGTAGGTAGGCACAACCTGTATTAGTAGACTTGGCAATATTGTTTCGGGACGTATCTCTTATGTTACACTTGTTTATGACTTCAATAAAAATTGATTTAAAAAAAAAAAACATCAATATATAAATTTACAATGGCACATAGTGATATTTAGGCTAACAAGGGAGGACATCTTAGTTTTTAAAAATGACCAATTAAAGTGCTATTGAAATAAAAAAAAAAGTAACACACAGCATAACCATCACAGACATAAAGATAAATCTAGCTCCCTGTTCATCCCCTTGGGGTACATGGTCCCAAGTTTACTTATCTAGAAGGCCTCTCTTATTTTCAGGATTTTTGATCTATCACCCCCTCTCCTAGGGAATTTAATATGTTTCAAAATTTGAAACCTAACTTGTCTCAAATTATGTCCTGCAGAAAAAAAGTGGTTATCTACTGGGGCATCAGTTTTCTTGGTCCTGATATTACTTTTATGTTGAATAATATGTTCGCAGACAGTACGGGTGGTCTCCCCCACTTACCCAAGCCCACACGGGCACTTAATATAGTATACCGCGAAATCAGTATTGCATGTAAAATGTCCCCTGATTTCATATTTCTGTCCTGTACTGGAATGGCAAAAAATGGAACCCTTGATAATGCTATTACAATTAGAACAGCTAAGAAAAGGGAAGTTACCCCAATTTTTCTTGCCAATATAACTTTGTACTAAAGCCCTTTTACTTGAAGGACCAATATCAGCCCGTACCAATTCATCTTTTAAATTTCGGCCCCTTCTGTGCTAAATTCTTTCTCTTCAGAGTTAAATTTCTGTAGTATATGCAGTATTAAAAAAAAATACTACGGGGGGCGGAGCCAACTGCGGAGACAACCAGACATGTTTTTATGAAGCTCCTGGCTCTTGGCTATAATTATATAATTTAATCTATCCATTATGGAATTAAATTCCTGCTTTGATATATTAAGAAATAACTACTGCCTATTATACTCAAGGATTCTGGAGATAAGTTAGTAGCCAAACGTTTTGCTGATATATCTCTCTAAGCTACGCCACGTGGACTTCTCAGGAGCTATCTGCCCGTTAAGGCACTGCTGGTATGGAGGCCCTAGACTCATGGGAAAGAAAAACCCAACAACTCCTAAAGAGGCATTACCAGAGCCTGAAAGAAGACTTAATGCTTATACTTTCTGCCTGCACGCTGCCGCCAGAATGTCTAACCGTAGACACAGATTCTGTACAAAGTGGCAGAACCCTTGCACCTCCCATATTCAAGTCTCAGGAAAAGGTAGAGAGGCCCTCTAGTAAGCTTACATTGACCACCCGGTGTCATAAGCTGGGACATATATCGGATCTTTCCCCTGAGCTGACTAAGCAGGATGATCTGGGAACCTCTGTGACACCGCACTCTAACGCTTTGAGCACACAAGATGACATACCGGCTATGTTGCTACCAGCTCCCCGTGATTTCCCAGCTTGTCCTTCAGTTGATATCCCACTATATAGGTCCAGCTTGAGGGGGACAACACAGTCTAATCACACGCCTGGAGAGGTGGTCTGTGTTTTGGCTGATGACAACCTTCGAGGAAAAACTCAGACACCTGCTAGTATAACACAGGCTTCTATTAATGGCGGCTCAACCGTGAGTCCCCAGCTCACTTTCAGCGACAGCTTAAGTAATAACACCGGAACCCTTAGCCTGGGATATGAACTGGTCCGGGAAATTGAAGGTCTTCCTACTCTACTAACGGGAACCGCATCACAACAGTGGTACGATGTATGGGCTCCCTTAGGGCTCCTGAATCCTAAAAGCTGCAGCATTGATCATTTGTGGTACTCATTTGGAGTGCATGCGACATGGTTTACATACAGATCGGATGTGTGGACCAAGCAGGAGAAGTTACAAGACCCTCATAATACGTGTGGTATAGGATGAATATGGGAATTTTGCTGTTCCGTTTCCCTTGGGCGCAGGACTCCTTAAGACTGATCTATGTTTAATGTTTTCTATCCTAATTTTATGTCCCTGATAACCTGTGCGTATTGGAAGTAGGTAAATCCTCCCTGTCACACTGTTTATAGTTATCTGATCTTTAATCATAATGGAGATTTAAGCCTTCTGATATAGAGAATAATTGCTGTAGGATCAGAGTGTTTATTTTTGTGTGTTTAGTATTGTTTTTTTTTTTTTCCTCCTTACTGTTTGGCATATTTTGATTGTTCCGTCAGCTATATCCTCCTTATATTTCATATCATAGGCAACCAGATTTACTTTATTGCATGCTTAGGGTTCATTGCCTATAGTAACATGCATTAGGTTACAGATTTATCCACTGCATCGACACCAACAGTCTGGGGAGTCCTGTGTATATTAGGGGTATGGAAAGGTTAGATATGCAAGCTTCCTCATATAAGTATGTCTCTACAATTTTTTCCAGAGTGTGAACATATCTAGATAGAGTCCACGTGCTTCACAATTCAGCTAGACTATATAAAGGTTCATAGTCACTCTATGCTGAAGCAAAAATAATGTGCTCATATATATGCTTATATTATATTTATATATTGATATGTGTGTAAGGGGGTTACTTAGCATCAGTGGGACTGTCTATATTTTCTTTGCAGTATAGTTTCTCACGCTACCTAGTTTTACATACACTTAAGATGTGAGTATCACTAAGATAGCACATTCAACTTTCTAAACATAGGACCCTAACTGACCCCTGAAAGGTCAAATACATGCAAATCCCTTGCTATTTGTGTATTTATAATGTTGCTGATAGTATACAGCCTCTGCAATCTGAATTAGTGCTAAAAATGTGGTTTGCAGTTACATTTAACTAGCGGAGCATTGCTATTTCCCCTACTCCTCTTAGGTAGCCTCACTCCAGTTTCTACATAAGTGGCAGCCTCCACTATCACAGTAAACGCAGTATGTTCTCTAAATCATTTAGCATTACTTCTTAGCACTATGTACACGATCATTATGTCTTATGTTTATATCAACAATCATAGGCTCCTCTGATGGTTTTCCCCCACACTAGACCTAAACTAATATGTACAATTTATTACCCCATCCTAGCAATTCTCATGTAAACCTCACTAATATGCTATAGCAATACAGCTTGTTACATAAGCCCTTTCTGGTTTTTTTTTTTTCAAACTTTATATGTGCTAGTATTGCATATGCTAAATATCTTTATCCCTAGCTTTAGCAATTTTATGGGGCTATTAATTATAAGGATATAAGTGTTTGTTTTCAATGATTGTACATGGGTGCATCCTTATGTTACAGGGGATTATAATGGAAAGTGTCATGCTGCATCACATTAGAACATTGCTTTCTGAGACCCCAGTATATCTTGGCCTTCTTCCGCACTGCCAGCGGCCGAGGCAGTGTGGCGTGCCAACAATTTTACTTGTGTTACTTGGAGTGATATGATTCAAATGGCATGTTAGTATAGACTCTTCATGATCTTCAGTTGGGTTTCTTAAGTATATAACTTGGTATTGTTATCATGAACATATTATAGTATGACTTGCTTGTTAGAAAGTATATCTATCATAGGTTTTGCCTACGCTGCTCACACCCTGTTACTGCTGGGTCCCTCTCCTCCCTTTCCCGCCGGTACTGGTTGCCTGCGGGTCATATCCATTCTCCTTTTTCCTGCATCGTCTATAGCTGACACTTCCCCAGGAGAGGGGCTCACCCAGAGATCCTGTATATTCCATACATACTAATATCCCCTCCTCCATATAACTTTCTTAAGAACTACCCTTATTTATCTTATTGAAAGCTCCTCAACTATACATATAAATCCCTATACCCTGAGTAACTCCTGCCTACAAATTTGACATACTAACTGGCTCCGCCCTCCACCCCCCCTCCGCCCCCCCTACTCCACTTTGAGCGGCTCTCGCCCGCTGCATCCCCCTACCCCATAAAACTATAGAGCCACCTCCTCCCTAGCCCTAACCTTATTTGAATAGATACCCTAATTTTCTTCTTACACAGCTGGGAGAGGACCATTATTGTTTATTTTACATTTATTATACTCTATAATAAAACTGAAGTCTTTCTGTGAGACAGCCCACATTGTATAGTAACGCTTGAGATATGTGAATATATTATGTAGCTAACTATACTATGTATACATTGATGTATAAATGTTTTGGGGCTTACCCCATATTCTGTATCTTTTTATGACTTCAATAAAAATTATTAAAAAAAAAAAAAAAAAAAATACTACGAATGTTATTGCTTAATTGGGAATATTGGCAAATGAACACTAGCCTTTCTGATTTCTTCTTAATGTTACCCCCAACCTTTTTTGGTTCTAACAGGGATTGCCTAGGGATTTCCAAAACTTTATCAATCTCACTTTGAATAATTCAATTAGGATAACCCCTGTCCCTGAAATGATCACCCATCTCCATAAGTCTGTTTAACCGGACCAGTTTCAGATATAATATGTCTTACTCTTAAGAGTTGGCTCCTGGGGATCGAATCAAGGAAGGGATATGAGCACTAGTATAGTAAAGTAGAGTGTTACAGTCTGTATCCTTCTTATGTAGATCAACTACAAGACCATGGTTATCTTTCAACACCCTTGTGTCCAGAAATACCACACTCTTCTTACTACACACCAATTTAAACCTGATGTGATGAGTCGCAGAGTTCAGATCATTCACAAATTCTTCCAGGGTTCCAATGTCACCCAACCACACACCAAAAATGTCATCTATATATCGCAACCAAGTGGCGCCATACAACAAAAATAATGGATGGCTATACACAAAACATTCCTCATTAATATTCATATAGATGTTGGCGTATGTAGGGGCAACATTGAAACCCATGGTTGTAACCCTGATGGTGTGGGTAATAATGATCCACAAACAGGAAATAGTTAAGCCAAGGACAATATTTAATAAATTTAGAATAAATTCCCTTTGTATAGGGGTGTATCTATCATCCTGGCCTTATTAGCCTAAATATCACTATGTGCTGTTGTAAATTTATATATTGATGTTTTTTCAGTAATTTTGATATGATGATATACTAAGTTTGTAGTCCTCTAGGTGTCAATACTTAAGGTATTTAAGTGTTTGGTGGGTGATATTTACAGGTATATTCATACATGACTAAGGACTAGGTCCGAAATGTCATATGATTTTGGTCTGACTTTCAAGCTGTTTTCAGCTAAATAAAATCTGTTGAAGACATTGGTGGTGCTGCTCCTTTCTTCATTTTCAGATACCCCAATTAAATAGTGCACCCCAGGATATTAACGCCAGACAAGTTAAACCCCAAAGGCAACCGCGTCAAGATAGACAAAATAGCTATGATTCTGAGGGATACCAAGTATTTAGGAATCACTACCCTGGGGCATTAATAAATTGGCCCATGGGTTGAAATAATTTGTACAATCAAGTGGGTCAACTTAGTACGCAGTTAAATAAATTATGTGAACAATTTGCTAATATGAGTTAAGCTCTCATGGCTCAGCAACCTAATAATCCCTTTTTAAGAGTGGCGCCAGTGGCCAGCAGTGCACCACAGGTACAAGCATAAGATCTCAGATATTCTCTGGGGGTGAGAGAAGTACCAAATGGGATAATGAATGTTAATCATGATACTAATCAAATTCTCTCCCTACAGCCAAGCAATTGAATGCCTGACTGTTATGACAGGTGTCCCCAGACTGGATATTTTAATGAATCTCTTCTTTTGCAGTTGTCCCTAAACCTTTTTCCCACAGATGCAGCACACAGGAATCCTGTCATCCCTATTATAGAGGAAGCGACTGGTAATAAAATTCTTCTCCATCAGGTAAAGTGGTTGATTCTGGGGAAGTCCACAAATGTTTAAAAATGTGAATTTTATGTGTGAAATGGTAGAAACTGAGGGGAGATATTATGTATTAGCTGAGCTCCAGGATTCAGTTACCAACCCTATAATGGGATTAATTAAAACTGGATCTCAAGCAAATATTTTATCTTACAGGTACTACACACAGCTAAATGAGCTAACACCCCACAATCCTAAACTCAGGGAATTTGATGGTTCATTAATAGGTGTTGGGGGTGACTCTCTCAAAGTCTGGGGTACTGCATGGTTAAAGCTAAAACTGGGAAACAGGGTATTACCTCACTCCAGACATAACTGTTGTGGAAGAGAAGCCAGATGCTGTTGAGATTCATTTCAGGAATAGCTCTGTACCTGAAATAACTGTCCTACAAATAGATGATCAGACTCCCCTAAGTGGCTCTGATGGTTATACCATTACATTTTTGCCTGGGAAAATAGACAATATTTCCCTAGACAGAGTTGTATTAACCATATCTCTACACAAAGGAGATCCTAAATTCCCTAAAGGGGGTGATCACTCTCAATTCCTCGCAGAAATTGAGAAAATTAAGGATGATCTATTTATCCCTTTGCAAGTGCATGACCTTGGAAAAACCAAGTATGCCAAATTAAACTTAAAACAGGAAGCTAGCTATATAAGCGGAGGCTTATTGGCGCAGATAGCTGAACCTAAAGTAATTAAATATCTTTCTCCCCAAGATCACTGGGTCCATGACCAAGATGATAACTTTTTTTATTTTTATTTTACAGGCAACTTTGTATTTATTTTATCTAGGTAGAATAGTTATTAAATAGTTATTAACTATTTAATAACTACCTAGTTAAAATAAAGACAAATTTACCTGTAAAATAAAACCTAACCTAAGTTACAATTACACCTAACACTACACTACAATTAAATTAATTACCTAAATTAAATACAATTAATTACAATTAAATAAAATTATCTCAAGTACAAAACCCCCCACTAAATTACATAAAATAATAAAGAAATTACAAAATTTTTAAACTAATTACACCTAATCTAATCCCCCTAACAAAATAAAAAAGCCCCCCAAAATAAAAAGCCCTACCCTACACTAAATTACAAATAGCCCTTAAAGGGGCCTTTTGCGGGGCATTGCCCCAAAGTAATCAGCTCTTTTACCTGAAAAAAAATTACAATTCCCCCCCCCCAACATTAAAACCCACCACCCACACAACCAACCCTACTCTAAAACCCACCCAATCCCCCCTTAAAGAAACCTAACACTAACCCCCTGAAGATCACCATACCAGGAGACGTCTTCACCCAACTGGGCTGAAGTCCTCAACGAAGGTGGGAGAAGTCTTCATCCAAGCCGGGCGAAGTGGTCCTCCAGACAGGCAGAAGTCTTCATCCACACGGCATCTTCTATCTTCATCCATCCGTCGCGGAGCAGGTCCATCTTCAAGACATCCAACGCGGAGCATCCTCTTCTTCCAACGGCTAAACACAGAATGAAGGTTCCTTTAAATGATGTCATCCAAGATGGCGTCCCTTCAATTCCGATTGGCTGATAGAATTCTATCAGCCAATCGTAATTAAGGTAGAAAAAATCCTATTGGCTTATGCAGTCAGCCAATAGGATTAAAGTTCAATCCTATTGGCTGATCCAATCAGCCAATAGGATTGAGCTAGCATTCTATTGGCTGGTTCAATCAGCCAATAGAATGCCAGTTCAATACTATTGGCTGATTGCATCAGCCAATAGGATTTTTTCTACCTTAATTCCGATTGGCTGATAGAATTCTATCAGCCAATCAGAATTGAAGGGACGCCATCTTGGATGACGTCATTTAAAGGAACCTTCATTCTGTGTTTAGCCGTCGGAAGAAGAGGATGCTCCGTGTCGGATGTCTTGAAGATAGAGATGCCGTCTGGATGAAGACTTCTGCCCATCTGGAGGACCACTTCGCCCGGCTTGGATGAAGACTTCTCCCAGCTTCGTTGAGGACTTCGGCTCGGTTGGGTGAATACGTCTGCTGGGTAAGGTGATCTTCAGGGGGTTAGTGTTAGGTTTTTTTAAGGGGATTGGGTGGGTTTTAGAATAGGATTGGTTGTGTGGGTGGTGGGTTTTAATGTTGGGGGGAATTGTAATTTTTTTTCAGGTAAAAGAGCTGATTACTTTGGGGCAATGCCCCGCAAAAGGCCCTTTTAAGGGCTATTTGTAATTTAGTGTAGGGTAGGGTTTTTTTGGGGGGGGCTTTTTTTATTTTGTTAGGGGTATTAGATTAGGTGTAATTAGTTTAAAAATCTTGTAATTTCTTTATTATTTTCTGTAATTTAGTGTTTGTTTTTGTACTTTAGATAATTTTATTTAATTGTATTTAATTTAATTGTATATAATTGTATTTAATTTAGGTAATTAATTTAATTGTAGTGTAGTGTTAGGTGTAATTGTAACTTAGGTTAGGTTTTATTTTACAGGTAAATTTATCTTTATTTTAACTAGGTAGTTATTAAATAGTTAATAACTATTTAATAACTATTCTACCTAGTAGTAAATACAAAGTTGCCTGTAAAATAAAAATAAACCCTAAACTAGCTACAATGTAACTATTAGTTATATTGTAGCTAGCTTAGGGTTTATTTTATAGGTAAGTATTTAGTTTTAAATAGGAATTATTTAGTTAATTGTAGTAATTTTATTTAGATTTATTTAAATTATATTTAAATTAGGGGGGGTTAGACTTAGGTTTAGGGGTTAATAACTTTATTATAGTGGTGGCGACGTTGGGGGCGGCAGATTAGGGGTTAATAAATGTAGTTAGGTTGTGGCGACATTGGGGGCGGTAGATTAGGGGTTAATAAATATAATGTAGGTGTCAGCGATGTTGGGGGCAGCAGATTAGGGGTTCATAAGTATAATGTAGGTGGCGACGGTGTCCGGAGCGGCAGATTAGGGATTAATAATATAATGTAGGTCTTGGCGATGTTGGGGGCATCAAATTAGGGGTTAATAAGTGTAAGATTAGGGGTGTTTGGACTCTGGGTTCATGTTAGGGTGTTAGGTGTAGACATAAATGTATTTTCCTATAGGAATCAATGGGGCTGTGTTAGGAGCTTTACGCTGCTTTTTTGCAGGTGTTAGGTTTTTTTTCAGCCGGCTCTCCCCCATTGATTCCTTTGGGGAAATCGTGCACGAGCACGTTTAGGCGGCTCACCGCTAACGTAAGCAGCGCTGGTATTGAGGTGAGATGTGGAGCAAAATTTTGCTCTACGATCACTTTTTTTGCGGTTATTGCCGGGTTTGTAAAAACCCGTAATACCAGTGCTGTCTGCAAGTGAGCGGTGAGCATAAACTGCTCATTAGCACCGCATAGCTTCTAACGCAAAACTCGTATTCTAGGTGAAATGAATTTGATTAACCTTTACCTCTGGAGCAGGTTAAAAGGGGACCCTGAAGTATTTCAGGATGAAAATGCAGCCCTGAAATCAAACCAGCAAATGCCATATGCTGTGAATATGCAGGTGTCTAATGATATAGTAATCCCTGCTGGGGCTGATAAATTTCTCTTACCCTTACAGGTAAAAAGGGTTCAGAAGTTAAAAACTTCTGAAGCGCTAATTTGCATCTCCCAGAGAATACAAAATATGGGTATAACAATGACTCATACTCCTATGGTAACTATTGGAAATATCCCAATACATGTTATTGTGCATAACATGACCCCACAGGATATAACCTTATCCAAGGGAAATACCATAAGATATGCTCTGGAAACCAGTTATTAAAGTTTTAGATTCCAGAATAATGTAATCGGCCTTATACCTGAAAGGTACTTAACTGAAGAACATTTAATAGAACAATCCTTCGTATCCATGCCAGAAGGATTATTTACAAATCAATCTAGTTACCATTTCAGCTCAGAGAGGGGCATCTGTAAATTTGAAGAAGCCTCCCTAGTATTTGATCAGCTGATCATAGAGCAAGAATACCCCAATATCCAGAGTCATGGGGGTAATGTAAATTATAATCAAGGGGACCTGACATCAAGGCTTGAAGAAGCCTATGATATAGGACAGCCTGAAATATTTCCTGGATTTCAGCAAATAGTTGAAGACCAAATCTCCTTAGCTAATGGCTGTTTCAGTGATGTTGAACACCAACAGCTACGAGAACTCCTGATGGAATACCAGGATATTTTTGCTAGGGATTCTTATGACTGTTGGACTACAGACCTACACATTGCGAGAATCCAAACAGATCCCAATGCACCACCTGTATTTGTTAAGCAATACAGGCTCCCTTTAGCCTCATATGATTCTCTTGCAGAAATCATAAAGAACTTGGAAGAAAGGGGTATCATCAGACAGGTGCATAGCTCTTATACTAGTCCTATTCTAGGTATTAATAAGCACAATGGACAATGGCATTTGTGTGCTCACTTAAGACAGCTAAGCAAACAAGTGTACATGTCTGGCTGGCCTGTGCCATACATTGACCAGTGCCTAGCGCAGATGCAGGGATCTAAGATATTCACTGCCATTGATTGTGCACAGGGATATTGGACCATAAAGGTACACAAAGAAGACCAGTATAAGCTTGCATTCTCCTTCCAAAAGGTCCAATATGCATTCCAAAGACTTCCATTTGGATACATATTCAGGACAGAAATTTGCAGTATTCATGCATAAGGCTATGCCTGATGCACTGGAAATGGGGACGTTATCCTATGTTGATGTGTTAATCAAAATCAGACTTTGAAGAACACATCACATAACTTAAACATGTCCTCAGTCAACTTAAAAGGGCAGGTGTCAAATTATCCCTACAAAAAGCTTAATGATGCCGTACTTGTTTCAACTTCCTGGGACATAAATTTCTTCTGAGGATTTAACCGTTCAGAAATAACAAGGTTGAAGCCATAATAAACTAAATTAAAGAAATTAAGATCATTCCTGGGTATGAAAATTATTCTTGCAAATGTATTGATAATTATGCAGAATTAGCTAAACCACTGCTATATCTTCTAAAGAAAGATGTAGTATGGCACTGGAGTGAGGCTCAAGAGAAATCCATAAGAGAGCTGAAGAGAAAACTCACTCAAGCACCTTGTTTAGCTTACCCTGAAGACAGGTTATACAGATGTAAGCATGAGTGCTGTTTTATATCAAAAACACGTAATTTAAGCAAAGGCATTGCTTATGCAAGCAAAACTCTATCCCCAGTAGAAATAAAATTTAGTTATTGCGAAAAAGCCCTCTTATCTACTGTATTGGCTTTACAAAATTTCCGCAGCTACCTACAGGGCGAGAAAATTATTGTAGAAATGGCCCACCAGCCTTTGCTATATTTGCAAAGTGAGAAAATAAGAGATAGGAACCTGTCCAATAGCGGCATAACAGCTTGGACTCTTTCCTTACAAGACTGGCCTTTAGAAATTTGCTAGAAGCAAAACCAAAAGAATCCAGTTGCACAGGGGCTTGCGGAGCGGAGCTCCATGACTGTACTGCTAAAGATCATGGGGAAGAGTTAAAAGAAGATGATTTCCTGGAGGAACAATTGCTCTCCCCATATAAAACCCCATATAAAATATATAATGAGGACCATTGTCAAACATTATCTTGGGTATATGTTGATGGGTGTTTTTACTATGCCACTATTGATAAGATAATGAGCACAGATTAGTCGCTGGCATTGGTATAACTTATGCAAACGGATTCCCAAATATTTCTGTAGGATTCAACATTGGACTAAGATTCAGTCAAGTAGCAGAACTCACTGATATTTTAAAAACCATTGAAATGGCTATTGAACAAGGTATTCGTGAATGTGTGATCATTACTGACTCAAATTATGTGCGTGACAGTTTTGTTGAATACCTGCCAACTTGGAAAAGAAATGGCATGCAGAAAACTAACAACAAACCAGTCAAACATGGTAAATTGTTCTGTGAAATAAATTAGTAGTTTCCAATGGGTTAACTGTACATTGGGAAAAAGACCAAGGGTCATTCCAGAATTCAAGGTCCTGATAAGGAAGGCAATGCTCTTGCAGATTCATTAGCCAAACAAGGAGCTATAAATGGAGAGCTCCACAATATTGACCACTTAATGGGTGCAATTCATGTAGAGACCATTAACAAAAACCAGGCTAAACAACAGAATAAGCCTAACCTGGTAAAATGGAATCAGGATTCTCCTAGTGAGGACCTGATCACTAGTCAAAAAGAAGACCCCATTATAGGTATTTTCTATAAACCTATAGAAAATCCTAAAAATAACCCCATCTCAAATGTTGACTGTATTGGCAAGGAAAATCTTAGAATCTTAATGAAGTCCAAATCACAATTCAAATTACAGGATGGTTTGTTAATTAGAACCTCCAAAACAAGTATCCAACAATGGGTGGTACCTACCCAGTTCAGGGGTCTCATGCTTCAACATGCTCCCACATCTGGCCATCGTGGTGCCAAATTAACATATGCAACGTGTTTTTCAGATCTCTGTCTGTTTCCTGAGTAAACAGACAGAGATCTGAGAAACACGTTGCTTTGTGTATTTTAATACCAGGGTCATTATTTGACCTCTGTTTTGATATATTTTATTAAATTTGGATTAATACATCTTCATTTGAGAGTCTGAGTTTATTTCCCCCACTGAGAACACCTGGGATACCGGTTATCAAGTTGGGCCAGTGAGCTGGGACACTGCAACTAGCCAGTCTGCCTTACTCAGCACAATTTGGAGCTGCTCTACTTGTGAGTATTCACTTGTATTTTCTTATCCTACATTGTCATAACCTTATTACACTAGGAGGCGCCCTTGTCTTCTGATTTTCTTCACAGAATTATTCTGCAGTTTGAATGTGTATTGTGACAAGGAGCTGACTCCAACCGGCGAGGTCCATTAATGTGAAATTCCACTTGTTTGGAATTGAAACCTGGATTACCATTAAAGGACTGATTGACTTGGAAACCTACTTATGGATGGACATTCTGAACAGCTAAGATTCAATAAGACTATTGTATATTGGTCTATGTTATATTGTGATTATACTCAATTAAGTCCTGAATACTGTTCATTGTTGTTTGAGTATATATGTGGTCTTAGTAATTTGCTATTAGATCGATTATTTCTTCTTTTTCCCCTGACATTGTGCCCCCTAGAGTTGACACAAAGATTTGTATACCAAAAGAATAGGACTACTGTCAAGGTTGTTTTATCTGTCCACAGTTCCAACCCACTGCACCAACGCATAGATCGCCATTGCAGAAAAGGGGGATGGTAATGCCATGGTCAGAAATACTAATTGATTTTATTGGCCCAGTAACTAGTTCATCTAGAGGTAACAGATACATGTTAACAGTAACATGTCTGTTCACCAAAAGGGTAGAGTGCATCAGTGCACCTAATAATAGTGTTGAAACATGCGCAGCATTGCTTATCAACCACGTGTTTTCTAGATTTGGTTTACCCCAGTGAATCGAATCTAATCGGGGAACTCACTTCACTAGCGAAGTGATGACAAAAATGTGGAAATACTTGGGGTTAAAAGAATGCTCCATTTAGCATATAAAGCTGCCTCTAGTGGTGGTGTAGAGCGTTACAACCAGTCCATTGTGAAACAGATAAGGACTGCAATGTAAAATTACCTCTAGTCCTAATGGCATTAAGAGCAACTCCAAGTAGTGCTACTAAGATGTCACCTTTTGAATTGATGATTGGTAGATGAATGGTTCTACCTCAACATTTAATGTACCGTACATCAGACAAGAACTTAATAAGTGCTGCTACTACACATCAGTATGTAGAAATTTTAAGAAAGCATCTGCAATATACTTTTGCATTTGCTCAAAGGAATATATATATGGCCGCAACTGCTGCTAAAACATTATGATCTCAAAACTTCCAAAAAGGAATTTTGAAATAAATGATAAAGTTTATCTTTATAACTTTGGAAGAGATCGAGTTAAGGAGAAGAAATGTCTTCCATCATGGAAGGGTCATTTTGCCATTACTGACAAAATATCTCTAGTTGCCTATAAAATTAGGATCCCTAAAAATTATACTTTTATTGATAAATCAGTCCATATTAATCAACTGCGAGCATTGCATCCTAGGTCCCAACTCCAAGTCATAGAGGGAGAATGAAAGGTCATTTCACCAAACACACTAATAATTGTTCTAGTTTAATAGATGAATAAGATGTCTAACTAAAGAGCATAAATATGATAATTCAAAAATAACGGATTCTCTTCTAGTAAGAATGTCTATGACGCATGTACCGTAAATACCCACACCAATTACCACTGGATTTCAGTCCATTCCAATACATGTGTCCCACATATCTTAAAACGAAAAGGGGGATTTATGTCAGGTAATTAGTAAGTGACATTATGTAATATATATATATTTACATACATACATATATGATGTAGAAAAATAATTAATTTGTATGTGAAAATCTGGCTAATGTAAGTTGCATTAAATTCTGAAAAGGAAATTTAACCCAAACCAGTTGCCAATTAAATACACATAAGTTATCTGAAAAACACAATCAAAGAGAAAAAAGTTGTGTCAAGTGAAATAAGGTCACTTCAAAGAAACTTTTGATCATTGCCTGAATAAGATTACTAACATAACGACCTCCTGCAATTAGAAGGATGAAAGTCTGCTGACTATCAGAAATCTCAGGAGTGTAATTGATTTTACACAGGCAAGTGATGAGGCAAAGAAGTCCTTTCAAGTCCCAATACACAATACACAATATACTGTCTGAAGGAGACATTTACAGGCATGTGAAAGCAGATGGGGATTTTAACCCCTTAACGACATACGTCGTACAGGGTACGTCTTGCACAAACTGGTCTTTAAAGACCAGCGACGTACCCTGTACGACGTTGGGGTTGAAAGCGGCTGGAAGCGATCCTGATCGCTTCCAGCCGCTTTCCGGTTATTGCAGTGATGCCTCGATATCGAGGTAGTTAGGGGGCGCGCATGGACACACGCGCGTGCACGGGGGAGGCGGGCGGGCGCGTGCACGGGGAGGGAGCGGGTGTAAACCGTTACACTATGGAACAGTTAGTTAGAGGGAAATTATTAGAAATCATATATAATCAAAGTGATCTGGGAGGGGGTGGGGGTTTAGTCTTTAGGGGGGGAAGCTACACTACAGAAAAGTGGGGGAAAAATTTAAAAATATATATTTTTTTGTAAACTGGGTACTGGCAGACAGCTGCCAGTACCCAAGATGGCGCCCAATAATGTAGAGGGGGGAGGGTTAGAGAGCTGTTTGGGGGGGATCAGGGAGGTTTGGGGCTAAGGGGGATCCTACACAGCAGCATATGTAAATATGCTATAAAAAATAATAATAATAAAAAAAAAGATACCTTTTATTTTAGTACTGGCAGACTTTCTGCCAGTACTTAAGATGGCGGGGACAATTCTGGGGTGGGGGAGGGAAGAGAGCTGTTTGGGAGGGATCAAGGGGTCTGATGTGTCAGGTGGAAGGCTTATCTCTACACTAAAGCTAAAATTAACCCTGCAAGCTCCCTAAAAGATCCCTAATTAACCCCTTCACTGTTAGACATAATACACGTGTGATGTGCAGCGGCATTTAGCAGCCTTCTAATTACCAAAAAGCATCGCCAAAGCCATATATGTCTGCTATTTCTAAACAAAGGGGATCTCAGAGAAACATTTACAACCATTTGTGCCATAATTGCACAAGATGTTTGTAAATAATTTCAGTGAGAATCCTAAAATTGTGAAAAAAATTAAGGTTTTTTTTTAATTTGATCGCATTTGGCAGTGAAATGGTGGCATGAAATATACCAAAATGGGCCTAGATCAATACTTTGGGATGTCTTCTAAAAAAAAATATATACATGTCAAGGGATATTCAGGGATTCCTGACAGATATCAGGGTTCCAATGTAACTAGCGCTCATTTTGAAAAAAAGTGGTTTTGAAATAGCAAAGTGCTACTTGTATTTATTGCCCTATAACTTGCAAAAAAGCAAAGAACATGTTAACATTGGGTATTTCTAAACTCAGGACAAAATTTAGAAACTACTTAGCATGGTTGTTTTTTGGTGGTTGTAGATGTGTAACAGATTTTGGGGGTCAAAGTTAGAAAAAGTGTGTTTTTTTTTCCATTTTTTCCTCATATTTTATAATATTTTTAACAGTAAATTATAAGATATGATGAAAATAATGGTATCTTTAGAAAGTCCATTTAGTGGCAAGAAAAATGGTATATAATATGTGTGGGTACAGTAAATGAGTAAGAGGAAAATTACAGCTAAACACAAACACAGCAGAAATGTAAAAATAGCCCTGGTCCTTAAGGGAAAGAAATTGAAAAATGGCATTGGTCCTTAAGGGTTTAAATAACCTATATTATAAATTTTCAAATATTTCATTTGTACCTCAGATTGTATAAATAATATATATTTATGGATCTAGGGATGTGTCTATTGCTTATAAAATATATTAAATATGAAGTGAAGTGAATATGTATCTGCATTGAATTTAAAATGTTTGACTGTATTTCAAAACAAATAACATTTTTTTTATTATTCCAGGAATCTAATAAAACTCTGAGATGACTGATACATACTAAATTCAGCTGTCCTATGAATATTTGTCATAGACATGGGTCCATTCACTTAAAAATTATTGACATATGAAATGATAATATATATATATATATATATATATATATATATATATATATATATATATATATATATAAAATATAATATAATCCAATAGGAAGATTTAATATTACAATTTAATATTATGAGTAGGTCTAATATTTAGATGTATAAGAATACATACTAGATTTAATAAACATGCCCATGTCTGGTCTTAAAATATACATATTCGGTTAAACTAAAAAGCCCACATATGTTGAGCAGATAGTTTATTAATACTAGGAAATAATAAGTACATTAAGTATACGTTTTAAAAATATATAAGGGAATATATTTTCCCTGTTGCTGAAAAATGGAATTCCACTCCAGTTGCCTGTTGCCCCCTCCGGTGTTCAATATGAGATTTGCAGCCAAATGTATTCAATTGGGAAATTGAATAACCAGAGATTTTTCCATTGGGTGATGTAGAATTGAAGGTGGAGTCGATCACAGACAAAAAGACTATGCAATGAAGGGAAGAGACACAAAAACAAACTTTGGTTTGGGACCTGGTTTTGAATAACTCTCTGTGTTTGTGACATCCTGTTTGCAAAAATACCTTCACGTATGACTTTGGAAAACTCTGATTGAAAAAGCTGAACTCTCATAATGGTTACTGGTAACGTGTTAGCGATTGTTTTATATTTTTAATGTTTTAAATCAAAGGTATTCTATAGCTATAGTTAATTCTAGCTGTAATTTGTAGTTACAGGTAGGTGTTCCATAGGCCTGTGTAGTCTATAAATAATCATATCTAGCAATAAGCAATTTACTGTTGAGAGGAAAGGTTTTGTATTCCATATTGATAAATTCATTTTTATTTACTGTGAACTCTCTTAAGAATTGCACATATATTGGCTATTGTGTTGAATATATAATTGTATAATAATCTCTGGGTTTAAGTGAAGTATATTAGATTATATTGGGTTGAAAATAGTGAATTATATTTCCCTGGAAATTCCATTAGATTGTGGGAGTTAAGCTAAGATTTCATTGTGAGATTTGAACATAGTTGAGTACAAACGTTGTTAAATAAGCTATATATATTGAATTGGTTAAACTTTCTGGCTATTTATAAATTGTTCTAGAATAATTCATGTGGGATATTTGTTAAGTGATTAATTTTGAGTTAAGGTTAATTTAAAGAAATATTGTGTCCATACCTGGGATAATAGATAATACCTATTGAATAGTAATTAATCTAAATATCTCTATAGCCTGCTTTTTATGTTAGTATTGTACTGATAAATTGATAGATATAACTGGTCATAGGTGATATTCAGCTACTAGATAAAAATAATCAAGGTGTATATAAAGATCAACTGATCAGAATTTAGGAATATTTTATACTAGGCAATAAGCCTGCCCAGAGGGCAGTCTATTTATAAAAAAACTAAAACCCCCAAAGCTAAAATTACAAAAAATAAAAAAAATGTAAAATAACAGAAAAAAAATAAGCAAAGCTATCTAAAATAATTTTTTTTAACCTAAACTAATACCTCTATAAAAATACCCCCCCAAAATAAAAACACCTCCTAATCTAATACTAAACTACCAATAGCCCTTAAAAGGGCTTTTGTAGGGCATTGCCCTAAGTTAAACAGCTCTTTCAATTAAAAAAATACCAATTACCCCCTAACAGTAAAACCCCCCACCCAACCAACCCCCCCAAAATAAAAAATCCTAACATTTAAAAAACCTAAGCTATCCATTGCCCCTAAAGGGGCATTTGTATGGGCATTGCCCTTAAAAGGGAATTCAGCTTTGTTACTGCCCTTAAAAGGGCAATCAGCTCTTTTCCAGCCCATTAAATCCCTAATCTTAAAAATAAAAAAAAAATAAAAAAAAATCCTAACACTAAGCCCCAAATAGGTACTCACCATTCCTGAAGTCTGGCAGAGAAGGTCTTCTTCCAGACGGCTCCATCATCTTCTATCTTTATCCAAAGCGAAGGTGGAGCTGTGGATCCTCAGCGGTGCTCCTCATCGGCGGCATGGATTGGAGGTGCAGAGCTGTCTTCCCCGATGCGTGGATCCTCAGCAGCAGTCCTCAATGGTGGCAGACATCGATGACAGCGGTCCTCAGTGGCATGGAGGCTCCTCTTCATCCGATGTCCATCATTCATTAAAGATTGAATGCAAGGTACCGCAATCAAATTGGGGTACCTTGCATTCCTATTGGCTGAAATTTTTAAATCAGCCAATAGGATTAGATCTACTGAAAACCTATTGGCTGTTCAAATCAGCCAATAAGATTTCAGTAGCTCTCATCCTATTGGCTAATTTCAAAATTTCAGCCAATAGGAATACAAGGTACCCCAATAAATATTGTGTACCTTGCATTCAATCTTCATTGTGCGATGGACGATCACATGAAGAGGAGCCTCCACGCCGCGGATGACCGCCGCTGCTGAGGACCACCGCTGTTGAGGACTGTCGCTGACGATCCACGCATCGGTAAAGCCAGTTACGCAGATCCACTCCGCATTCGCTTCGGATGAAGATAGAAGATGATGGAGCTGCCTGGAAGAAGACCTTCTCCACCGGAATTCAAGAAAGGTGAGTACCTATTTGGGGCTTAGTGTTAGGATTTTTTATTTTTTTTAAGATTAGGGATTTGATGGGCTGGAAAAGAGCTGATTGCCCTTTTAAGAGTAGTAAAGGAGCTGAATTCCCTTTTAAGGGCAATGCCCATACAAATGCCCCTATAGCGGCAATGGGTACTTTAGGTTTTTTTAGTGTTAGTTTTTATATTTTGGGGGGTTTGGTGGGTGGGGTTTTTTACTGATTGGGGGATTTATTAACTTTTAAATGTAAAAGAGCTGATTAACCTAGGGCAATGCTATACAAAAGGCCCTTTTAAGGTCTATTGGTAGTTTATTTTAAGGGTGTTTTTATTTTGGGGGACTTTTTTATTTTCATAGGGATTAGGTTTAATTTTTTTTTAATTTAGATAATTTTGTTTATTTTTTCTGTAATGTAAGAGTATTTTCTTTTTTGTAATTTTAGATAATATTTTTGTAATTTAATGTTAGGTTTTATTTAAGTGTAACTTAGTATTGGGGTTAATTTAGGGAGTGTTAGGTTAGGGGGCTTAGTAATTATATTACGGCTAGATTATGAGTTTTGTGGTATGAGTGAAAAAGCAGGCTCTTTTTCACTACCGCTGGTATTACGAGTCTTGCAGGTTTAGGGGCACCGGATACTTTTATGGTCGTAACGCAACCTAACTACCGCAGCTTTCAAAAAGTCCTTTTTCAATGGGACTTCCTTTGCGCTGGTATTATGAGTCTGCCTGGGAGGCCAAAAAGAGAGCAGTACACCCTAAAGCTTCAAGATCCATACCTTAAACTGAAAGTCAATAGTTAAGAGCTTTACGCTACAAAGCCGTAACATAAAACTGATAACTAAAGTGCTAAAAAGTACACTAACACCCATAAACTACCTATTAACCCCTAAACCGAGGCCCTCCCGCATCGCAAAAACTATAATTAAATTATTAACCCCTAATCTGCCGCTCCGGACATCGCGGCCACTAGAATAAACATATTAACCCCTAAACTGCCGCACTCCCGCATCGCAAACACTAGTTAAATATTATTCACCCCTAATCTGCTGCCCCTAACATCGCCGCCACATACCTACATTTATTAACCCCTAATCTGCTGCCCCCAACGTCGCCGCCACTATACTAAATTTATTAACCCCTAAAACTAACCCTAAGTCTAACCGTAACTCTAACACCCACTAACTTTAATGTAATTAAAATAAATCTAAATAAAACCTACTATTAATAACTAAATAATTCTTATTTAAAACTAAACCTGTAAAATAAACCCTAAGCTAGCTACAATATAACTAATAGTTACATTGTAGCTAGCTTAGGTTTTATTTTTATTTCTCAGCTAAGTTTGTATTTATTTTAACTAGGTAGACTAGTTAGTAAATAGTTATTAACTATTTACTAGCTACCTAGTTAAAATAAATACAAATTTACCTGTAAAATAAAACCTAACCTGAGTTACACTAACACCTAACCTTACACTACAATTAAATAAATTACATAAATTAAATACAATTAACTAAATTACAAAAAAAAAAACACTAAATTACACAAAATAAAAAAAAGAAATGATCAGATATTTAAACTAATTACACCTAATCTAATAGCCCTATCAAAATAAAAAAGCCCCCTTAAATAAAAAAAAACCCTAGCCTTAAAAGAGCCTTTTGCAGGGCATTGCCCCAAATAAATCAGCTCTTTTAAATGTAAAAAATAATACAAACAACCCCCCAACAGTAAAACCCACTACCCACACAACCAACCCCCCACATAAAATCCTAACTAAAAAACCTAAGCTCCCCATTGCCCTGAAAAGGGCATTTGGATGGGCATTGCCCTTAAAAGATCATTTAGCTCTTTTTCCACCAAAAACCCTAATCTAAAAATAAAACTCACCCAATAAACCCTTAAAAAAGCCTAACACTAACCCCTGAAGATCCACTTATAGTTTTTGAAGACCCGACATACATCCTCAACGAAGCCAGCAGAAGTCCTCAACGAAGCGGCAGAAGTCTTCATCCAACCGGGCAGAAGTCTTCATCCAGACGGCATCTTCTATCTTCATCCATCCGGCACGGAGCGGGTCCATCTTCAAAACATCCGGCGCGGAGCATCCTCTTCATTCGACATCTTCTTCCGAATTAGGTTTCCCTTTAAATGACGTCATCCAAGATGGCGTCCCTTAGATTCGGATTGGCTGATAGATTTCTATCAGCCAATCGGAAAACGGGTTGAAAAAATCCTATTGGCTGTTGCAATCAGCCAATAGGATTGAGCTTTCATCCTATTGGCTAATCCAATCAGCCAATAGGATTGAGCTTGCATTCTATTGGCTGATTGGAAAGTATAATGTAGGTGTCGGTGATGTCGGGGGCGGCAGATTAGGGGTTAATAAATATAATTTAGGTGTCAGTGATATCGGAGGCAGCAGATTAGGGGTGTTTAGACTCAGGGTTTATGTTAGGGTGTTAGGTGTAAACATACATTTTATTTCCCCATAGGAATCAATGGGGCTGCGTTACGGAGCTTTACGCTCCTTTATTGCAGGTGTAAGACTTTTTTTCAGCCGGCTCTCCCAATTGATGTCTATGGGGAAATCGTGCACGAGCACGTAAAACCAGCTTTCTATGGTATGGAGCTCAATTTTGCTCTACGCTCACTTTTTGCCTGCTAACGCCGGGTTTTTGTAAACCTGTAATACCAGCGCTGTAGGTGAGTGAGCGGTGCAAATAACTTGCAAGTTAGCTCTTACCACAAAACTCGTAATCTAGCCGTTAGTTATTTGCGTTGTGGAGGGGTTGGCGGTTTAGGAGTTAATAGGTTAATTCGGTTTATTGCGATGTGGGGGTTTGGCGGTTTAGGGGTTAATAGGTTAATTAGGTTTATTGCAATGTTGTGGGTTGATGGTTTAGTGGTTAATGGGTTAATTAGGTTTATTGTGATGTGGGGGTTTGTTGGTTTAGGGGTTAATAGGTTAATTAGGTTTATTGCGATGTGAGGGGTTGGCAGTTAAGGGTTTAATATTTGAATTATGTTATTTGCGGATTAGGAGTTAATTACTATATTATTTTGCGATGTGGTGGTTTGCAGTTTAGGTGTTTGTTAATACTTCATGCGGGAGGTTACGTTATTTTTTTTATACTTCGTAAGTGTGGATAGGTTTTTTTGTTATACTTTGTGCGGGCGGTTATGTGATTTTATTTATTTCTTGCGGGCGGCTACGTGTTTTTTCTCTATTTCGTGCGGGCGGTTGCTTTTTTTTTTAAGGCTTCAGGTTTGCCTATGCTGCATCCAGATGGATTCTGAAAATGGCAGGATGGTGAAGGAATCCACCTTCGGAGCTTGATAAATTGGCCCCTAAATATTCATTTTCAATAATAATATTGTTGTCAAATTTATAGATATCTCAATAGTGATATTTTGGAGTATATTGACAAAATTCTGCTATATTAATTGTAGCTATCACTGACAATAATTTTATATTGCTATTAATTATTAATATTTATAATTACAATACGTAACACGTTGGTGGCAACTGCTGCTGATAAATACACCAACATTACTGGAGGACACTCCTGAGACGTATCAACAATATGTTTATATGTGTGTACATATGTAAAGTAACTTGAAGCCCTTTTCAGTTAAGTAGATGAAAACATGTAAAGTCATATTTATGCAATCTTCATATTTAATAAAGTATTATACTGTGGGACCTTTATGCTCGCCGGAAACAGGAGTTAAGAAGCAGTGGTCTTATGTTAAAAGTAAATTCTAGGGCAGCAATGCGCTACTAGGAGCTGGATAAACACATCTGGTGAGCAAATGACAACGGGCATATGTGTGTAACCACCAATCACAGACGAGCTCCCCAATACTACATTAACACTCTTGAGCCTATATGCCTAGGACACAAGGAAAACAAAGTACATTCGCTAATAGAAGTAACTTGAAATATCTCTTAAAAATGCACACTATGGGGCCGATTTATGAAGCGGTCAATCGGACTCGATGCAGCTGTTTCCGTGCGAGCCTTCAGGCTCGCTGGAAACAGGAGTTAAAAAGCAGCGGTCTTAAGACTGCTGCTCCTTAACTTGTCCGCAACCTCTGAACCGCAACCTCTGATCGCATACGATCGGGTTGATTGACACCCCTGCTAGTGGCCGATTGGTCGCGAATCTGAAGGGGGCGGCATTGCACAAGCAGTTCACCAGAACTGCTTGTGCAATGCTAAATGCAGACAGCATCGGACCCTCTGTCTGAACAATGAAAGTTTAATTTTGACTTTCATGTCCCTTTAAGTTTATGCTTTAGAATCATAGGCCGTCTGCATGGGCCCTCTGCTTCTTTTCTGCTTTCAAAATGTATGAGGGTGTATATACATTTTTTATTGAAATGTGTTAGTTATTGCAGATGCATTGTTTGATTTAATAAAAAAACAATATAGTTTAGTAACATTAATTGTTGCTTATTGCTTGTTGCTTATTGCCTATTATACAGATAGGACATGCAATTTTAAGCAACTTCCTAATTTACACATATTAGCAGCAATTTGTCTTCGTTCTCTTGGTATTTTTATTTGAAAAAGCAGAAATGAAAGCTTAGGAGCCGGCCCATTTTTGGTTCAGCACCCTAGATAGCTTTTGCTGAATGGTGGCTACATTTAGCCACCAATCAGCAAGCGCTACCCAAGTGCTGAAACTAAAATGGGCCAACTCCTAAGCTTTCATTCCTGCTTTTCAAATAAAGATACCAAGAGAAACAAAGAAAAATTGGAAATAAGTATACCTTAAAAAGTTGCTTAAAATTGCATGCCCTATCCGAATAATAAAAGAAAAAATTTGGGTTTATTATCCCTTTAAGTATTAAGTAAGTTTATAAATCTATTTTCTTTTCGAAAACGCAGATGAAGTGGCCCTTTGTTTTAGAATCAAAACAGCCTTCAAACCTATGTATATACTACCTGTTCTGCATTACATATCTAATAATAATGCAATAATAATAAATCTATCCTGCTAAGGTGAAAAGATATATATACAAAATGTGCTGAACCTTTATCTAAATATCCATAAATTGTTTGGCATGTAGATAGAGAAGTATGCAGTTGTATTTATGTACAGTACAGCATCTAGGGATATTAATGTTAGCTTGATAAAGATCATGTTAGGGTCAGAATATCCATGGAGATACATATTGGCAAAATATTTCATTATCATGTGGGATCTTAATATAGCACAAATTAGTTCTCAATTCCCATTACATTATGGTAAAAAGAGCAGATTATGTATACTATTATATATACTAAAAAAGTAATATGTCTGAATTAATATGGAAAGTAATTATGGTAACTTTTTATAAAAATGAAGATAAAGCTTTAGCAAGACGTGATTACAAGAAAGGGAACTTACAAAGCTATATCAAAATACTTAATTTAAATACAAAGAAGTTAGTAATAAATGACCTAGAGTTATTAGAGCACATTTGTGGAGCAAATAATCTGTGGAAAAACACTTATCATAACATCTCAATTTAAAAAGCCAGTTTGTACCTGAATTGCAGGCTACTCTCTGCATCTTTGGTCTAACTCTTCATTTCTTGGTTCATAGACGGCTAGATTACAAGTGGCGTGTTAACATTTATATGCAAGCGTTATCAGGTTTTTGCATGCAAGTTAAAGACTGCTCATTATACAAGTTGAAAACAAACGTGATCATGAGAGCACAATCACATTTTACGCTCGTCAGGTTAGTGTGACTGAAAAGCTGACTTAACGGGAAGTGAGATTTGAAAAGTCGCACTAAACACAATGGGCCAGATTACTAGTGGAGCACTAAATATCACTTGTATGCAAGCAATATTAGCGCTCAACTTAATAATGTAATACTCTAATGTGCACTGGTATTACAAATTAATCGGAATCAGCTAGATTACGAGTTTTGGGTTATGAGTCAAATAGCATCGTTATGGCCCATAAAGCTTCATTTTCCTTAACACTGCTATTACAAGTCTTGTCGATACAGGTGTACTGCACACCTTTTAGCCAGTCACGCAACGTCAGTACCGCACTTTTAAAAAAGTCCTTTTTCAATGGGACTCCCATAGCGCCGGTATTACGAGTTTGCCTGGGAGGCCAATAAGTGAGCGGTACACTCTATAACCAAAAGATCTGTACCGCCATCTGAAGTCAGTAGTTATGAGTTTTAAGTTACAAAGCTGTACCATAAAACTCATAACTAAAGTGTTAAAAAGTACACTAACACCAATAAACTACCTATTAACCCCTAAACCGAGGCATCGCAAACACTATAATAAAGTTATTAACCCCTAATCTGCCGCTCCGGACATCGCCGCCACTATTAAAATGTATTAACCCCTATTCCACTGATCTCCGACATTGTCACCACTATAATAAACCTATTAACCCCTAAACCGCCTCCTCTTGCATCGCAAATACTATTTTAATATAATTAACCCCTAATCTGCCATCCGCCCACACCACCACTATAATAAACCTATTAACCCCTAAACCGCAAGCCCCCCACAACAAAATATACTTAAATAAACTATTAACCCCTAAACCAAAAGCCCCCCACAACGAAATATACTAAAATAAACTATTAACCCCTAAACCTAATGCCCCCCTAACTTTATATTAAAATTACAGTTTTCCTATCTTAAATTAAAATTTACCTGTCAAATTAAATAAATTCATTTTAAACTAACAATTAAACTAAGATAATTATTAAACTACAATTAAACTAACTACCAATTAAATTAAACTAAACTACAAATTACAAAAGTATCTAATTAAAAAGAAATAAAACAACTAAATTACAAAAAAAAACACTAAATTACGAAAAATAAGAAACAAATTATCAAAAATAAAAAAGAATTACACCTGATCTAATAGCCCTATCAAATAAAAAAGCCCCCCCCCCAAAAAAAAAAACCTAGCCTACAGTAAACTACCAATGGCCCTTGAAAAGGGTCTTTTGTGGGGCATTTCCCCAAAGATATCAGCTCTTTTACCTGTAAAAAAAATACAAACACCCCCAAACAGTAAAACCCACCACCCCCAAAACAAACCCTCCAAATAAAATAACTATCTAAAAAAAAACTAACTAAAAATAAAACCCACCCAAAAAAAATTAAAAAGAATGAACACTAAGCCCCGACAATCCACTTACAGTTCTTGAAGTCCCACTTGAAGGATCCATCCAGCCGGCGAAGTCCTCATCCATGCAGCAAGAAGTCTTCATCCGGGCGGCCTCTTCCATCTTCATCCAGCCAGCGAAGTCCTCATCCAGGCGGCAAGAAGTCTTCATCCAGGCGGCATCTTTTATTTTCATCCATCCGGTGCGCAGCGGGTCAATCCTGAAGACATCCGGCGTGGAGCATCCTCTTGATACGGTCGCCGCCGTAAACTGGAGATTCAATGCAAGTAACGTCATCCAAGATTTCTTTCAGCCAATAGGATTAAAACTGCTAAAATAAAATTGACTGTTCCAATCATCCAATAGGATTAGAGCTGCTAAAATCCTATTGGCTGTTCCAATCAGTCAATAGGATGAGATCTAAATCCTATTGGCTGATTGGAACAGCCAACAGGATTAGAGCTGCTCAAATCCTACTGGCTGATTGGAACAGACAATAGGATTTTAGCAGCTCTAATCCTATTGGCTGATAGAAATCTTTCAGCCAATAGGAATGCAAGGGACGCCATCTTGGATGACGTCACTTGCATTGAAGTTCCAGTTTACGGCGGCAACCATATGAAGATGATGCTCCATGCCAGATGTCTTCAGGATGGACCCGCTCCGCGCCAGATGGATGAAAATAGAAGATGCTGTCTAGATGAAGACTTCTTGCCACCTGGATGAGGACTTCGCCGGCTGGATGAAGACTTTTTACCGCATGGATGAGGACTTCGCCAGCTGGATGGATCCTTCAAGCGGGACTTCAAGAACTGTAAGTGGATCATCGGGGGTTAGTGTTAGGCTTTTTAAAGGGTTTTTTGGGTGGGTTTTAATTTTAGTTTAGGGTCTGGGCATGTAAAAGAGCTAAATGCACTTTAAAGGGCAATTCCCATACAAATGCCCTTTTCAGGGCAATGGGGAGCTTAGGTTTTTTTAGATAGTTATTTTATTTGGGGGGTTAGGCTGTGAGTTTTACTGTTAGGGGGTGTTTGTATTTTTTTACAGGTAAAAGGGTTGATATCTTTGGGGCAATGCCCCACAAAAAAACCTTTAAAGGGCCATTGGTAGTTTATTGTAGGCTAGGGTTTTTTTTATTTGGCTGGGCTTTTTTATTTTGATAGGGCTATTAAATTAGGTATAATTCTTTTTTATTTTTGACAATTTGTTTCTTATTTTTTGTACTTTAGTGTTTGTTTTTTGTGTAATTTAGTTATTTTTTTAGTAATTTTAGTGTTTATTTTTTTTTTGTAATGTTAGGTTTTAGTGTAAGGCAGCTTAAGTTTTATTTCACAGGTAAGTTTGTATTTATTTTAACTAGGTAGTTAGTAAATAGTTAATAACTATTTACTAACTAGTCTACCTAGTTCAAATAAATACAAACTTACCTGTGAAATAAAAATAAAACCTAAGCTAGCTACAATATTAATATATAATTATACTATAACTATTAGTTATATTGTAGCTAGCTTAGGTTTTATTTCACAGGTAAGTAAGTATTTAGTTTTAAATATTTATTATTTAGTTAATAATTGTAACTTTAGTTTAGCTCTATTTTAATTATGTTAAAGTTAGGGGGTGTTAGGCTTAGGGTTACGTTAGGGTTAGGGTTAGGTTTAGGAGTTAATGGATTTATTTAGTGGTAGTGATGTGGGAGGCCAGAGGTTTAGGGGTTAATAACTTTAGTATAGTGGCGGTGACACCGGGAGTGGCAGATTGGGGTTAATAGTTTTATGTAGGTGGCGGCGATGTTGGGGGTGGCAGATTAGGGGTTAATAACTGTATGTAGGTGGCGGCCATGTCGGGGATGGCAGATTAGGGGTAAATAACTGTATGTAGGTTGCGGCAATATTGGGCGATGTCGGGGGTTGCGGATTAGGGGTGTTTAGGCTCTGGGTTTATGTTAGGGTGTTAAACATAACTTTTTATTTCCCCATATACATCAATTGGGCTGTGTTATGGAGCTTTTGTTTCCACGATCGCAGGTGTTAGGCTTTTTTTTTGCCGGCTCTCCCTATGCCTATGGGGAAATTGTGCACGAGCACATCAAAGCAGAGCTTGATTTTGGTGCGGTATGGAGCTCAACGCCGCCATATCGCCCACACCTGCTTTTTATAAACTTGTAATAGCAGCGCTCAAAACTCGTAATCTAGCTGAATGTGAACGCAAGTGCGCTTCCATAGGCTCCTATGGGACCCTCGTTCTGATGCCATCACAGACGGCATCAGAACCTTGCGCATCGAAATAGGTAAGTAGTGCAGCGATGGCCAGCATTTTTAAATATATATGTACAGTATATGAATATATACATATATATTTATGTGTTAATATGTGTATAAACACATATTAACACATAAATATATATAGTCATATACATATATATTTACATTGTGGTCTATGGGAACACGCAATCCCCATATACAGCAATGTAAAGGCACTTTTCAGTGCCATTTTTTTTCTTACACCCAACTCCCACCAACTTTAAAGCCCCAAAACTGCCTAGTGCAGTTTTTTTTATTAAAAAAGCTAAATTTTTTAAAATAAAAAACTACAATGCCCTCTATTTTGAGGGCATTTGGGGCACTTTTACAAAATTAACCAGAAGTCGTGGTAGCAATAACCAGCCACTTGTAATGACTGGTTAATTATTGCGCTCCCACAAAAGGGCAAATTTGTGATCTAGACCAACAATAATACATTAAAAATTACAGTTATACTCATATAAACACTATCTGATAATATTGTGAGTATGTGTATAAATATGTATGTATGTATTATATGGGTATATATATATGTATATTTATATATACTGTATATATATATATATATATATATATATATATATTATATACAGTATATATATATATATATATATATATATATATAAACACATACAGTATATATATATATATATATATATATATATATATATATATATATATATATATATATATATATATATATATATACAGGGAGTGCAGAATTATTAGGCAAGTTGTATTTTTGAGGATTAATTTTATTATTGAACAACAACCATGTTCTCAATGAACCCAAAAAACTCATTAATATCAAAGCTGAATAGTTTTGGAAGTAGTTTTTAGTTTGTTTTTAGTTATAGCTATTTTAGGGGGATATCTGTGTGTGCAGGTGACTATTACTGTGCATAATTATTAGGCAACTTAACAAAAAACAAATACATACCCATTTCAATTATTTATTTTTACCAGTGAAACCAATATAACATCTCAACATTCACAAATATACATTTCTGACATTCAAAAACAAAACAAAAACAAATCAGTGACCAATATAGCCACCTTTCTTTGCAAGGACACTCAAAAGCCTGCCATCCATGGATTCTGTCAGTGTTTTGATCTGTTCACCATCAACATTGCGTGCAGCAGCAACCACAGCCTCCCAGACACTGTTCAGAGAGGTGTACTGTTTTCCCTCCTTGTAAATCTCACATTTGATGATGGACCACAGGTTCTCAATGGGGTTCAGATCAGGTGAACAAGGAGGCCATGTCATTAGATTTTCTTCTTTTATACCCTTTCTTGCCAGCTACGCTGTGGAGTACTTGGACGCGTGTGATGGAGCATTGTCCTGCATGAAAATCATGTTTTTCTTGAAGGATGCAGACTTCTTCCTGTACCACTGCTTGAAGAAGGTGTCTTCCAGAAACTGGCAGTAGGACTGGGAGTTGAGCTTGACTCCATCCTCAACCCGAAAAGGCCCGACAAGCTCATCTTTGATGATACCAGCCCAAACCAGTACTCCACCTCCACCTTGCTGGCGTCTGAGTCGGACTGGAGCTCTCTGCCCTTTACCAATCCAGCCACGGGCCCGTCCATCTGGCCCATCAAGACTCACTCTCATTTCATCAGTCCATAAAACCTTAGAAAAATCAGTCTTGACATATTTCTTGGCCCAGTCTTGACGTTTCAGCTTGTGTGTCTTGTTCAGTGGTGGTCGTCTTTCAGCCTTTCTTACCTTGGCCATGTCTCTGAGTATTGCACACCTTGTGCTTTTGGGCACTCCAGTGATGTTGCAGCTCTGAAATATGGCCAAACTGGTGGCAAGTGGCATCTTGGCAGCTGCACGCTTGACTTTTCTCAGTTCATGGGCAGTTATTTTGCGCCTTGGTTTTTCCACACGCTTCTTGCGACCCTGTTGACTATTTTGAATGAAACGCTTGATTGTTCGATGATCATGCTTCAGAAGCTTTGCAATTTTAAGAGTGCTGCATCCCTCTGCAAGATATCTCACTATTTTTGACTTTTCTGAGCCTGTCAAGTCCTTCTTTTGACCCATTTTGCCAAAGGAAAGGAAGTTGCCTAATAATTATGCACACCTGATATAGGGTGTTGATGTCATTAGACCACACCCCTTCTCATTACAGAGATGCACATCACCTAATATGCTTAATTGGTAGTAGGCTTTCGAGCCTATACAGCTTGGAGTAAGACAACATGCATAAAGAGGATGATGTGGTCAAAATACTAATTTGCCTAATAATTCTGCACTCCCTGTATATATATATATATACACAGAGTTCTTTGTAATCAAATACCTGAAAACATGGAAAATCATATTTATTCAATATTACCTTTTAATAATGTGTTTTACTATCTTTTTATTCTATATATTTCACATTCCATTGTTCTTAATATACAGCAAAATTTTAATTTTATTTTAAATAAATATATATGTATTTATTTATTTATATATATATATATTCCTATAGAAATATAGGTATAGATATATATTTTACATTAACATTATCAGATATATGTAGAAATATATTAAATATAATATATCATAAAAAAATCTAACAATACAAATTTAAAAAAATCTATGTCAAGAACATTGGTTTCGGTTTTCAAGCTTTAGGTCTACCGTGGTGTCAGGTTAGTGCACATGAAGAATGAGTTATCTTATGGTGCGTTATGAAAATATAAAATAAATATAAAATAAAATAAAAATTATTATTATTATGTATACTGTAATATATATATAGATAGATAGATATATTCTATGGATTATTTATAATTTTTTAGTACATCTATAATAATTATTAAAAATTTATATTTTTCAATATTTAATATTTAATATTTCCATAAAGCGCCTTAAGATAAAGTAATTATTTATCTGCGCAAACCCAACACAGCGTTACACCTAGAGTGTGAAAATTGCACATATTTTCTATTTCTATGTTCTTCACATAGAATTTTTTTTAATTTTTATTATAAAATATATATTTATATATATATATATATATCTGTTAATGATAAATATATATTTACACCTATATATCTATAGGAATAAATATATATGTATAGGAATACACAGATATATATAGAAATATGTATTAAAATAAAAATAAAATATTCTTGTATGTGAAGAACATCGTAATGTGAAATAATAATATATCCTGTTGGGTTAGCGCTAAGTCTATGGGGAGAATAAGTTAACATGGTCACAATATTCAAAGTCCTTTGGTTAGCATGTGACAGGTTTCTCTTGTGTGCAAAAGTTTTACTTTCAACTTGTAATACACACGCTAACATGCTCACGCAAAAATATTACTTCTAGCAGTGTTTACGCTCAAGCGAGTGCGCTAAATAGTGCACACTTTGTAGTATATTCCAGAATATTCACTTCTAAGTGCAGTTTCACCACTTCTCTCAAATTCAGAAGAACACATCCAGTTCCTGGAGACACTTTTGTTGTATCAAGTGAGACTACTTTGCCATAACAAAACAATCAAATTTAAAAATCACAAAAATGTACATTACCATTTTGCAAGTGAGCTGAGGATGAAATTATTGCTTTTTTCCACATCATATGATTATAGATGTTAATGGCAAGAATATTCACAAACAACATGGTGGTGATGCTATGCTCAATGAATTTCAAACATGATATCGCTTTAACAACAAGGCTTCTTGGCAAACTCACAAGCATTTATAAATCTAGACCATTGATATGATACAGCAAAGGGAAAAGTGAGAAAAGCTTTTATTCTGATGTAAGAACTTTTATGACAGGTTCAAATTTCACTTTTTCCATGTTATGGTCATTTGACATGTCTTTCACTATCTTTCAGCCATTGGTTATTCTATTCCCCAATGATACTAAAAAACTAACAGACAGATAAGGCTAACAGACTAGAAGCTTATAATCACAAACCTTTCACTAAGATGCTTAGCTTACCTATCACTGACATGTTTTGCCTCACTGCAGTTATACTTGCTATTTCTGTGGCATAATATAGGGCATAAGAGTGAATACATTTGAATTATGTTCTCCTCATTTTTTAAAGTTTACCTATTATTAAATTTCATGAAGTTCTTATATAAGTTCTTACATAAAGCATATGAAATTGTGTGTTATGTATGTTTTGTCACATATTTATCCATTTTGAATATATGAAATCCAGATGTTCCGGAATTACCAGTGAAACATGTTGAATGGCCTAACGTTCACAAACAAACATTTTATGGAGACTAAAATACCATTGTTTAAAGATGCCAAAAAATATTGAGTTCATAAACAGCAAGTTGTAAATCTTACGGATATAGCAGTTTCCTATTTCAAAGATGTATCCAGAATTATATGATGTGACATTAACCCTTTGTGTTTGCAAATGTAATATTTTTTGCAATTAGAACCTAGAAAATGGCTAGATTTTGAGTGGTGCGCTGATTGTTATGCGTGATCTATATTTTTTTGTGAGCATCAGAAATAGGCCGAATATTATGAGTTGAAAGTAAACACGTTCGATTGAGCGCAATGGAATTTAACGTGTATTGGGTTAATGAGACTTCAGAGCTATGGTTAACTGTTACACAAGATAAAAAGTGGCACAAAATACATGAAAAATACATTTACAATCACAATAACACTGTCTGATAAAAATTAAAAAAACTAAATTGCATTTAAAATTTATAAGTGCTCAGAGGAATAAGGTCTCAGGTGTTAGAAAAAAAAAGGCATGCAAAAGCCTTTAACATGGAGATACATACATACACGTCTAAATATGTATATATATATATATATATATATATATATATATATGTGTGTGTTTATATGTGTGTACATATGTATTTATGTATTTATATGTGTAGATATGTATATACATACATATATATATATGGCGGGTAAAGTAAGAAATTGGGTAATCCTAGCATTACCCAGGTAAACCTGACATTACTCAAGCGGCTGTGGGTAAAGCCCGATGTAACATGATAAAAGAGTGCATCGAGTCACTGCATCCAACATATATACAATGCACTGTAATTCACACTTCTTCACTATCTTTTTTGCCTCTGCCTGGGGGGGTTCAAGGGGGGCAAAGCCTTGAACCCCCCAGGCAGAGGTACAAAAATTAGATGATTTGAGTTTTGAGACTTGGTGCATTATCCTGCTGGAAGTAGCCATCAGAAGATCGGTACCTTGAAGTAACTGTAGTCATAAAGGGATAGACATGGTCAGCAACTATACTCCAGTAGGCCGTGACATTTATACGATGCTCAATTGGTACTAAGGGGCCCAAAGTGTGCTTAGAAAATACCCCCCACACCATTACACCACCAGCCTGAACTATTGATACAAGGCAGGATGGATCCATGCTTTCATGTTGTTTACGCCAAATTCTGACCCTTCCATCTGAATGTCGCAGCTGAAATCATGACTCATCAGACAAGGCAATGGTTTTCCAATCTTATATTGTCCAATTTTGTTGAGCCTGTGCGAATTGTAGCCGCAGTTTCCTGTTATTAGCTGACAGGAGTGGCACCTGGTGTGGTCTTCAGCTGCTGTAGCCCATCTGCATCAAGGTTCGACGTGTTGTGCATTCAGAGATAGTATTCTGTATACTTTGGTTGCAACAAGTGGCTCTTTTAGTCACTGTTGCCTTTCTATCATCTAAAACCAGTCTGCTCATTCTCCTCTTACCTCTGACATCAACAAGGCATTTTCATCCACAAAACTGCTGCTCACTGGATATGTTCTCTTTTTCGGACCATTCTCTGTAAACCCTAGAGAGGGTTGTGCATGAAAATCCAAGTAGATCAGCAGTTTTTTTAAATACTCAGACCAGCCCGTCTGGCACCAACAACCAAGTGCATTGGAGTCCTTTGCAGTCAAGTAGCTGAAAACATGTAAAATCATATTTATGCAATATTCATATTTAATAAAGTATTTGCACTGTATACATTTTACAATGTTCTTCACATAGAGGAATATGTTCTAAGTATTTTTAAATAGATATTCATATATATATATATATATATATCTGTATATATCTATACATATATATATATATATATATATATATATATTAATTTATATATATTGGCTGATTTGAGCAGCCAATAGGATTTCAGTAGCTCTCATCCTATTGGCTTATTTTAAAATGTAGGAATAGGAATGCAAAATACCCCATTTTTAAACAGGTACCTTGCATTCAAGCTTCAGTGTACAGCGGTGATCGTATGAAGAGGATCCTCCACTCTGTATGTCCGCGCCACCGGCGACGATGATCCACAGCTCAGCGCCACCGGGATGAAGATAGAAGATGCCCCCGCGATGGATGAAGATGTAACCGCCTGGATGAAGACTTCTCGCCGCCTGGATGAAGATGGATGTATGGACTTCAGGAACTGTGAGTAGATTTTCTAGGGTTAGTGTTAGGTTATTTTATTTTATTTTTGGGTGTTTTTTTTTTTAGATTAGGGATGGACAGTAAAAGAGATGATGAGATGATGATGAGATGATGTTAAGGGGACTTTGTAACTTTTAGGTAACAGAGCGGTTTAACTTAGGGCAATGCCCTACAAAAGACCCTTTTTAAGGGCTATTGGTAGTTTATTGTTAGGTTAGGCTGGTGTTTTTATTTGGGGGGGATTTTTTGTTTTTATAGGGTTATTAGATTAGGTGTAATTTTTATTATTTTGGATAATTTCGTTTATTATTTTTTGTAATCTTAGAGTTTTTTATTTTTCGTAATTTTAGAGTTTTTATCTTTTTGTAATGTAATTTATTTTTATTTTGTCATAGTGTGATTTTTTTAATTTGTAATATAGTTTTTTTTATTTTTTGTTAATTTTATTGTTTTAAAATAGTAATGTTAGGTTACTTATAGTTTAAACTTTGTTTTTGTTTTTATTCCACAGGTAAGTTTATATTTATTTAAAGATAGCTATATTGTAAATTTAATTTAAAATTAGGGGTGTATTAGGTTTAGGGGTTAACAGTTTAATTTAGTGTGTTGCGATGTAGGGTGGCTGGCAGTTTAGGGGTTAATACGTTTAGTAGTTGTGATTTGGGGGGCCGGTGGTTTAGGGGTTTATAGGTTTTTTATAGTAGTTGTGATGTGGGGGGCTGACGGTTTAGGGGTTTATAGGTTTATTATAGTAGTTGCAATGTGGGGGGCGGTGGTTTAGGGTTAATAGGTTTATTATAGTAGTAGCGATGTGGGGGGCCAGCGGTTTAGGGGTTATTAGGTTTATTTAGTGTCAGCGATGTCTGGGGCAGCAGATTAGGGGTTTATCATTTTATTTAGTGTTGGCGATATTGGGGAGTGGTGGATTAGGGGTATTTAGACTAAGGGTTTATGTTAGGGTGTTAGGTTTTAACGTAACTTTCTTTTCCCCATAGACATCAATGGGTTTGTGTTACGGCGATCGCAGGTGTTAGTTTTTATCTAACACTTTCTCTCCATTGATGTCCATGGGGGAAAGTGTGCAGAAGCACGTAAAATCTGGCCTTGGGTTTTGTACGGTATGGAGCTTATCGCATCATATCGCACAACAAAAGAAGGTTTTGGCTTAACTTGTAATGGTAGTGCTATGGAAAGTGTGATAACGCTCATTTTTTTGCTTTATTTTACGCACCCGGTATATCGCAAAACTTGTAATCTTGGTGTAAGTAAGCTAAAATATGTAAGTAGATATTTTGTAAATACTGTTTTCCAAATCATGTCAGTTTCTCTGTCCTTCAACCAATGCTGAAACCCACAATTTTTTAAAGAAAAAGGGAATTGCTGGAGCCTCACATGAAAAACATGGACATATGTGAAAAAAATATTAACTGTGGTGTCCATGTTTGTCACACTTATGGGTTTTTTATGGTATCATCTTCTTTTGATTTGGACATGAACTGGTCACCTATTATTCTTTTCTGTTTGTTGATAACTTTTATCAGTGAGTTGGCTTCTCCTTGTGACTGTGACTTCTGATTAATGTTTGCCATTTGGCTTGATAAGTATATGCCAGCTTGGCTCTGGACTTTCCACTTCATTCCTGTCTTTGCCATCATTATCCAAATCATGGGTCCTATCCAGGGATTTATTTCAGTGTTCATTAACATCAATACTGGTCCACTGGGTTCCTTCCTGAACTGACATGTGTTAATAAGCATGAAAAGATATTTGTGGAATGTTTATACCAATTATATAAGGATCATTCAGGTATGTTGTGATCTTGAATAGCTAAACTAAAATGTATAAACATTTTTGCACAAAGGCAGGACTTTTTTCACTTTCTGCGATGAGATTTTTTTTAGTGAAAATGTTTCTGCAGGTCATCTATACTATAATCGCGTTTGTAACGTGTCCGTCGCTGTCATAGGTTGTGCACGCAGCTAAATCCCTGCAGCGCAAGACAGCTTCAGAAAGCTCCAGCACTCTCAGCTGTTATGTTACAGCAGATAGATGGAGCTTGTGAAGCTTCAGGCATCTGCCGCATATGGAGCCGGAGTGCAATCAGTACTCTACCTCCATATGAGGGCAGATGCCTGATCGCTACAGGCGATGACACTGTGTAACGATCTTCTGCTGGTGCCAGCAGGAGGTGTGGGTGGGAGGCGGATGGGCGGCTCAGCAGCGGAGGGGGAGGGAAGGGAGTGGGAGGGCCCTACGCTACAGAAATTAAAGGAACAGGAAGGGATTGGGCAGCTAAGCTACACTACAGAAAAGGGATAGAGGAACAGGGGTAGTGGGATAGGGACAGAGGAATAGGGATAGAGGGATAGGGACAGAGGGATAGAGGAATAAAGATAGAGGAATAGGGACAGAGGGATAGGGACAGAGGGATAGGGACAGAGGGAAAGGGACAGAGGGATAGAGGAATAAAGATAGAGGGATAGGGACAGAGGGATAGGGGCAGAGGGAAATGGATAGAAGGATAGGGACAGAGGGATAGGGACAGCAGGACAGGGATAGAGGGATAGGGACAGGGATAGAGGTATAGGGATAGAGGGAAAGAGGGATAGGGACATATGAATAACAGAGGAATAGGGATAGAGGAAGAGGGATAGAGGGATAGGGACAGAGGGATAGGGACAGAGGGATAGGGATAGAGGAATAGGGATTCAATTTTAAATTAGGCAGTTACACTAGAGCACCAGTTCAATTGCAATGTGTTGGTTAACTGGACAATAAAGCTTTTTAAAGTTTTATAAAATAGTAGAGTAGTTGAAAATTGCATTACAAATTAGCTGCAGAGATTGATTACATTTGTTTAAATTTGTTTCCTCTGGGTGCAAGTCCTCAATCAATGCACTGCTTCTTTGCAGCACTACTGCATATTTGACTTGTTGTCACTTCAAACATCACTTTGCTCTAGATGCACTGTGTTGAGGGAAAATTACACAGTGCAGCCAGAGCAGAGCACTGTTTGAAGAGAACAGCCTAATGTGGAGCAGCACTGCAAAGTTAAAGCACTAACAGTTCCTGCATGTGTCCTGTTCTTTTTGCAGACATGCTGCATTTTCTACAATGACATCTCAGATCACTACATGTTCTGCCTTGGGGCTTATAATAAAAATTACATATATTTAAAAAGTTGGAGGAGACAAGCTAATTCTCTAAATGATGGTTTTTGGGTCAGTTAGTGGTTAGTATTGCCTATGTGTTCAAAGATCTTACCATGTCTTTTTGACTTTTAAAGAGAAAATCCCCATACACATTGCTTAACCATGGGTGAGACAGGCCTCAGTAAATTCCAAGTATGATCACACATAAACAATGAGGCACCTCAGCAGACTTACAAGCGTCCATGAATCTAGTCCAGTATGTACTCAAGCTTCTCTGGTTGGAGTGAAACAAAAAGGAATTGTGTGTTAGAAATAATGAAGAACATGTTTAAACAAAAGGTTATTTACATTCCTAATTAACTGAACCTCTAAGTTGTTCAAAGGAAAATAAAACACACTTGGAACATAAGAAATATTGAGTAAAAAAACAGCAATAATTCCACACTCAAATGAAAGAAAAAGCTCAATGATCTCTGTGCACTCACATTATTTTATTAAACTATAGGGTCTTCTGCTTGTAATTCCACTCTTAAAAAGCAAAAACAATGAAAGGGACAGTGTACTTTAAAAATGGTTTATCCTTTATGTATTTCCAATTACTTATTATACCAGCTGCAGAGTTTAAAATCTATGGGGCATTGTTCATTTGAGTTTATTTTCATGTATGAAATAGCTGTTTATGCCAATTTAAACCACAACCCAATGCAATTAGCTGAGCTTGTATGGAGAGTAGACCATTCTTATCTGTTTAATAGTTGAACAAAGTCCTCCTTCTGCTATTTCTTGCTGTTTACTCTAAGACCAATTCTCATTTCAGTCTTGCAAACTGCCTGCCGGACAAAATGTTTTTAAAAAGTTAGCCGACCCTTGCTGTACAGAAGAGTGGCAATGTGCCTTATTTAGGATACGTTAAGTCTTGCTGACTTTTTTATTATTATTTATTGAAATCAGCAAATTGCACATATATTTTGAACAAAATTCTGGTTACATTTGCATTAATTCAACAATATATGAAACATATATTTTACAAGGTATAAAGAAAAAAAATAATATTCTCGTCAGTTTCCAAGTCCATCATTTACAATAAAGATATAGGGCAATATTTATCAAAAGTCTGGCGGACCTGCTCCCACAGTGCGGATCAGGTCCGCCAGACCTCGCTGAATGTGGAGATCAATGCGCTCTCCGTATTCAGCATTGCACCAGCAGCTCAAATGCTGTCCCCTGCAGATTTGCGGCCAATCGCCCGCCAGCAGGGGGTGTCAATCAACGCAATCGTACTTGATCGGCTTGATTTGCAGCGATATCTGTCCGCCTACTCAGAGCAGGTGGACAGGTTATGGAGTAGCGGTCTTTAATTCCATCCGGAGCTTGATAAATGGGCCCCATAGGGGCCCAATTATCAAGCCTCAAATGGAGCTTGATGCCTCTGTTTCCGCTCGAGCCTTCAGGCTCACTGGAAACAGCAGTTATGAAGCAGTGGTCTAAAGACTGCTGCTCCATAACATTTCCAACTGCTCTGAGGCTGCGGACATCAATCTGCCCGATTGACACCCCCTGCTAGCGGCTATAGCAAATTATGTCTGCCCGGGGTTTGATAAATCTACCCCTAAGTCTCCGCCCGCACATTAATAAATTGGCCCCAAGGTCTCAGGTGTTAGGGGAAAAAAAAGATGCAAAGGGCTTTAACATAGATATACATACATATACATGTCTAAATATGTGTGTGTATATACTGTATATACAGTATATATGTTTATATGTGTGTACATATGTATTTATGTATTTATAGGTGTATATATGAATTGACAGACAATCTATAGGTATATATATATAAGCCAAAGTTGAAAAGGATTATGCACTCTCACCACCGTCCTACATCTCCCAGGGTGCTCTGAAGAAATAACAGCAAAGTAGAAAAATGGAAGCACTCACTGGACTTCAGAATATTGTGAACAAAAATATATTTATTTGTGACGATTCGGGACCTCAAACGTCCCTTCTTCTGACAACCTGAGACTACATACAAACAGACTAATAAAGGCCTGTATAACCCTCCCCCAGTGCGGCCACCAATCAATGGAGACCGTGTGCAAAAATATCAGGGTCTGTACCATCAGACAGCCCAAATGTAGCCTGATCTTTGTTTACGTAAGTGATGAGTATACTCGTGCATTGGACTAGCGTGACATCGTTTTGCAGCTTGTGGTGTTAGTGCTGCTGACACTGGGGGCTTATAGAGACTGTGATCGGTGTGGAGGTTTGGATAATACCCGATTTTTGGCTTATGTTTTGATGTGGCTATGATAACGCCCATGGAGGCGGATAACGCGATCCTATAGGGATGTTTATGGACAGTTCCATTCCAAAGAAAGGGCTGAACAGGGGGTGTTCGGATTATGCTAGTGACTTGAAAGTGGGATCCCTATTCACATTTACATTCACATTTATGTTATAAACTAAGTTATTCCACTAATATGTTTTCTATACAGCATTAACTAAGTATAAGTTGATTAATTTGTTTTATTAACACGTGTTCACTAGTGGCATTTTTACATTTGGGCTGTCTGATGGTACAGACCCTGATATTTTTGCACACTGTCTCCATTGATTGGTGGCCTCACTGAGGGAGGGTTATACAGGCCTTTATTTGTCTGTTTGTATGTAGTTTCAGGTTGTCAGAAGAAGGGACCTTTGAGGTCCCGAAACGTCACAAATAAATACATTTTTGTTCACAATATTCTGAAGTCCAGTGAGTGCTTCCATTTTTCTACTTTGCTGTTATTTCTTCAGAGCACCCTGGCAGATGTAGGACGGTCGCTATATATATATATATATATATATATATATAAAATCACATAAATACATGTGTATACATATAGTGGTATCATTGTGCAGACGGACATGATCCACTATAGCTATATATGTCCATGTTCTTGTGAACTGCTGGTGCAACGCCGCCCCCTGCGGGGTGTCAATCAACCCAATCGTATTGGATCGGGTTAATTTTTGGCAATGACTGTCCGTTGCCTCAGAGCAGGCGGACAGGTTATGGAGCAGCGGTCTTTAGACCTGAAGGCTCGCCAGAAACACGGGGCATCAAGCTCCATTCGGAGCTTGATAAATAGACCCCATATATATTATATAAGTGCATTGTAGCCCTTTGCAGTTAAGTAGATGAAAATATGTAAAAGAATATTTATGCAATATTCATATTTAATAAAGTGTTTAACTATCTATTTACAGTAAATATTTCCCATTCAAATGTTCTCCACATAGCATATGTTGTATGTATTTATAAATAGATATTCATATATATATATATATATATATATATATATTCCTATATATAATCATCTATATACATATAGGTTGAAATAGGTTTAAAAAACATCAGATATACATAGAAATATGTATTTACGAAAACATAGAGCATATTCTTCTATCTGAAGAACATTGGAATATGAAATATTCATATTTTCTTATTCGGGTTAGCACACTTGAGAATATGCGATCGGGTTTGCGTGCGGGTAGGGTGTTAGTTCAAAGTTTGGCTTTTTGTGGACATCGGGTTAGCACACAAGGGAATACTTTTCACTACCTGATGCGGAGTTAGTGCGCGAGCAGGATAGTTAAATACCCTATATCATTTAGAAGGTTCATTATACAATAAATATTAGTTTAACTTTTGTTCTTTTCTTTTTAGCAACCAGATTGTATATACAGAATATTAATATCCCATAAAAGAGAGTAGCTGCAGCATTTACAGTTTAGGCTTTAACTTGTTTTTAGAAATAGATGGCTTTTTTAACATTGTGGCCTAGATTATGAGTGGAGCGCAAAATTGCGCTTCCGTGAGTGTGAAATTTGCGCTCCACTCAGTAATACCTGTGCACACATATGTGCGCTGGTATTACAGTAGCATTAACCAGCCACTATTAATGGCTGGTTATTTTTCAATAAATTAGTGCTCCACTTGTAAATTAGCCCTGTATTGGTTTGCGCTAGGCTGAATGTGTTTATTTCTAATGCCGCAATCACACACAGAACTGCTTGTGCAATGCCATCCCCTGCAGATTTGCGGCCAATCGTCTCCTAGCAGTGGGTGTCAATCAGCCCAATCGTATAGGATAAAACAGATCAAACGGATTGCATAACTGCTGTTTCCGGCGAGCTGAAACAGGGGCATCAGGGACCATTCGGCCCTTGATAAATTGGCCCCTTGGTGTAATTTAGCAATTTTCGGCTTCTATTATTTGCTATGGGACGTGTAATTTTTTTTGTTGCTAAGTGTAATGGCTTCTGACAGCATTTTCTTTTTCATTTTGTGATCACACAAAACCATTTATGGCTCAATGGAAATAGAATCTGTCAGTGACACTTACAACACATTTTATAATTGGAATTACAGACAGGGAGAAATTCTAATAATGTTAGAACAAAGGATTTTCAGTAACATGAATGTTCAATTATAAACACATGTCCTAGAATTAAAAAAATTTAAGTATGGAGTTTTTATAAACACAGATTGTATAATCACTGAGAGCAGATTATCTAACATGCACCAGAGCATACATGACAATCCTTTCTGACACTCACAGGAGCTGCCTTCAGGGAATTTTCTATAAAAGGGGCTGTCCCTACGAGTAGCGATATGGCTCCCATAGAAAGTGATGGAGCTCTTTGGGAAGGGAAACTTTGCTGGGGAAAGTGAAGTTAGCAGGAACCAGGGGGCACACATTAAACATTAAGCGCTAGATTACAGATGGAGTGCTAAATTATCGCGCACACACAATAATTAAACAGCCATTACAAGTGGCTAGTTATTGCTACCTTGAGCTCACAGTAGCAATTAGCACTCAGAAAATTAACCAGAGATCCGATCTCTGGTTAATTTTCTAAAAGTGCCCCAAATGCCCTCAAAAAAGAGAGTATTCAGAAAAAAACAACTGCACTAGCTAGTTTTTGGGGTCTAAAATTGGTGGAAGTGGGGTGCTAAAGTACCTTTATATTGCGGTTATATGGGAACTGTGTGTTCCCAGTTAATATATATGTATATGACAATATATATTTATGTGCTAATATGTGTATATACATATATAAACACATAAATATATAAGTATATAGTCATATATATGTATATACAGTATATTTGAAAATATGTTGCCATTGCTGTGCTACAAACTTTTTCAAAGCATAATGTTCTGAATGATGCCGTCTCTGACAGCATCAGACCGAGGCTCCCACTGAAGCCTATGGAAGCGTGCTCTCATGAGCGCAATGCTTCCGTGGCAATGCGAACGTGAGGTTTTCAGACTATAGTATAACCTATATTTTTATATTATTATAGGTTATTTTTCTATTATTAATAAGTGTGTACTTTGATATAATCTCGTCACCTTTCAGTTTGTCAGATAAAACTGTAGGCTCTACAGAGGGAAAATATTTTGAAAATATTCTAGCCCTTCAGCTATGCCAATGGAAAATCCCTATTCAGACACCCTAGGAGAGGTGTGGAGATGTGTTTTACAATAAGAAAAACAATACACTTTGAATTTATTATCAAAAGTACGAAATTCACCAAGATTTTTTGCATGTGCAGTGTAGTTTTATTAGGATTTCTACTTTGTGAATTAAGGGACAGATTACAAGTGGAGCACAAATCTGTGCTTCCTTAGGCTCTAATGGGAGCCTCATTCTGATGCCTTCAGACACAGCACCGAACCTAGAGCAGCAAAGGGGTAAGTTGTGTGGCAATGGGCTGCAAATTGTAAATGTTTATGTACTGTATATGAATATATAAATATATATTTATGTGTTTAAATGTGTATACACACACACACACACACATATATATATATATATATATATATATATCAGGGACGTGCACTCAGAAGCCTAGATTTAGAGTTTTGCGTTAGCCGTCAAAACCAGCGTATAGGGCTTCGAACGCTGGTTTTTACCGCCCGCTGGTATTTAGAGTTCACTTACCCACACTCCAAAATCTACGAACGCAGAAATCTCTACCGACAGCTCAGACCCAGGAGTTAACATCTACCGACAAAATAAACATCCACGAATCACAAAACAAATATTACACAAAGTACACTTACACTCATACAAACACTAAACTATATTTATTTTTCATATGTTTTTTTTTTTTTCATCAAAATAGAAAGGATCAAAGTTGCGAGATCTCGGGTGTTAGAAAAAAAATCAACACAAATCCATTTTGCCATTGACTTACATTGACAGACGGGAAAAGACACTCATATAGCTACATCTAACTAATAATATTATCACATACATACACTCATCGATGCATACAAACAATATACACCACATTACATACACAAAGAAGTTATTTATTACGAAATGAACACGATTTAGCTACTTTTTCACACAAGACCATGACGTCACTCACTTTACGCTCAAAACCAGTCTTGGATTTTATTTACACAAATATTTTGAGCCTCCATTGAATTCTATGGGGAAGACATGCTCGTGCACGCGACAGACAGATTTCCCTAACGCACGCAAAAAGCGTAGACAAAAAAACTCTAAATACCAGAGCTAGAATTCGGAAAATAACTCATGTTTTTCTGCGTTAGACCCGCTATGACAAATAGATCAAGAAATGGCTATTTCCCTATGGTGGACTTATGGAGTTTACTTATGGGAAATTCACAACAACATTAAATTGTATGATACTTTTACATTACATCAACTACAAATCAACATCACTAGTAACAAACATTTTCAACAATTACATCACATTTAAACGGACACAAAAATAATCGCAACATTTCAGGATTCACAAACAGTAGACTATGGGATCACCTCTCATTTACCTTTATTATTGCATTTCATTTATTCAACTCATATGCTTGCAGCAACAACATATCTACATAGGCTTAACACATGATCAGTCATGTATGCACATACTTTACTTTTATCATTCACTCATACATGTGCATTCAAATGATGGGGGAAAAACACATTACATTCTCTCTATGAATCACGAAACAGAAAATAGGGATTTTACTGTACTTTTAACATCATGATTCGATCACAATAAACCATTATGAATTACGTACAATAAGAACATCATTACAACAGATTACAGCTGTCACTTTATGGGAAGGAACAACAATGCGAGAACGCTTTAGAGAAGTCAGCATATGTGGGACACAATCACAATATATACGTATATGTACATAACACGCATCACGCAAACACAAAGCACGCATTCATATTTTAATCAGCACACAATAACAATGTAGGAAAATACAACACAATGAGGATTTCATAACTACACAGGCAGGTTAATAATATGATGACGTCATTAGAAGATTCAACCACATTACAGCTTTACGACTGTACCGCCCCTTTCAGAACTTTAGCACCCAATACAACATATACGTAAACAACAGTTTGGAACATCATTATTATGGCAATTTTAAAGGGATGCATATTAAATATTTACATCTCGCCAATCACTTATATATACAATACTACAGATGACAGCCGGAAGTTCAGAATTATTATGCCGATTTTAAAGGGACGCGTACAATATTGACATCTCGCAAATCACTTATATACACAATACTACAGATGACAGCCGGAAGTTCTTCAGTATTAGTGCGATTTTAAAGGGACACGTACAATATTGACATCTCACCAATCACTTATATATACAATACTACAGATGGCAGCTGTTACTTTATCCTTTACAAACAATATTGCAGCAACATTGATCGATCACATTCTATGCACACATTATACACAACTATGCACTTTCATTCATGTTAGCGTGGACGTGTGCTTTTTACTATAAGATCGCGTTTAATAAATATTTATTACGCATATGATCCAACATGCACTGTATGTGTGATATTTTACACTTTCGCATTGAGATTCATTGGTGGAAAACAACATTTCAGCAAACACCTTAAAAAACGCCCACTTTGAAATAATTTGCGCCGCTCACATACAAACAAGTGTATACAATTAGCAATCATTACAAACTCACTACCATTGGACTAATTGCACTATAAATCCCCCAAACAACATGGCCAAAGCGTCCATGGTGATCGACATTGTATCAATTCGCTTCTGTGTTTTTGCATACCTTGTTACTACTTGTGCTGTGTTTGCTCTGCCGTTTGGCTTTGTGCTGCTAAGCTTGGCAAATATGGATGACGATGATCTGGTAGACGCTGCTGGTGATGCTGTTGGCCAAGTAGCGGTTGATAGAATCAGGCAGCCTCGGCGGCTCCGAGTGAGACAAAGGGCTCGTCTGGTTCGAGGTCCTTGTGTATACATGGTAAGACCCACCTTGGAAAACATGAGCGACTTCGAGGTTTATGACAAGTATAGACTCAATCGCGAACAGCTCATTGGCCTTTACGATGTTCTTAGACCTCATCTGGAGCCATGTATAAGAATAAGGACTGCTGTCCCTGGCATCACTAAGATGCTAAGTTGTCTATACGTCCTGGCCTCCGGGAGTTTTCAATCAGGAGAGATGTATATGCATGGCCTGTCTCAAGGTACATTCTCTGGGGTGTTTGATAACTTGGTACGTGTCAGTAAGCATTACATAGGATTCCCACAGAATGATGGTGATTGGAAGCGCCTGAAGCGGGTATTCTTTGCTATTGCTGAATTGCCCAATGTCTTGGGAGCGATTGATTGTACCCACATTGTGCTGCGTGCTCCAGCTGATGACTTGCCCTTCCGAAATCGCAAACATTTTCATAGCCTCAACGTGCAGTATGTTTGTGACGCACGTATGAGGATTATGCAAGTGTGTGCGAATTTCGGTGGGGCTTGTCATGATGCCCGCATCCTCTCTCTGTCCTCCCTGTGGCGGCAGTTTGAGGAAAGACAATTTCCCCCTGGGTATCTCGTTTGTGAGTATTTGTGCACAACATGGTTAATTAGTTAGACAATTGCCACTGTACTCTTAAACTGTTAGTGTAATGTGCAGCTATAGGATGCAATTTAACCATTTATTTCTCTTTCCGCAAATGTCTAGTTTTAGTTCAAAACAGATATGTAGCATGTCTTACCTTAAATGCTTAGATAGAGAATGCAATGTAACAATGCCATTGTCTCATTCCGAAAATGTCTAGTTTTAGCTCAAAACAGAAATGTAGCATGTCTTACCTTAAATGCTCAGATAGCGAATGCAATTTAACAATGTCATTGTCTCTTTACGCAAATGTCTAGTTTTAGCTCAAAGCAGATATGTAGCATGTTCTAGCTTAAATGCTCAGATAGCGAATGCAATTTAACCATGTCATTGTCTCTTTACGCAAATGTCTAGTTTTAGCTCAAAGCAGATATGTAGCATGTTCTAGTTTAAATGCTCAGATAGCGAATGCAATTTAACCATGTCATTGTCTCTTTACACAAATGTCTAGTTTTAGCTCAAAGCAGATATGTAGCATGTTTTAGCTTAAATGCTCAGATAGCGAATGCAATTTAACCATGTCATTGTCTCTTTACGCAAATGTCTAGTTTTAGCTCAAAGCAGATATGTAGCATGTTCTAGCTTAAATGCTCAGATAGCGAATGCAATTTAACCATGTCATTGTCTCTTTACACAAATGTCTAGTTTTAGCTCAAAGCAGATATGTAGCATGTTCTAGCTTAAATGATCAGATAGCGAATGCAATTTAACCATGTCATTGTCTCTTTACGCAAATGTTACGCAAATGTCTAGTTTTAGCTCAAAGCAGATATGTAGCATGTCTTACCTTAAATGGGTAGATTGAGAATGCAATTTAACCATTTTTTTTTTATTTTAGCAAAGGTCTGGTTTATGCGAAATACGCATATGTAGCATGTATTAGCTGAAATGCTCAGATAGCAAATGCAATTTAACCATTTAGTTTGTATTTTAGCAAAGGTCTGGTTTATGCGAAATACGCATATGTAGCATGTCTTAGCTGAAATGGGCAGATAGAGAATAAGATTGAACTAGATTATTATTTTAAAATTTAAACATTTGTTATTGGATTATCGTGTACACAAATAAATTTGTTTAATATAATTACATTTTTGTGGATTAAATTTTAATTTTGTTCTGTTCATAATTTATAGGTGATTCTGGTTACATGAGCTGGCCTTGGCTCATTACGCCGTTACGTAACCCTACTGATGAGGCTCAGGAGCGCTACAATAGGGCGCACAAGAGAACTAGGGCTGTGGTCAAGAGAATGTTTGGGCTCCTCAAAATGAGATTCCGGTGCCTTGACAGGTCGGGAGGAGCCCTCCTGTACAGCCCTCAGAAGGTGGCTAAGATCGTTATAGCCTGTAGCATCCTGCATAATATTGCACAGCGGTCTGGGATGCTGCAGGCCGTCCAGGCTCCCCGACGCCTCCTCCAAGATGAGGAGGACAAGCCTGTTCTAGAGGGGCCATTCCGGGATGAGGGGCTCAATGTCAGAGCAGACATCATCAACCGCCACTTCAGACGGTAAATAATAGAAGTTAGATTGGAGTATTGTCAATAGATGTGAACTCTAGGGAAATGACAAGTAGAGAATTGTGCAAACATGTTAGGATTGTTCATCAAATTATAACAATTTTTTAATTTATTAATATAGGTGATGCTCTGGTCATTGGGTCCTGTAGCGAGTCTTTGCCACCTGGTTTTTAAAGACAACATCAGCTGGTAAGTATAAATGTATGGACTGTGGCTGGCAGGAATTTTACACAAAAATACATCATATGGCATACATTTTCAAAACTATTAGTTAGTTTACACATTACTTAAAATTTAAATACTCAGAAAGGGATCCTCTAGCATGACTATCCTCTAGCATGACTATGGTTCAAAGTCAGATTCAAAGTCACACATTAGAGGTTCGTTCTGCTCAATATGACACATCTTCACACTTGATTGATAGAACATAACACAAGATGCTACACACGCTTAGTAAGCTAGTGACAGAAATTATTTCTGAAATGGGGGGTGGGAGAGGGGTACAGAACTGATTCACACACTTGTAGTAATATTTTTATCACACTTTTTCTGCCATTAGGGAGATGACTTCATCTAAAGACTGAAAGTGAAGAATTCGAAGACTGAAAGTGATGAATTCCCAGACTGAAAGTGAAGAATCCAAGATTGAAAGTGAAGAATACCAATGGGATCATGTCTGGCATTGTCTTTCAAATCTGCTGACCTTGAAAACCATACAAAGACATGTTCACATGGTAAGTGGCAACTATTTGATGGAATAAGGCTGTGGAGGCATCTTATTGGAGACACTTAGATTATTTTTTATTTTTAGATGGTATTTCAATTTCAGTCCTCTATTTTGGAAATGATGAATAAGACACCTATTGAAGATAAACTGTTTTCTAGAGAATTGACTTTAAAAGACCATGCATAATCCAGGTTGGTTTGCCCAATGCATGCTAGTTAAGAATCACAGGAAGAAGAATGTAAAATATTTTGAAAATATACATGTCCTATATTAGAATATTTGTAGTTTACATACATTACCCATACTTTGTTCATAATTGGATTCTTCTGTATCACAATCAGACAAAGGAATACATATTATAATTGATATAGAGGTATTTGAATGGACATTAAATATTACATTTATGTTCAGCATACATATATGTATTTTTAATTTTTTAAATGTTATATGCATTATTTGGTATATTTTGAAATGCTGATATTTAAATGTAATATTGATTACACAATATAATGGTATTTGAAATGATGGATAGGTATAGATTTTATGTTTGGTTTTTAGAATTCAAAATATCTTGTTAAAATTTTGCACAAAGTTAGAGCATAGACACAAGATGATTTTAAATTTATTTTATTTAATGAATATTTTACAACGTGTGTATTAAATAACTAATGTATTTTTTTCAGATTTTCATCTGTGATGAATTACACTTGTTCTATTTATTTTTATGATATAAAAAATAAAAACAAAAATTATATTAAAAATTTCGAATAATAAACTTTTTATTAAAGACCATCTTTTGAACAGATTATAATAAATATCCATATAATCTGTCAATAAAAAAATATTTGACTCCCATGACTGGTAGTTGTCTATTTGACAAGCACATGCATAATATCAAATTAGGCATCATGTATTGTATTAATTTTTGAAAATCCACTTATTCAGAGAATGTTAAAGTCAAGTAGCTTTAATAAATTAATTTGGGAGTGAAATCCATCAATGCTTTTATTGTGTAATTTATAGATGCTAAAATTTTAAAATATTTTAGGATATGTAGTCAGAATTCGACATAACAATTTTCTTATTTTCACTTTTAAGAAGGGAAAGTGGTTCACTTACATTAAAGTGACAGTGTGGTTGAATTTTAAATTTGTTTTTTAAGATCTTGTATCTTCCTTAGGTATACAAAAACATTATTTTCATAAATCTAGCTTTAAAAATCATGAAAATGGTAAGTCAGTTAACTTCATATTTCGCACAAGCTAGTTATTGGATGCCATATTGATTGATTTTCTGTTCTAGTGGAGTCATTTAAAGGGTCATTTAACTCTAGCTAGTTTGTAATATAATTTCACATATTTTTTTAGCTTACCTCTTGCTTAGACATCACATATCTATATGTATTTTCATTCCCCTTTAGTTTCTTTCTACAATGTTAAATCAACATATTCCTAATGGTTTGGTCCTTAAAGGGACATTCCAAAAATATATTGTGTATTGAATTTTAAACAATACAAAATAATTTATTAAATATTTTGAATGTACTATTTAATTACATTCAGTCTTTAAATATACTTTGAAAAAGATATATCAATGCACATGTCTTAGACAATGACATAAGGCATCTATGTGCAACCAACAATCGGCATAAAAATAGCCTATGTAGCTATGTTTTTAATCCAAGAAAATATATACTTAAAAGCTAATGAGAGAATAAAACTAAATATGAATTTTATTAAAATATCTATTATTCTTCAAAATACGTAAAGAACATATAGCGTAATGTCCCTCTAAGCTGAAGACTGTGAAATAGAGCCATTAGAATATATATTTCATTCACAGTGGGGAAAACAATCCAGAAGGTAATCTAAATATGCTTTAGTCACATGTTATACTACGTTTGAGAAAGGAAGGTGCATAGGTTTATGATCTTTCACGCATTATTGGGAAATGTCTCCTTAAAGGGACATGAACTCAAAATATCCTTAAAGGGAGACTGTTCAAAAATTTATTATTTTGGAATTCTGAAAGAGCATGCAATTTTAAGCAACTTTCAAATTTACTCATATTATCATTTTTCCTAGTTCTGTTGCTATCATTATTTGAAAAAGAAGGCATCTAATTGTTAAGCTTTTTGTTTCAGTACTCTGGACAGCACTTTTTTATTGGTGGATTAATTTATCCAACAATCAGCAAGGAAAACCCAGGTTGTTCGCAAAAAATGGTCCGGAATCTAAAATTACATTCTTGCATTTCAAATAAAGATACAAAGAGAATGAATAAAATTTGAGAATAGGATTAAATTAGAAAATTGCTTTAAATTTCATGCTCAATCTGAATCACGAATGAATGTTTTTTGGCTACAGTGTCCCTTTAAGAGATTTAAAGAGTGTATTTACTTCTCTTATCTCATTATCTTGACATACTTTGCTTGAAAAGCATATTGAGATAGGCTCAGTAGATGAAGACTGGTGGATGCACAGAGATGCCTTATGTGATTGGCTCAACCATGTGCATTGAAATTTCTTCTGTTAAGGATATCTAAATCAAAAGATAAATTGAGTTACATTTTAAAGTCTAAACATTTTTGATCTCTAAAGATCATTTGTTACAATTGTTTTGTTATAATGTCTCTTTAAAAATAAAGACGCCATTGCACAATAATATATATGAGCAGTTCAGACAAATACAAGCTCGAGGTTTATTTACTAATAACAAACAAACCTGTAGTTTAACATTTATAAACAGATTATCCAAGTTACGGACATTAGAACCAGAAATTGCACATTCTGAAATGTTGCGTGGGAAACGTATCTTGAAATACGAGATTCGCATCTTTAAACATTCTAGACGAATGTTACGCAATAGCACACAATCAATGTGCATTATAAATACATTTAATAGAGCAATGTCAATACTTCACAATAAGTCACGAAATTGATTTAATGAACAATAAATACATACAATATGAAATGTGTATTAATCCAACGTATTTGTATTAAATAAACAGAATGATATTAAACCGAGAAATGTCTACAACATTTAATAATGTGACAGTATTAGATTTTAACGAGAATTTAAACATTAATATTTAACGGATCACGTATATTAAATCTGTGTCACACATATCTGCATGACAGGCCCATGAGTTACAAATAAGTCTACATGAAAAATGAAGTAACAGCACCACCAGGAGGTATGTGTATGGAAGTTACTAAGATATGAAACATTAAGGAACGGCCAATCAGAGTTCATCACACAAACACAACTTGAGTCAGGATGGTCTCATAGACATGATAACAATATTTAAAACTTTTATTCAATCAGATGTACAGATAACATGTCCCATGGTGCATCTCATGTTTACTTCACCATATAAAAGTCCATTACACGTTGCCATCTTTGTCAGTTCTCTAATGCCTGCAGGCGTATATATATTATTATTATAATTATTATATTCTACAACCCAGCAGGCATGAAACCTCCCAGGTTTACCAAGCAGGAGAGCGCTGCACTGGTCCACGCCGTCCAGGACTTTTATCCCCAGCTGTTTGGGAACAAGAGGAGGTTGACAGATGTGCATGTTAAGAAGGCCCTCTGGGCGTCTATCACCCATGCGGTTCAATTGGTGTTGGGCATCCAGAGGAGCCAGGATCAGATCATGCGGAGATTCGGAGATATGAGGTTGCGATTGTCCAAAAAAGTCGACCTCATAAGGGAGTGGGTACAAGCCCGTAAAAGAGGGGGCAAAAAAAATAAGCCCCCGCGGAAACTCTACCTATTCCCTTATGAGGTGACTTTATGCGAACTCCTCAGTCTCCGGGTCCCCAAAAGATTTAGATCCTCTCCATCCTCGACCTCCTCTTCTTCCCTCCCAGCTGCTGGATCTGAAAGTCCTGACCCGGGGGCAAGTGCAGCTGCTTCTCCGTCCGGTGGCCTGGGAGGAGCAGCAGGAGAATCTGAACCAGGTAACTATCCAACTTCATATAATATATTAATATTTGATTAGACTTTTAAGAAATGTGTATATAGTCAGATATTAAACCTATATAGATCTCACAACCTACGCTACATATGATGTTTAGATATCTGAATTTATATTAGTCACACATGAAATAGGAATGATGTTTCTTGCGCTCTACAGAATATGCATCACAGAGCGAAAATGGAATTGCGCATCCGTGAAATCACTATCATCCGCCATTTCATACATTAACTATCGAATTCTAAGACAGTTAGAAATATTCTTTGTTCTTGTTCAATATTAACAAATATACTATTTTCATCTCGTAATACTCCCAATTGCAAATATATTTGAAGTCTTTATGAAATGATACTCATCACACTACTTTATCAAAATTAATTTCACGGATGCGTAATTCCGCTTGGAATCATTGCGCAATGATCCCGAAAAATAGAATTGCGCACACACGTGAACATGGGTTTGCTGTAAGTGGCATCGCTTTACACATGTTGGTCAAATCACGGATGCCTAATTCCGCTTGGAATCATTGCGCAATGATCCCAAAAAATAGAATTGCGCACACACGTGAACATGGGTTTGCTGTAAATGGCATCGCTTTACACATGTTGGTCAAACCCTGGATGCCTAATTCCGCTTGGAATCATTGCGCAATGATCCCAAAAATAGAATTGCGCACACACGTGAACATGGGTTTGCTGTAAATGGCATCGCTTTACACATGTTGGTCAAATCACGGATGCCTAATTCCACTTGGAATCATTGCGCAATGATCCCGAAAAATAGAACTGCGCACACAGAAGAACATGGGTTTGCTGTAAATGGCATCGCTTTACACATGTTGGTCAAATCCCGGATGCATAATTCCGCTTGGAATCATTGCGCAATGATCCCGAAAAATAGAATTGCGCACACACGTGAACATGGGTTTGTTGTAAATGGCATCGCTTTACACATGTTGGTCAAATCACGGATGCCTAATTCCGCTTGGAATCATTGCGCAATAATCCCGAAAAATAGAATTGCGCACACACGTGAACATGGGTTTGCTGTAAATGGCATCGCTTTACACATGTTGGTCAAATGTAAATGTTAATTATTATATATGTGAAGAATACAGTATTCTTATTTTCAATCTTATACATAATAAAAAATATACTAGCAAAATCTAAATAAACAATGAACTATGTCCATCAATTGATGAGAATGAAATAACAAAACAAATGAATTAAAGCTGCAGTCAACAACATAACAGATTGAAAATAAGAGTACAGGATATATTTATGATGACATTAATTGAGGAAACAATTAACTCATGGGACTAAAAATAGATTATTAGTTTGTCAGTAATTTGGTACATAATAAAAGTTTTTAAACATGGCCTGATTTGTATTAATGATATCCAATCCTCATTTAATATTTTACAGATCTGGATGTTGGTGCTGGAACCTCAAGCCAGGGCTTGTCACAGTATGGTATGTCTCATTTTAATTGACATTTGTTTTAGAAACATGAACAGAACATTACATAATACATACACATTGACCGATATTTATATGGATCATCAAATTCTATTTTTACAATATTTAAAAATAAGAATTAAAAAACAAATTTTGGATTACATTGTAATACAAATCTGAAATTTGTACTATTTTAAGATATCCCATCTATTCTTGATATCTTCATTTTACTGTAAGATTCTTTGAATTGCCTATTTATATTCTTCCCTGTGTATTGCTTGATATTATTGGGATACATTTTGACCACATTTACACATTTTTGCATATGTTTTGAAGTTTAAAATATACATTACATAATTTTAATTTTTCGAGTCATTTAAGGGACATGACAACTAAATTTTACAGTGAATGATTTAGACACGTGATTTCCTGGGTTTTGATTATCTAAATTGGTTCAGTCTATTTTTTTGTTATTCTAAAAACATATCTAGGTCAGTTTAGGTGAAGCAATGCTTTACTGAGATTAACCGGCTGTTTTTTGATGCTGAAATTTGCCTATTTTCATATGTTCAAATCATGTGTTCAGATAACAGTAGTACATAGTTGCAAAAAGTATGCAATTACACATTTGGATCTTCATGTCCCTTTAAGAGAGGATAATTAAAGATTCTTGAGGATATCCTTAACTAACATATTAGATTGTAATTGCATGCTCCATCCCATTCATTACATCAACATAATTCATTAACAGCGACATTGTCAAATCAATATATTTTTCTATTAAAGGGACACTGAGCAAAAAGTATTACTGTTGTCATTCAGATAGAGCATGTAATATAAATCAAATTTATAATTTACTACTATAATCATATTTTCAATATTCTCTTGATAAATGTATTTTAAAATCAAGAATGTAAGTTTATCTGCAGCTCCATTTTTGTTGACCAAACTGGGTTGTTCTTGATGATTGGTGGATACCTTCAACAAACAATAAAGAAATTGCTTATCTGCCTTTAAGATTAAAATGTTGCAAAATAAATATTATAATAGGAGTCATTGTAAAATTATTTTTAACAGTTTGAAAAAGTGAAATCACTGATTGAAAGAATTGATGTCAGTGTCCCTTTAAGAAACAATAGATTAATTCATCCTTACATTCTTTGGATTAAACAATATTGACATATAATTCACATATTCACTGTTGGAGTTACTTTATAGATATAAGCATACTCTAACAGCACCATGATTACATATTTGTACAAATCAATTCGGTTTGGTATTGTGATCAATATGTGTTGTGTCCTAAACAAGATTACTGTACATTGCACAAATGGCTCGATGTGCCACATGTCTTTGTTTATATTTGTCGACAGTTGTTATTCCAAATGTTGTTTGTGTGTATTCTTTGAAGAACATTGATCAATGGGTATATTTGGATATGCAATAGCATCATATGAGATGAATTTGATGTCTAATATAGTCAGAAATGAAACATATGTTAAATACATAATTTTATTCATAATACCCTTGAATCAATCAAGCATTTTTTCTTCTAATGACTGCTCTATTCTTCACATTTCGAAGTTGATTATTCTTATAAATCTATACAGATGTGATTTAGTGATGTCCAAACTGTGTTCACTAATATATATCTATATCATTCATAGAGAGAGTTGTTGTGGGGAGCCCAGAGGGATCCAGCACTGACACAGAGCTGCCTTTGCAGTCTTCTGGTAAGTCCATTGACTCATTTATATGGCATTGAAGGTGTATTGGTAATCAATATTATGAGCATGATTCTGATGAAGCATTACATTTGAATCAAACATATAATTTACTCCTCTGATTATATATCAATTTTATTTTAATATTGAAAGATTAAGATCTCAAAGTTTCTTAGTCTACACCTTTGTTATTCAGAAGATGGATAGCATATGTTTGTTTATATTTTCAATTTTGACAACACTCATCAAGTGATACACACATGAGAAATCTTAAATGTTCAATGTACTCTGCTTTTATGATTTCTCAAATAATACAGACAATAAATTGAAATTCGGAATCATTGAGAATAACAAATCTAATGTCATTTGTATGCTCCATCAAAATGATGAAAATCATAACTTTGGGTGTGTATATCTTTAATGCAACATTGATGTGTGTCTTTGAGCAACAGTAAAATATGTTATAATATCTGATCTTAACGTGTACACAACATGTTATGTCTTACAGAGATTGATTTAACATGTGGGACGGAGGAGGAAGAGGCTCCCTTGGAGTCTGATGGTATGTGAAATATATCTAACATGTATCCAACATGTTTTTTTCTTGTAAAACATTTTATTGAAGAAATTCAAAGTCTTACAGCTTTTGCACTTTAAAAAGGAATATTCTTTTTCTTTTAGAATACACTACTGCCCCCTTTCTATATCAGACAGCATGAACATATGCTTTAATTATTATTTCATTTTTGTCTCATTTGTAATTCATGCCATCATGATGTCACATGCATATTCCAGCCCAAACTACAATAATCATTTTCTAATTGTACAGACAGTCATTGCTATTCATCTGAGTGCCTATATTCATACCATGTCATTATTGTTTAGAAATTCAAACACACTTCTAAGTATATTGAAAACATAATCAAGTTGAAATGCCTTGATTTGATTTCATGATGTATGAGATGTTAATATATTTTTATTATATATTTCAGATGGATCCTCCACTTCTGGCCATCATTTTTCTGCCCCTGCCCAGTCCCCTGCCCCTTCCCAGGCCCCTGCCTCTTCCCAGGCCCCTGCCCCTTCCCAGTCCCCTGCCCCTTCCCAGTCCCCTGCCTCTTCCCAGGCCCCTGCCCAAGCCCCTCCACAGGCCCAAGACCCTCCTGGCCCTTCCCATTTTGCCTGTCCTGTCCCTCCCAAAAAACGCCCCTTCGCCCCCCTTCGCCCCCCTTCGCCCCTCTTCGCCGCTCACCCAGTATTTTGGCCCATACAGCTACCCCGCATGCCCAGCCCCCAACTCACCACTCCCCAGCTGTACGGGCTTCCCCAGAGCGGCAGCCCATCCCTCCCCAACCCCATTCCATCCCTCCCCAACCCAATACCATCCCTTCCCCCTGTCTCAACCTTCATTGTCCTGGGTGTCGGATTGTCCTTCCCAGGCACAGCTGTAAGTATTATTCAAAATCAACATCATAAGATATTTAAAGGTACACTGAAGGCAAATTTTTTTCTATTGTGATTCAAATAGAGCATGCAATGTTAATCAAATTTAAAATTTAATACTCTTATCAATTCTTCTTCGTTCTCTTGCTATCTTTATTTAAACAAAGAAATGCATATAATTGTTTAAAAAAAAAAACAGAAATCTAGACATAATTTCTTTATTGTTGGATGAATTTATCCATCAATCAGCAGGGACAACCAAGGTTGATCACCAAAAATGGCCTGCCATATAAACTTACATTCTTGCATTTAAAATAAAGATAGCTAGAGAATTTTAAAATTTTAAGAATAGGAGTAAATTAAAACTTCATTTAAATGTCATGCTCTATCTGAATCACAAAAGAAAATATTATGGTTCAGTGTCCCTTTAATTTGATATCACTACATATACCAATCACCAATACTTGGATCTCAAAATTTCTGTAAAAATGTTCATACATTATCTCTTGTATAACCCAGTGGGAATGTAATTTCTTCTGTTTGCTATGTTTACACAGCTTGGCCTCAACGCCAAAATGTTTAAGGATAGGTGTGGATACTACAGTATAACTAAACTATTTAAATTGCCAATGTAAGTACAATGGAAATCCTTTTACAAGATTTTATTCACTCAAGCTGTAAAAGTGGATCATTGAAAACCAATTAAAGGGGACAACATGTTTGAGTAAACTGTCCCTTTAATGGTTTATGTTTGAATAACATATTAATATGTAAATAATCAATTTCAACAAATTAATTTAAAGAATGATTTGTCTTTATGATGACAATGTATCTTTGCTAATTTTTATTATGTTGTGTAATTATCATTAATTTTATTTTTTTTCTTTATTTTAGGCTGTGACTAAACATGGCTCACGTTAGAAGCTCTAGCGTAGAGCAGGTCGTGTTGAGGAACGCAGTTGTCCTGAGAGGGATGAATGACACCATGCATGCCCAGCTATAGGTTCAGCGTATGACTCTACAACGTATGATGCGTGTAGAGTCAATGCTTGAATCTGGAGCTGGACAGGCACAGGACGATGAAGGGGATGACCAATAAGTGGAGGATCTGGAGATGCTCCAAGGGCACAGATAAGAATTGTCCGTCCACATGTTGATGTTCCGTGTTTTAATTGTTGCCATTTGGCCTTTTTTTATTATTGTTGTGCCTGTTGCACTCTTTTACCTTGTCAAATGGCTACAATGGGGCTGTGCTGGCCCTTGCCCACTCTCTTCAAGGACTGTGATGCACTCTTTGACCTTGTCAAATGGCTACAATGGGGCTGTGCTGGCCCTTGCCCACTCTCTCCAAGGACTGTGATGCACTCTTTTACCTTGTCAAATGGCTACAATGGGGCTGTGCTGGCCCTTGCCCACTCTCTTCAAGAACTGTGATGCACTCTTTGACCTTGTCAAATTGCTACAATGGGGCTGTGCTGGCCCTTGCCCACTCTCTCCAAGGACTGTGATGCACTCTTTTACCTTGTCAAATGGCTACAATGGGGCTGTGCTGGCTCTTGCCCACTCTCTCCAAGGATTGTGATGCACTCTTTGACCTTGTCAAATGGCTACAATGGGGCTGTGCTGGCCCTTGCCCACTCTATCCAAGGACTGTGATGCACTTTTTGACCTTGTCAAATGGCTACAATGGGGCTGTGCTGGCCCTTGCCCACTCTCTCCAAGGACTGTGATGCACTCTTTTACCTTGTCAAATGGCTACAATGGGGCTGTGCTGGCCCTTGCCCACTCTCTCCAAGGACTGTGATGCACTCTTTGACCTTGTTAAATGGCTACAATGGGGCTGTGCTGGCCCTTGCCCACTCTCTCCAAGGACTGTGATGCACTCTTTTACCTTGTCAAATGGCTACAATAGGGCTGTGCTGGTCCTTGCCCACTCTATCCAAGGACTGTGATGCACTCTTTTACCTTGTCAAATGGCTACAATGGGGCTTTGCTGGCCCTTGCCCACTCTCTCCAAGGACTGTGATGCACTCTTTTACCTTGTCAAATAGCTACAATGGGGCTGTGCTGGCCCTTGCCCACTCTATCCAAGGACTGTGATGCACTCTTTGACCTTGTCAAATAGCTACAATGGGGCTGTGCTGGCCCTTGCCCACTCTCTCCAAGGACTGTGATGCACTCTTTTACCTTGTCAAATGGCTACAATGGGGCTGTGCTGGCCCTTGCCCACTCTCTCCAAGGACTGTGATGCACTCTTTTACCTTGTCAAATGGCTACAATGGGGCTTTGCTGGCCCTTGCCCACTCTCTCCAAGGACTGTGATGCACTCTTTTACCTTGTCAAATGGCTACAATGGGGCTGTGCTGGCCCTTGTCCACTCTCTCCAAGGACTGTGATGCACTCTTTGACCTTGTCGAATGGCTACAATGGGGCTTGTTTTGGCCCTTGCCCACTCTCTCCAAGGACTGTGATGCACTCTTTTACCTTGTCAAATGGCTACAATGGGGCTGTGCTGGCCTTTGCAAACTCTCTCCAAGTACTGTGATGCACTCTTTGACCTTGTCAAATGGCTACAATGGGGCTGTGCTGGCCCTTGCCCACTCTCTCCAAGGACTGTGATGCACTCTTTTACCTTGTCAAATGGCTACAATGGGGCTGTGCTGGCCCTTGACCACTCTCGCCAAGGACTGTGATGCACTCTTTTACCTTGTCAAATGAAATGTCTACAATGGGGCTGTGCTGGCCCTTGCCAACTCTCTCCAAGGACTGTGATGCACTCTTTGACCTTGTCAAATGGCTCCAATGGGGCTGTGCTGGCCCTTGCCCACTCTCTACAAGGACTGTGATGCACTCTTTGACCTTGTCAAATGGCTACAATGGGGCTGTGCTGGCCCTTGCCCACTCTCTCCAAGGACTGTGATACACTCTTTGACCTTGTCAAATGGCTCCAATTTTACTGATCTTTCAAAAATTATTTTTAAAACGTTGTTTATGTTTTCTGACATACTAATAAAAGACATGTCATTCCACGATTCTTTGTCCTCTTTTTTCATGTCATTGATTTAAATCTCTAGTTTATGTGGTTAATCCTTAAAGGGACTTGAAACCAAATAATGGTCTTTCCGGAATCATATATGTAATACAATTGTAATTGTAAATTACTTTAATATTTAAATCTCCAATTTAATTTGATTCATTTTCATGATATAGTTTTCGTAAAGCTTTATCTTTGCAAGATTATGATTAGCATAGTAATTATTTTATATATGTATATATATATATATATATATATATATATATATATATATATATATCTTGATGTTTGTATATATATATATGTATATTTTAAATTTCACATCCATGTGTTCATTTGTAAACTCTGCGTGAATTGATGCACCTTTAAGAAATGATTTCAGGATTGATACAATGAGATAATCTCTGTAAATTGTTATTTTTATGGAAATAGTGTTATCTCTGTGGATCCTCTTTTTTTATGTGGTATTTCATGTCCCTTTAAGTTATGCTGACCACAATTGTTAAGGAATGGATTTCCATTTCTAAAGCGTTTTTGTCCTTTTTACATGAACAAGGACATATAATCTTATTAAAAAAAATTCTTATTGTAATGTTGACAGCACATGTATTGCAATTTCAATTATATCTTATTGTAGTAGTGTAACCAAATCAATCACTGTGTGTAATGCGCATATTTTAGATGAGCAATATCTTTATATTAATATTTTTAAAAATTAATTCTCCTCCCATATATGGCTATAGGTAGGCTGACCATATTTCAACTTGAATAAGTGACACGTTTGATCAATACATGTGTCATTATTGTTATTCAAAAACAATCTAAACATATCTGAAAACATCAATGCCATATATATTTCTCATGTGTTTATTTTAAATGTTAAAGATGTACACCATAGCTATAGTTAAAGGGACAGTCAAGTCCAAAAAGATGATTCATGATTTAAATAGGGCATGCGAGTTTAACCAACTTCCTAATTTCCTTTTATTCACAATTTAGCTTTGTTCTCTTGGTATTCTTATTTGAAAGGTAAACCTAGGAGGTTCATATGCTAAGTTCTTCGACCTTGAAGACTGCCTCTAATGTGAAAAAATATTGACTACTATAAGGCATTAGTTCACATGTTTCATATAGATAACATTGAGCTCATGCACGTAAAGTGACCTAGGAGTGAGCATTGATTGGCTAAACTGCATATCTGTCAAAAGAACAGAAATAATGGGGCAGTCAGCAGAAGCTTAGATACAAGATAATAACAGAAGTAAAAAGTATATTAATATATAACTGTGTTTGTTGTTCAAAAATGAGTAATGTGTAATAAAGGGATTAGCTATATTTTCCCAAACAAATTTTCTGGGGTTGACTGTCCCTTTAACATATAATATCTAACACATCCCTATTTTCCGAATGCATCTCCTAGCATTAATTTTCAGTTAAAGGGATATGAAACACAATAATCCAAAGATTTTCATTTATTTTTACAATGTATTTCAAATTGCAATGTCGTACATAATCGTGTAACCTTAAAATATTGTTTTCATGTCTATTTAAAACATGCTGCTTGCTAAATAGTTTAGTTAAAAATCCTTTGCTTCTAATGAAATATCTCCTTATTTTCTATAATGTATTCTATTTCATATATCACAGTATTTCGTTATCTAGCGTGACATTCCTAGCTAGCAATATAGACACATACTAGTTACTAAAATATAAATACGTTTCTTATTGATATGCCAAGCTATCAACTGAGTCCTTGTATTGGCTGAGGTTTTTCCTCGATCTCAGATGCGCCATGTTGCTTAAGACATCACCTGCCAGGCTGTCCAATGATTCCTTGTATTGGCTGATGTTTTTACGTGATCAAGGATGCGCCTTTTATTGGATGGCATATTTACGCGATCAAGGATGCGCCTTTTATTGGATGGCGTATTTACGCGATCAAGGATGCGCCTTTTATTGGATGGCGTATTTACGCGATCAAGGATGCGCCTTTTATTGGATGGCGTTTTTACGCGATCAAGGATGTGCCTTTTATTGGATGGCGTTTTTTTTTATTGAATCATACTTTTATGTACTTTGCAATTTAAGGGATAGGAAAGTCAAAATTAAAGTTGCATGATAAAGATAGGGCATGTCATTTTTTTTTTTTTTGAATGATTTTTATTCATTTTAAACAATATATAACAACAAATGGGGACTCGTAGGACCCCTGCACACTGTGGTACACATCATATAAAGAGGTATACAAGTATGAAACATACAGCTGATATGTTCAAGGATCAGAGATTGAAGTCGGTACATTTCTGAATAGTTATTGAGGGGGGTGAGAGGGGGGCACACACCTATGGGGGGGAAAGGGGGGGAAGGGGGGAGTCCCTATCGGGGATCGTCTGAGATGGCAGAAGCGTGATCTCTTAGACACTAACCTGGGGCGACCATGTAGTGTCGTGTGTGTCTGTCCAGTCAGCCCAAACCATTTCAAATAGGTCAATTCTGTCCAAACTATAGTATATATATTTTTTCATAGTGTGTAAGTAGGCCATTGTTTTGAGAATATCAGCCCATCTAGGGGGAGAGGTTTTCTTCCAGCATCTGGCAATATTAGTTTTAACTGACGACAGGAGATAGACGCTATCTGCTGATGTTTGGGGAGAATGTGCAAGTTTAGGTGTAGTAGTGCCGTGGCAGGGCTTTTAGGCAACTAGATCCTGAGAGCAGACAAGGCACGGAAGCACATATTCCACAGGGGAGTTAGCCTAGGGCATTCCCACCAAATGTGGAGCATATCGCCATGGGAACCGCAGTCCCTCCAACATTGTGGTGAAGACGTCGGAAACATTTTGGACAGCCACGCGGGGATCAGATACCATTGGGAGATGATTTTGTAGTGGGTTTCGAACATTGTTACACAATGCAATGATTTTTTAGTTAGGGTGAGAGACCCCTGCCAAGCGTTTGCGGAGACATGAGTGTGAGGAATGGCATCCCACTTAAGCAAGCCGTCAAGCAGACCGTAATGCCTCGAGAGGCTTGTGGAGTCTACGTCCTCCTTTCCACACAGACTCCCATGGGGTAAGCTGACGTGGAGTGGCGGGGAGGAATCCCCAGCTAGAGAGGAAACTCTTAATTCTGGTAAATTCGAAGTGGAAGTAGGACGGGATGTCTTCCCGGGGTCTGTCCTGAGACAGCGAGATATATCCATCCCTGCTGGATCCTGACCAGAAGTCTGAAACTTGTTTTACACCTATTCGAGCCCACGTATTGGGGTGTGTTTCCGCAAGGCCTGTGAAAAGGCCTGAGACAGAAGTAATCGGGGAGGGATGAGGTGCAATCAGATTGCGATGCCGAATCTTATCCCAGATTGCCAGGCACTCCAGGACTACAGGATTATGGATTTTTAAGGTTCTACGACTATGGACCGGGGTCCAGATTAGATCTTTTAGGTAAATGTCAAATGGTAGTGAGGCTTGTTCAATGTCTCTCCACCTATCTTGTGAATGGAGCACCCCCCACTGAGAGATATGCGTGAGCATGACTCCCTCATAGTACTTAACTATAGACGGGGAGGCCAGTCCCCCTAACTGGATGGGAAACTGTAAGGTTTTATGAGCTATTCTGGGAGTCTTATTCCGCCAAATAAATTTTGTACACTCACTTTGAAATTGTAGTAAGAGGTGAGTGGGTATTCTAATCGGGAGACATCTAAACAGATAGGTGAGCCGAGGGAGTAACGACATTTTAAGGGAAGCTATGCGGCCCATTCTTGTGGTCCCAAACATTTTTTTTACGCACGCAAATCCGCCAGCAGGGGTAGGTAGTTATCCTTGACCATCTGCTTCAAGTTATTCGAGATTTTAACTCCAAGGTGGGTAACCCATCTGTTGGACCATTGGAAATCAAACCTCCTTTGAAGGGCCGTAACATAGTTTTGGGGGTAACCCCACCAGTAGATTTCTGTTTTGGGGGCGTTAAGCTTATAGAAAGAAAGAGAGCCAAAGGCCTCAAGTATTTCCAGGAGTTTAGGGATTGTACGAAGCGGGTCTGCAGAAAACACTGTGACATTGTCTGCAAACAGGGCGATGTTGTGTTTGGAGCCAAAGAGCGTAATTCCCTCTAAGCCCGTATCAGTGCGTATTGTTTCAGCGAGTGGCTCGATTGCCAGAGCAAACAGGAGCGGGGAGAGTGGGCAACCCTGCCTCGTACCATTGAAGATGGGGAATGGGGTCGAATGGAACCCTACACCCCTGACCACTGCTGTGGGACTGGAGTAAAATGCTTGAATCGCGAGGCATATGTCAGAGGGAAACTTGAAGGCGTTGAGAGTATCCCAGAGGTAACTCCATCGGACTCTATCGAAAGCCTTCTCAGCGTCCAGAGAGATAACTTAGAACGGCTTGTTCATTCTCGTACACTCGCAAACAATGTTGATAAGACGCCTAGTGTTATCTGGGCCTTCACGACTGTGGATAAACCCTACTTGGTCTGGGTTGATTAGGTTGGGCAGAAGTTTGCAGATTCGGTTGGATAGCAGCTTGGAATAGATTTTAATGTCCACGTTTATTAGTGAGATGGGCCTATAGTTGGGGCAAAGTGAGGGGTCTTTATTTGGCTTAGGGATCATAATAATCTCAGCCTCCAAGAATTCTTGCTTAAAGCTTCCTTCTTGTCTGGCTGTGTTAAAAAACCTAAGGAGCAGCGGCATCAGTTCTTGACCGTAGGTTTTGTAGAACTGTGCAGGGAATCCGTCTTAGCCGGGGGCCTTAAGGGGTTTGAGACGCTGAATAACCTGCTTAATTTCCAACTGAGTAAACGGGTTGGTCAGAGACTCTTGTTGCTCCGGCGTTAAAGACGGAAGGTTTAGCGAGTCAAGGAATTGTCTAATCTGTTGTGTAGAAGCGGGAGTTTTGGTTTCGGCGTTCTCAATGTTGTAGAGTTTGGAGTAATAGTCTGAGAAACAGTCTCCTATCTGTGAGGGGAGTTTGTGGGTCTTGCTGTTGTACAGGATTTGGTGTATGCGAGATGTACTATTTCGCTGGCGCAATTTGAGTGCTAACATAGTGTCTGTTCTGTTGCCTTTATAATTGAATAACTGCTTGAGTTTTATAAGGTTCTCTTGGGTACGACGCAGCTCTAGGTGGTTGATATGCGAGCGCACAGCTGAGATCTGGGCGATCAGTGCATCTGTAATGTTGGCTCGGTTAGTGGATTCGAGTAATCTGAGTTTACAATGAGCTTGGGCTAAGGTAAGTCCTGCCAGTTTCCTGAGACAGGCTTGCTTACGGATGATATAGCCTCTGGTTACCGCCTTAATGGCACCCCAGAGTGTGTCATCCGTTGTCTGTCTGTTATCGTTAAGTTGGATAAGTTCTATAAGATCTCTACGTAACTCTTCCCTAAAGGGAGTGTCTGCTAAGATATTGTGCGGAAGAGACCACTTACTTTTAGGGGAACAGGGATCACTGGTGCGTAAGTCCGCCAGGACTGGGTCATGATCTGACCATGAACAGAGGGGGATATTAGAATGGAGAGCTGAATCTAAGGTCGTCACCGAACAAAAGATATGGTCCAACCTAGTATAGGTTTTGTGTGCCTGGGAGTAGTGAGTGAAATCCCTGTCTGTAGCGTGTAACGATCTCCAAATGTCATAGTACCCAAATTCAGACATAATAGATCTAAACCGTGTTGAGAGGAGAGTTAGTTGGGAGGAGGTCTTAGTCGGGGATAGTGTCTTGCGGTCTAATTTAGTGTCCCAGATCATGTTGTAGTCCCCTGCTATTATGACTCTACCCTGTTTGTGTTGATTGATTAATCGCAGTATATTCCTAAGACATGCAGGCTGGTGGGAATTGGGCAAGTATACGGAAACAAGGGTATGTGTGACATGATCTAGCTTACAAACTACTATAGTGAACCTAGCCTGGGGGTCCCTTAGTACCTGAATTTCCTCGTATGCTACTCTCCTGTGGATCATGACTGCTGTCCCTCGTGCTTTTTTTGTAAATGGAGAGTACTCTATGGTCGTGTATGAGCGTGAGTTGAATCTATGGGGAGCATCGGACAGCCAATGTGTTTCTTGAAGAAATACAACGTCAGGGTTGTGGTGGTTAAGCATACGGGTAAGTAAGCTCCGTTTGAAGGGAGAGTTTAAACCTCTGGAGTTATGTGTATAGACTCGTAAACGGTTCATTTTCAACTTCTATCTCTGGGGGGTGGATGGGCAGGGGCAGGAGGGACGGCTGGGGGGCTTAGGGCAAAGCCTGGGTGGGTAGTGTATCCGGACTGGTGGGATAGGAAGGGAATTAGGTGACACTTAAGGCAGAAATGTACCGACAGTACAGGTGGAAATAGTCCACCTAGGTGGAACCCTGGTGTGGGTTAACCTATAGGGGGGGAGCTAAGAGCGAGTGTATGGGCGGAGGAGCTGGAAGGTCCAGCCCCACTCCATTTAGCAAAATGACAGTGGGAGAGCAAACTAAAATATGAACAATTGTCAACCTGTGGGCCCCAAGTGGGGCACAACCCAAATATAACATAAAAATGTGAACCTATATGCCTAGCATGAGACAGTTGAATTTAGCTACATATAATCAAGAAAGAAAATGGCATGTTTCAGACAGTACAGGCCCTACTCCATGTCAAATTAGCATAACATCAAATTGGAAGAAGAGTAGGATTAAATACATTCTATCATGTCGGACCTATGGCATGCAAACATAATCAAGCTCAGATTTCAGGAGGACAAGGGCTCCGGTTGGGTTGTGTCCTGGGGCTGTTGTGTTTTCAGCCTTTTTGGTCTTTGTTCCTTAACAGGCCATTCGGGAGCCATGACTCGTAGCTTAGAGTTAGCAGCGGGAGGTCCTCTCGGGTCCTCTGGCATTAGACCCCATTGCATACATAAGTAGAGAAGTTCCTTGAGGGAGAGAAGTCACTGTGAATGTCTTGTTGTCCTTCGTTATTATCAGTTTAGTTGGGTAGCCCCACCTGTATTTAATATTCTCCCTATGAAGATCAGTGTGATTGGCTGGATTCGGTTTTGTAGAGTGTGCGCAGAGATGTCAGGCAGCAGTTGGACATCTTTAAACTGCTCTGAGACCTGTGGCTTCCGAAAGGCCGCCTACATAAGTCTGTCTTTGAAGAGGAAGCTATGGAAGCAGACTATGACGTCTCTCGGTTTCTCCTGTGAGACAGTTCTAGGGCGCAAGGCTCTATGGGCTCTTTCCATGGTGTCAGTCAGCCCCTCTGTTGGACCTAGAAGGTCCTTGAAGAGATCTTTTAAGTAGTTTTGAATCTCGGCAGGTTGGATATCCTCAGGTATTCCTCGAAACCTGACATTGTTTCTTCGTGCCCTATCCTCTACATCAGCAAGTTTGAACTCCAACTGGCTGATCTGCTCCGCAAGGGATTCCGAGTAGGACAGCAAGTTTGTGTGGTCGGTAGCAAGATCATCTTGTTTTCTTTCCAGGGAGTCCACCCTATCCCCAATCTCTGAAATGTCCTTGCGGAGTTCAGCATGGTTGCGCTGGGTTTCCTTGGTTATGGAAAGAGTTTGGCTTGCAAACATTTTTTTAAGAGTAGCTTCCGTGATGAGATGATGTGGTCTAACAGGTGGCATAAGGTCAGGTTGGGAACCGTCCCCCAGCGACTCAGAGTCACTCTGACCTTTGTTAGAGTCTTCAATCTGATCCTTTGGTAGTTGCGTGAAGTGGTCCAGGACCGTTTTCTTAACCGATCCTGGCATTTTCGAATGTCTCCTGGAAGTATGGGGCATTTTCATATGGAGGGTAGATACCATATACTGGACAAATGAGCTTGGATTAGAGGATGTTAAGGAAACTTGTGGACCCAACAGGCTGACAGAGTAAGAAGGGAAAAAATTCACATGCACAATAGTATTACATAACGGAGTAGGGCCAGACGCCTACCTGATACCTCTATCTCCCTATAGTGGCGCTTATGGGCAGAATTCTACCCTGCAGAACGCAGTATCTATCTGAGAGAGCCAACTCAAGTGGAGAAGGAGGCCAGACGGGCGCCTTATGAAATTTACCCTTTACTTACAATGAGGTACCTATGTAAACCTTGAAAGAGGTACCCCCTTCGGACTCAGGGAAGGGGGGATACAACCCTAAGGAAGGGGAAAAGAGGAGTGGAAGTTACCAGCCCACGTGAGCGGGCCGGAAAGGGGAGTCCAAAGGGGGGATTCAATAAGAAAAAAAAAGAAATTAACACACAGATAGACTCAGCAGCAAAAATGCATGTAACAGTTTCTCCTGCTGGCTGACGCACAGGGCGAGAGGCCAAGTGGGCTTTCTCTATTAACTTAGGGGACTTCAAAAAAGTGCGGCAGCCCAGCAAGAGGAACTGAGATCTAAATAAAGTGGTACCTGTTGAAGAAAGTACAAGTTATGTAAAAACACTACACTCTGAATTATTCAAAAATTACAGAGACACCTGAGCTGGCACAGCAGCTTTTAATGATGTTGTATTGCAATCACCCTACACCCCAAGGGTATTATCCAGGGGCACCTGGGCTGCCCAGCAGCCTACTGCATTGCAAATGTAACCTTAAGTCCATGCGAGGCTATCCCATAAGGCCCAGGGGCAGTTCTAGCAAAGAGTTTTTGTTTTTATTGTTAAGGTTATTAAAGTATGGCCTTAGAGAAAGTTGCAAGAACAGGAATATTTAGTGTGCCTCGCTGCTTAGGATGGGGTGTGTCTGAGATCATTTCAAAACTAACCCCTAGTAAGTACGCAAGGCTGCGGCCTGAAATAAGGAGTGGTAGTATTTGTGAGGCTCCAGGGTGATTAGGTTTGGAAGTAGAAATACAAATATACAAAGGCCAGATGTACAGGGTTTCTAGGGTGTCACACTCCTAAAACCTGAGATGAGGCTCTGGATGAATGCCCCTACTCTGATAGTTAATGCAGTGTAGCAAGGGGAAGGCTTAGAAAGACACAGTAAGTGCATACAGTTTCTTCACTTTGGCAAATTAATTCTTACCCTTGCAGCCCAAAGTGTGTGCCTCTACGCTGCTGAAGGTCTCGAATGAAGCAAGGAGCTTAGGCCCCAAAATGGCGAGTATTCGCGCCACTGCAGGTATGGCACACTTGATGCTTAAAACTTTTCTTCCCCCCAGGCACTTCTCCTCAACCTGCCCGGACCAGCCTCCGTGGTCAGCAGGGCAGCGGCACTAACACAGATCCGGTGCCAGAGGGGGATTCCTGAGGTAAGCGGCCACTTATTTAGCCCCCAGTAGGTTGCAGGCAAATGTAAAATGCTGCTCCGGAGCAGAGCCCTGGCCCTCTGGGCAGCAGTGATGAGAGGTGGGAGATCTCTTCTGGCTCCCGCTGGGTTGTGAGGATCCTGTCGTCCGACCTCCGGTTACTCAAACACCCAGGTCAATGCGGCACGCGGGCTTTTCTTGAGGCCTGTCGTCGGCCCGCCGAGGTTGTGGCGGTGAAGACGGCTAGGCAGCAGCAAATGTTCCGCAGTAAGATGGCTGGCCGTCTGCCTCCCGGCAGCAATAAGGGCCAAAAGTGCCAAAGTTCAGGGTCCAAAGATCTTTTGCCAGTGCTCGCTGGCCTCTAACTGTCCCAGGAGTGGGTTTGGTAAAAGTTTTAGCCAAGTTTGGCCGGTTAAATAGACTTTAATTCAAGATGTTTAGCAGAGCTCCTCACTAGTGCAGCTATCTCGCTCAGCGGCTAGCTCCGCCCCCTCCTGGATGGCGTTTTTACGCGATCAAGGATGCGCCATGTTAATTAAGACGTCACATGCAAAGGTGTAAAAAGCGTCTGATTGTATTAGGTAGTCCCGCTATATTTGATTTTGTACGTAACACACGTTTGTGAATGAGAAGACAAGTTTAAAACCATGGCGAGTATGGATTGTGTGAATCATGTAACATTGTTGACCCATAGCTGATAAAGAACACAACATTCTCTTTTGATGGATGTCTGGTTGAATAAACGAATGAAAGCAAAAGGTTTTCATGCATAAGATATTTCGAGGCAAGTGCAAATCCCTAAATATAGTCCTTCTTGTTTAATATGTTTGTCAACAATATGTTCCTTTTTATGAAAAATGACTGTGTTGTGTTTAATTTTCAACATATCGAATTCATAAATATGCGCTATTGTATTAGAATCAAGTAATCAATATGCATTTATCTTTATCATATGCTAAATATATGAGATGCCGACTTCTTCTACATGTTATTTCGTCGTATATTTTATTAAAGGGTCATTATACACTCACATTAAAAACCAAATATGTTTTTTTTTCTCTAGTTACATAGTCCATTGTTTACCAAATACATGTCTACTTTTGCTTATGTTTAAATAACATTTAAGCAATTTTCAGACTCCTCACCAATCCTCAAAGTTTGATGTGAGTACCATCTCCAGCTTGCTCCTATTTGTGTAAAGAGTCTTTTCATATGCTAATGAAGGGGTATTGTCTTGTTTTACACTTGGAATGGGCTTTACAGCTATCTTTTCAATATAGATAAACCGATTTTTTTTTAAAGTGTTTAAAGCTTTTTCATATTGATTTTGATATAAGTATATGTTAATCTTGTGGTTTCTAGTAGTGCCTATTACATGCAGTTGTCTTAAAAATATTGTATACTGTCCCTTTAATGCAAATGTTGATTGTTGTATCATGTATGAGTTCCACATTGGTTAATCTCCAAATATATTATTGTGAGCATATATTTGTTTAGTCACTCCTAAAAGGACTTTAAACCATATTCCTTGTTGAAACAAATGTCTTTCTAAAATAATTCAAACACAATAATGTCTTTTTAAGAAAATAGACTTTATTTAACACGTCAATAGAAATCTTATTCCAATATTTCTTGTTTGAACAAGTACATGTAGATATACCAACAATCACCAAATATTAGTATATGTTAGCATATGCAATTTTTTAAAGAGAAAACAAATAATGATTTTCATTATTAAAAAAGCAATTTTTAAAATAAAAATGATATCAAACGTTTCTCACCAATTAATCATTTTTCTCTGGTTATTCTTATTTGCTAGCTAAACCTATGAGGTTCGTGTGCTTATTTCTTAGAGCTTGAAGAGTGCATGTAATCAGAATGCAATTTGACCACTAGAGGGCATTTTGATAGCATTTGGATATTGAAAATCTTGAGCTCATACAGCATATTTACCCTGTATTGATCATTGATTGTCTAAAATGTTGTTATGTCAGAACAACAAATAAGTGGTCAGTTTTCATAGGCATAGATACAAGGGTAAGCAAATAAGTCACACGTATTTCTCCATGTTTTTGTTTCCAACTTGATAATGCGTAATACAGTGTTTTCTTTGTAAACAATAATGTTCTGACTGTCCCTTTAAGCTGTGTTATTGTCAATCAAACAGTAATATGCCATCATGGATAATTGTAATGGTCATTTTGTTTGAGATTAGGGAAACAGTTTGGACATCACATCACAGAAACCAATCAATATCATGAACAAGGATAGGTATGTGATAATGTGGTGTCCACAAACTTATAACCCACACTCTGCAAACAATCTGCCTCCATGGACCCGGTCCCATAGAAGCAGATTATATACAGAGTGTGGTACACAAGTGTATGAAAACCACATCATCACATACCTATCCATTACACATTAAATAAATACAAAACAAACATATCTCAAAAAATACTTCCTTCCTCTTCCTTCCCCTCTTCCCACAAGGCTGAGGCTGAGGCTCTGGGAGGGGCAACTGCCCCCTCCGACGAGTTCTCATCGGAGACGTTGTGGAAAGGAGGAGTACTGGGATGACCAAGGTGAGGAGATAGAGGAGATGGCCGAGGAGGAGATGGAATCAAAGTAGTGGAAACAGCACACCAGATTTTCTTCAATGGGGCACGGAGCAACAGACTTACCAAGTCTCACCAAAGTCCATAAATTTCAAAGAACTCCAGCCACCAATTTCTTTAAAAGACCTTTATTCTTTTGTCTTGGGTCCCATTGTTAATACAACGTTTCAAGCCAGCATTAGGCTCTTAGTCATGTACACTTTAGTTATACAGGTTTCTGCTACTTATACCTGCACCTGTTAATCATTCACCTGATGTTAATTAACCCATTCCATAAAGAACACAACTATTGCTATTACAACAGTGACATCTTGTGGATGAAAAATATACAACATCACTGTTTTTATTTTTAATATTTGTTAGTGTTCTTTCACGGAATGGATAAACACCATCTATATATTTTTAAAATAACATAAAACCTATATACAATTTAAAAAGAGGAGCATAAAATCCCAATATCTACAAAGCCACAGTAATTGGGGTAAATGTACATAATACATTCTCATCACTACAGAATTGTCATACAGAAAAAATAAAGAGATATATATTCCCAGAAAAAATCTGCTTATAAAGAGAAAAAATTCTTCAATCTTTTGCTAATACATGACCAGCTGTTTATTGTCCTTACATTTTTGGTTTCTACACTCATGATATATTCTCTTAGCTCATCTATATGGAATGAAAGATAAATAATTTAAAGTCAACAAAACAAACTCCAGTCAAAATCTTTGTTTAGACCCTTGGGGGTCAGGCAATCCAATTTATGTATCCAGAACATCTCCCTCATTTTAAGGAGATGTTCTCTATCACCACCCCTCCTTGGTTTTATTACCTTATCTATGACAAGAAATCTGAGCTGACTGATATTATGACCTGCAGAGAGGAAGTGAGAGGACACAGGAGCCTCCATGTTTTTACATCTTATGTTTGATTTATGTTCTGTTATCCTCTCCCTTACCTCTCTGTAGGTCTCACCTATATAGATAAGTCCACATGGACACTTAATCATATAGATAGCAAAAGTAGTTCTGCATGTAAAATATTTGTTTATCACAAGATGTCTCTGTTGCAATAGCAATAGTTGTGTTCTTTATGGAATGGGTTAATTGACATCAGGTGAATGATTAACAGGTGCAGGTATAAGTAGCAGAAACGTGTATAACTAAAGTGTACATGACTAAGAGCCTAATGCTGGCTTGAAACGTTGTATTATCAATGGGACCCAAGACAAAAGAATAAAGGTCTTTTAAAGAAATTGGTGGCTGGAGTTCTTTGAAATTCCAGGAGGAGATGGGCCAGGAGGAGATGGGCCAGGAGGAGATGAGCCAGGAGGAGATGGGCCAGGAGGAGATGGGCCAGCAGCAGATGTCCTAGCAGCAGATGTCCCAGCAGCAGATGGCCCAGCAGCAGATGGCCCAGCATGTGCCTCCCAGAAGAAATTGAACATAGCTTCTTGTAGCTGGAAACTCCGGTTTTGTCCTTGTTCTATTCTTGTAAGGATCTCTATAATTTGTGTTTGTCCTTCTCTAATGCCACGAAGCTCTTCGATAATCCGAATTCTCCCTTAGATATTTTCCATCCGGGAGGTACGCATCTGTTCAATGTAATCGACTAACACCCCCACCTCGGCTATCTCCTCCTGTTGTGCACGGCGGCCTGCCCGTGAATGGCAGCCTGCTTGTGCACGGCGGCCTGCTGGTGCTTGAGGGCCCTCTTCCTCTGCTTCAGGGGCCTCTTCATCTGCTTCAGTGGGGGCCTCTTCATCTGCTTCAGTGGGGGCCTCTGCTTCTTGTGCAGGGGGGGCCTCTTCTCTCCGAGGTGGCAATTCATCCCCACCACTCTCATACCGGGGAAAAGGAGGAGCCTGTAGTTGGTGTGCTGCCTCCTCCCCAGACTCTGTATATTGCAAAAAGAAAGAAATGTATATATTAGCATATTTCCAAATAAAGATGTAAATGCTTTTGCTTACAATAGAATTACAAATGCAGCCTCATTAATCCACTTTGAAATCTAACAATGAATACGATTTCTGCATTTTCCAAACCATGTTTGTGATATCCCTCTGGTCAATCTGAATGTTTTTGCGTTTGTTTTCAGTCTGTTTAAATGCACACCTAACCAATAGCCTAGATACTAATGTAATCGCAAAGTAATTGTGAATGCGTTTACGTAATAATGTGTTAAACAGCGTAATAGCATTAACCATATCCTTAAATACATTCTGATGTTAATATATTCTTAAATGAGCTTACCGTCAGATGAGAGTGGCAGGTTCCCGCTATCGATTCCTCCGATCCTGACTATGGCCACCTCGGAGATGCTGGGACGCAACATTTCCTCCCATCGGGAGTACTCAACAATCAGTGCAGGCCCGCCACCGGTCCCTGTGGCATGTTGGTACTCCCTGGTTATTTTCTTTTTCAGCTCCATCTTGCAGTCCCGGTAACGATGTTTAATAGAGTCCATATCTCTGTTACGGCCCCCCACTGCATTAACTGCATCCCTTATCTCCCGCCAGAGCTTCCTCTTGTCACTCGGGGTGGTCTTCTGAGCCTGCAGCCTCTTATACCTGCCCATATAGGCTTCTACGAGGACCTCCTTCTCCTCCATAGTAAACCTCGCCTCCCTAGTCGCCTTGGCCTTCCCCTGTGATGATGCCCTCTGTTTCCCGGACTGTGAAGCCCTACTGTGTCCGCCACTGGGCCCAGCCATTTGTTTATCTTGAACCAAGTGGCTGGGTCCACCCACCGCTTCCACCCCCGTTTCCTGCCTCCCTTCCTGTCCTGTTCCTCTCCCCCCTCTCCCTCTCCTCCCCCCTCTACCTCTCCCCTGACTAATCTCCTGCCTGCCCTCCTCTTCCATCTCTTCCCTAAACTAAACCCCAACTTCTCCAACAAAAAGTGAGTGTGCCCAAATGAAAGGGGGTCAAAATAAAGAACTAAAAAGACCAAAAAAGTGCTGAAAGTGTGAAAGGGATATAAATAAAAGAGGGTAATGAGTATTTAATCAACCAAAATGTATAAGAAGACTAAAAGGAGGATATGTAAACTAAATGTAACTAGGGAATGGGGATGGGATTAGAGGGAATGGGGTATGGGAATAGAGGAAAAGGGATGAAAGGGAATGGGACTACAGGGAATGGGGTATGGAGTGTAGTATGAGAGGGTATGGGGTATGGAGTGTATGTAGTGTTATTGATAAGTGTATGTATGTATTGAATGTGTTTGCGTGTAAATGTGTTAAGTATACAGAAAAAACACTTGCACACTCACCCAAACCAACTGTTGCTCACTACCGCTCTCTTACTAACTCACGCTACCACTAACTCATGCTCCCACTAACTCACACTACCACTAACACACGCTCCACTAACTCACGCTCCCACTAACTCCCACTACCACTAATTCACTCACGATAACACTAACTGACTCTCTCACACTAACACTAACTCGCACTAACTCTCACAATAACTCACTAAATCTCCAATCTCCAAAAACCCACCAGCAACACAGTCAAAGAAGCCATGCTTGTGTGGTGCTTCTATACCCTGTGTAAATGTTTAATGATGTACCGATTTGCGTTGTAAATTGTGTTCAGGTGTGCTTTGTTAGTAATTAGTATGCGTGCAATGTGTATTAGTTGTGTGAATTTGCGCATGCTCATTTCGAGATAGTATTTGTGGAATGTGTAGAATGCGATGATGTCATAGTGCTCGTTTTCTATAACATTGTCCCATAGTATTATGTGTTAATGTCAATTTGCGATGGTGTCGTATTAGTGAAGTGTTGTATATGTATGTTTGTCCTAATATTTCTTAATGTTGAATGCAAGTATTTTGCTTGTGTATAAGTGTGCATTTAATTTTCCTTTTTGTTATTTTCCGTATTTCCGTATCGTTAAGTATATGCGTATTCCCTTTATTTTGATTTATTTTTTTGGTTTTCCCCACTTGTGAACGTGTAATGCGTGTGTGCTTTGTTTTGTGATTGTTGTTCTGACATTTGCAGTGTGTTATTGTTGTGCATTATGTGGTATACGTCATATGACCGAGCAGTGCGTATTTCTTGCGAGATCGAGTGTTAGGTGAAAAAAGCTTGTTTGTTTGATTTTCCATTGATCTCTATGGGAGACTGTCTGACGCGGGCGTGATTCCGCATCTGAAATATACGCGTTAGGAGTAGCGTTACAAGGTGGATTATAAACTCTAAATACCAGCGTTAAAAACTCTGTGCGTTAGAAATAAACCATGCGTAGCTAACCCACCCCCTCTAACGCAAAACTCTAAATCTAGGCGAGTGGAGGCAGGGGAGGCAGTGCCTACCCTGCCATATGTGGCTAAAACTTAATTAAATTTTAATTAAAACAAAAAAAAAAGTCCAAAATTCCCCCCCCCCCCATGTAATGCTATGGAGAGGCAGGTACAGGAACGCTTCTCTCCATTGCAGTGCATGGGTCAAAGGAAAAGCTGTGCTGCAGCGCCACCTGTGTTCTGTCAATATATTAGCAGCACAAATTATGACCAATAGGAGGCACCCCTCTTGATGCCTCCTAGCAAGTGAAGGATATATAGATTAATCAGAAGGAGGATGCAGTGAGCAGGGTCATGTGACACAATTGGAAGCTGAGGTAACCTAAGAACAGATGACACCAAGCAGAAGAGTAAAGTAGTATTCTACATCTCTTGTGATTCCCAAATTGTGTTCAGATACAGCTCATTAACAGGGGGGGGGGGGGGGACAGTAAGTGAGCATAACCTAATACTGACGGGAAGTCAAAGGGTCAATTCAAATTTAAATCCATAATTTAAAACCCAGAGTTTGAAGTTAAGTGTGCAGTGTCCACATTATTTAAATTAAAGTTTTTGACATTGAATATTGCTAAGCCTCCCTTTTTCATGGTTATTTGATTTAATTAGGTACAAACTCAATATATGTTATGTCTGTTCAGTCAGAGGATGCAGTATCTATTTTTATTTTTCTCTGTGTCTCCATTTATTTAAAGACTGCTGTTAACTTGTAATTCACAAATTAAATGAAAGCTGTTGCATTGTGTTTTTATTATGTGCTGCTTTTATACAAGTTTATATTAATAAAAAGGAGATAATGAGTCATTTACAAAATATATGTAATTATTGCAGTTAAATGTTTTTAGAAATAATGCCACTGTAGGGGGCGGAGCCGGCGCTTGTTGAAGATGGCCGCACTTTAGGTGAGCTCCGGAGTATTAGCCCACAAAGACTATACCGGCACCTCTAAATTTCTAGCAACAGACTAGGCAACTTAACTCCTGCATCCCGGATGGCAAGCTGACCACGAGGAGACTTTCGAAAATCAGTAAAGGACATCCGTGCTCGCTCTTGAGAGCATTATACCGCAGACAGCACTACGGGATTATGTGAGTAACGTGTAAATATAAATATGAGACACAAACGCTCCTGACACACAAAAGAGGAGAAAGACAGGAATACAAAATAAAACCAAGCCTCTGCCCTGTAACGCTTGATCACTTACATGGAGCTACACTCACACATCAGAGCCGGGCGCCATCTTAGATACACGCAGCACTGATTATACAGCATGGTGATCTGCCTCATGTGAGAACTCTTAACAGTTAGCTGTCTCCCTATTTAAATCACAAGATAGCAGGCTCATATTTTGGAGACAGAGATTTGGCGTGACACACAGGAGAGATAAAATCACGCTGCCTTCTTAACAGCTGAAATATGGAAGTTTTATCACAGCAATAAGAGAGAGACATTGATTACCACATCTCTGCAGCGCATCACTGCAACACCTACTTGCAAAGTTTCTTTCATAGTTTATATGTCAGCCATGCAATCGGTGGCTTATTAAACAACCAAAGTTCATGTGTTACGCTTATGTTTATATATCTTATAATTTCTATACCAATGGGAAACGGACATATAAAGCAATGACCCCCTCATCATCGCTGAAGCTATGAAACATTGAACAGGAATGGGGTCATAGAAATAGCATGACAGTCCTCCACTTAACAACAGCTTTTACACAGATGTTCTGTTACATCCCTTACACTCTGGAAGATAAAAAATAAAAAGAAAAGAGGGAGTAATTTCTCTATCTATATGAAAAGATAACAAGGTGTGGATCTCAAACAGGCCTCAGGCTTTAATAAATAAATAAATGTATAGCGGCTGCTGGGACAATAGGAGACAACAGGCTATCTAAACCACTCTATGTGAAATAAAGGGAGTCTTAGCTCAACACTGAAATCCTGCAGCACAACAGCTGATATTGGAATATTCCTTTTCTCTTCGGACTTTTATAGCACTGTTAAAAAATGTCTCCCAGGAAAACTTTACAGAAAGGAAAATCCAGCAAAGGGGGGGGGACCCTTAAAACCGACAGTGGATGAATATTTCAAAGCTACCCCATTGCCATCTCCTAAAGAAATGACACAAGTGCTGTCAAGCCATCAACCCTCCTCTGGTTACTCGGAGTCAGAATCTGACGAGGATAACGACATGGTGTCTGTACCCAAAAATGTAATTTCATCCATACCTTCAAAGAAAGACTTTTCAACCCTCATTGTGCAGGTTAAACAGTGCATAAAAGAAGAAATAGCAGACCTAAAAAGAGACATAGTGGAGATTGGAAACAGGGTGGAAGGCTTAGAAGAAACCACGCAGGCCCATTCATTGGACCTAACTAATCTGAGTGACCAGATGGAACAGCAAGACAAAGTGATCCTACAGCTAGAAGATAAACTGGAAGATCTGGAAAACCGCTCCAGAAGACATAATATACGGATAAGAGGTATTCCAGAGGCCATAGAAATCTCTGACCTACAAGATTATCTACAATCCCTGTTCTCATCTTTATTAAATTCACCAGACACCATGGAAGTGGCAATAGACCGAGCACACAGAGCCCTGAGGCCTAAGCCTCCAGAATCTGCTCCCCCCAGGGACGTGATAACGAGGATCAACAATTATCAAATGAAAGAAAAGATTATGACAGCAGCGAGAGAGAAACGTCCAATACAGAAAGACGGTACAACTTTGCAGCTCTTTGCTGATTTATCCACCAGGACTCTCACTAGAAGGAAAGAATTATCGCCGCTCACGAGACACTTACAAACAAAGAACATCAATTATAGATGGGGTCATCCCTTTCATCTAGTGGCCATATGGAAGAATAGGAGAGCAATTTGTACCTCTCCATCAGAAATTGGAGACTTTTGCAGGAAACTAGAAATTCCACCCCCTCCTGGAGATGTGGATTCTGGACAATCTATAACTAAAGCCCCATCTACACGTGCTACCCCTTTGCCGCAGCGAAGAGAATGGCAGACAGTCAAATACAAGAAAACTACTCCTCAGAAAATAACATCTCAACCCTCAGGGAACTCAGGGTCCCAAATAGGCTGAAAAGAGTCTGCCATAGGACATTCCATCTAAGTGGTGAGACCAGTAATAGAGTGTATGGTATACATCTTTAATATACTTGACAAGTGGACAAGTGACTTATATCTGTCATAGATAGAATGATAAATGACTTCAGTAGGATAGCACCTAAGTGAACATGACAAACTGCTAAGAAATGATTAGTTTATAACCAACAATATGATGTTTTTTTCTTTTTTTTTTTTCTTTCTTCTCTTCTTCTTTTTTGTTTTTCTCTTGTTTAATGTTTAGAATGGTATAATTTCAAAGAATTGAATTGCATAGTTAACTTACACATTGAAGGTGACGAGAGGTGAATGGTATGAAAATAATTTGAGCAAAAATAAGTGGGCTAAGTAAATTCCGTTTGGAATTGTCTAGCCATTCCCCTATACCATTGTCATTATTACGTTCAGTTAATTGTTCTATATGTTGTTAGAGTTCATGATGTTAGAATTTTGTTAGGTTTTATATTGCAGAAACATTACACCCTATATATAGGTGAAGACTCATACTGGAAAAGAGGAGGAGAGTAAAAGGTATATGAATGGCTGATACTTGTATTCAATTGGTAACACAAAATGTAAAAGCTTTCAATACCCCACATAAGAGATCATTAGCTCTTAGAGATATAAGTCACAGAGGGGGGGGAAATTGTAGGCATTCAGGAAACTCACTTTAAAAGCGGCTCCATACCTAAATTTATGCATGGTATCTACCCACAACATTATCATAGTGCACATAACAAGAAAAAAATCAACGGAGTAAGCATTCTTATACATAAATCTACCCCATTCACATTGATAGATCAGAAAAAAGACAGGGATGGTAGATTCTTAGCCATAAGTGGAATGTTGTACAATAAAATAGTAACAATAGTAAATATATATGCCCCCAACCACAAACAAGCTGTTTTCCTCAAATCTATAATCCCCCTTATACGGGATATTCAGAGGGGACAATTGATAGTACTGGGGGATTTCAATATGCCCATCAACCCTTCATTAGATAGCTCAAATGCAAATATACACACTGCAAAGAACACATTGAGGTCACTTTGGCATTTCTTACATGCATTTGGCTTACATGATCCATGGAGAATCGCCAACCCCGACAGAAAGGACTATACATTCTTTTCTAGCCCCAATAGATCCTATTCGAGAATAGACTATATTCTGTTAGATCACTTAACCTTATCCAATGCTGTACTAGCAAACATTTCACACACAGCGTGGTCAGACCACTCTATGGTCAAATGCTCAGTGACCTGGCCCTCAGCCCCAATAAGGGACTTTAATTGGAGACTAGATGAGACACTACTTTTGGACCCTAGGGTCCGCGAGACACTAGACAGTGAAATACAAGAATTTTTTGTACACAATAATAAAGGGGACATTGCACCAGCTATGGTGTGGGAAGCACATAAGAGTGTTATAAGGGGTTCATTAATTAAAATTAGAGCCAATAAGAATAAACAATTAAGGGAAGAATATACTCACATTGCTAAAGAGATTGAGCAACTAGACCTTTCACATAAACTTCACCCACACGATGATAGGATCCTAGAACAACTAAAATTTTATAGAGCTAAAATGCTATCTCACTTACATGTAAAAGCACAATCGACTGCATTTAAACTCAAGCAGAAATACTACTGTGAAGCTAACAAACCAGGACGACAGTTGGCTAGGTTGCTCAAATCTAAACAGGCAAAAAATTATATACACTCCATAAAAACCCCTACAGGAGAAAAAGTAGAAGACACAAAAAGAATAGCCAACACCTTCAAAAATTATTACCACGCTCTGTATAACCTCTTTCCTAGGAGAGTTGATGCAGATCATGAAATTAATTGTCTAGAATATTTAAAATCCGTGCAGGTTCCAAAAGTGTCCGAAGCAGACAGGGTAATGCTACAAGCCCCCATAAGTCACAAAGAGATTATAGTAGCCATCAAATCTTTAAAACCTGAAAAGGCCCCAGGCCCAGATGGATTCACAGGGTCATACTACAAAACATTCTCTCACATTTTGACACCTCATTTACTCAACACTTTCAGTCAAATAGATGACGGAAACACACTTCCTGATACCATGTTACAAGCCTATATCACAGTCCTCCCCAAACCAGGCAAGAAACCTGATACACTGGCGAACTACCGTCCAATTTCCCTACTGAATATAGACTTGAAAATACTAGCTAAGGTTCTGGCATACAGACTCAATAGTTTGCTCCCGACTCTGATCTCTCCGCACCAAGTAGGTTTTGTACCGCGGAGGGAAGCCAAAGATAATACCGTTAAATTATTGAACATCCTAGAATACATTAATTCTAATAAAACCCCCTCAATATTACTTTCCACAGACGCTGAGAAAGCGTTCGATAGATTAGATTGGACCTTTCTACAGACAACTTTAAGTAAATTTAATTTTCCTCTCCCTTTTATAAATAGAATCATGGCCCTATACTCTTTTCCCACGGCTCAAGTTAGGATAAATGGTACGCTATCAGAACAATTCGAAATACGAAATGGCACGCGCCAGGGATGTCCCCTTTCTCCACTTCTATTTATTCTTTCCCTAGAAACATTGGCAAGTAGAATTAGGTTAAACAACAATATAAAAGGAGTAATTATTAAAAATAGAGAATACAAACTGTCAATGTTTGCAGATGATGTTCTGATGTCCCTAACATATCCTTTGGATTCTCTCCCAGCGGTGCAATCAGAGTTGTTGGAATATGGAGAGGTCTCAAACTTTCTAGTAAATCCCAACAAATCAGAATTACTACCACTACACATACCACAGGCAGAATTGACTACTATCAAACAGAATAGTCCTTTCACGATACAACAGAAACATATCAAGTATTTAGGCATATATCTATTACACAATCTAGATCTAATTCGCACCTTTAACTACTCTAAACTCCTAAACAGCATCACTAATCAGGCATCTTTGTGGCTATCCAAAAACATATTGTGGATAGGGAGAATAAACACAGTAAAAATGGTATTATTACCAAAAATTCTGTATATATTACAGACATTACCACTTCCCAACACGCAGTTATACATCCAAAAAATACAGAGAGTGTTGTTTAGCTTTATATGGAAAAAAAAAACCTGCTCGGGTAAATAAACTCTCATTATATGCCAATAAGACCATGGGGGGACTGGGAGTACCTAACATAATATTATACAAACAAGCTATTTCACTACAGAGACTAGTAGAGTGGTGTAGGCATAACTCAGATGAACCAAAACACTGGATTCAAATAGAATGTGACATTAGTAATGTACCACAATTAGGAGGGATTTGTTGGATACCCAAATTATTATCCAAGGTACAGGGCAACACCTCACATACGGTTTCAAATTCTTTGTCAGACTGGAAACATATACGAGATAAGTATAGCGGCATCTCTAGTAACTACTCACCCCTAACCCCAATACTGATGAATCCTGAATTTAAAGAAGGCCTAAGATATCAACCAGATAGTGGACATGGCCTGAAGGAATTCATTCCTATCACTATCATAACTACCTCAGGGAAAATGAACCTGAGAAATGAAATACAGGAGAAAGGGATAGGTTTCCTTGACAAATGGTTTCAGTACCACCAGGTAAATCACTACATTATGACTCACAAAGATAAGAATAGTTTGTTGAGACAGCTAACACCCCTGGAACAAATGTGCATATCAAATATACCACAAAAAGGATTAATTTCATCTATATATACATTACTTCTCAAAGCAACAACTCCAAAACCACACAACTTCACAAAAGGGTGGGAGAGAGACCTCTTAGGGGCGCAATGCCCAAAGGTTTGGGACGAGATATTTCAGGGATAAGTTCAATCGGCCCATACAACATATGCCTTGGAAACAAATTATAAAATATTGTTTCGTTGGTACCTGACACCTAATAGAATGAAACATTTATTTCCATCGGCCAACGGGAAGTGTTGGAGATGTAAACAAGAAACAGGTACTATGGGCCACATTTGGTGGTCTTGTGAGAAGATAAAAATTTTTTGGGAAACAATAATGGCAGAAATAAACACTGCAGTGTCCTGTAATGTTGCTTGTGAACCGTTAGTCTGCCTCTTCAACAAACTAGGAGGCATACGTTGCGCTATCAAAAGGAATATTATACACATCATGCTGAACTCAGCAAAACAGTTAATAGCCTCTCTATGGAGATCAGATACGGTCCCTACAGTTGATACTTGGAAAGAGAGAGTTAGGGGAAATATGATGATAGAAAGATACTTTTACCTTAAAACAAATAGATTGGCATTGTTCCAGGATATGATGTTTTATTGGGAATCTTATGCAGGTATACAATGGGGAAATAGAGAAATAGAGAAATAAAGAGACAGTTATTCATGAATACTTACTAAATCATAGATAAGAAGCTTAGATTGAAGCTAATAAACAGTTTGACAGGATGTTTTATCTTCACCTACAATCAAACAAGATTGATCTAAAGTCTGCATGTTGTTATTGTTATTGTTATTGTTTTGGTTAGTGATGTTTTATGATGATCTATTTTATGTTTAGCAAAATATTCTTAGTCAATACACTGACACACATCAAGGGAAATGCGTGTGCGAAGAAGAACTTTTCTGACTATTCAACAATGGGTTTTTCAAATATCTAATTAGGTTATCCCAGATATAATTGTGAGAAAAACACAAAATAGAGTAATAGAATGGATTGTTGTTGTATGTACTATTGTAACCCAATGATTGTTTGCATAATGTATTTCTTGAAAATTTCAATAAAGAAACAATAAATACAAAAAAAAGGTGGATTGGAGAGTTGCTTGGAGTTGCGTGCTCTATCTGATTCATGAGAGTTAAATTTTGACTAGACTATACCTTTAAAGGGACATGAAACCCATTTTTATTTTTTCTGATTCAGATATAGCGTGCATTTTTGAGCGGCTTTCCAATTTGCTTTTATTATAAATTTTGCTTAAAAAAAAAAAAAAAAAAAAGAAATAATGCCACTGTAAAGTAACTGGTTAAACACATAGTCAAAGGGAGACATAGAAAATTAAACGTTCTTGATTGAGGCAGAGCATGCTATTTTAATAGACTTTTCTAGTTATTTATATATTGAGAATTAGCATCAACTGATACTGGCCCCATGTCAGCAAATCAAATTAGTTTTTGAAAGGAACATGAAAGTCATAATTACATTTCCATCATTCAGATAGAAATTGCACAAAAAATAAATAAATAAACTTTATATTTTAAAAAACCCAGGAGCTCCTAACAGAGGCCGAGGAAATAAAGTAAACAAAATATAGCTGATTAAAAACCCCTTGAATCATGAATATATGGTAAATGATTGATATGAAAAGTCACTCTGTGAAGTACATAATAGAAAAAAAGGCTCTATTTGCTTAAACAGGGTTAACACAAATTTAATAAATGACAGATTATGTTAAAATCATGGATCCATGGTACAATAAAATAAAAAAACAATATAATGGCTAATAGTTCATCTGGTTGGGGAAATGGTAATTCCTGCGAACAATGTGAAGTGTCCAAAGAGTCAGTGAGAAAAAATAATAATAAAAAATCTAATCTAAAAAAAAAATGTTAGAAACCCATAAAAATCAAATCGTAGTAGCAGTGATCAAAAAACAGTGATCAAAATAAGTGATCAAAAAAGAAAAAGAAAAAGCAGGTGAAACGTGGAAAAATTTGTGAATAAAATATCCCAATTTAGAAAAAAACTCGTATCTGTTAATTTATCTATGCTAATTTATACATGGGCTACTGGGAACGCATCTTCTGGGACTCATGCCCAGCTAGCGCGGACCTGGTCCTCTTTAATAGATACATTGATGATATCCTTATGATTTGGAAAGGCTCAATAGAAGATTTGGAGTACACCATCAAAGTAATGAACAACAACATGCATAACCTCAGATTCACCTATGAATTCAGTAAGCATGAAATTACATACCTAGACTTAAAGATTGAAATTAGGAATGGCAAATTGGAAACGTCCACATTCTTCAAAGAAGTTGACTGTAACAATTATATCCATAAGGACAGTTGTCATCTTAACAGATGGAAGTCGAATATACCTAAGTTGCAACTGCTAAGATTAAAGAAGAATTGCTCAGATCCTAAAAAATGGGAGGAGCAAGCCATTATCCTAAAATACAGATTCTTGGAACGGGGTTATGAGGAAGATGCCCTTGAAAGTAACATGGAGGAAGTTAGACAGAGAGATAGGAAGGATCTCCTGTCATATAAACCGAAGAAAGTCTACAATAACCTCGACGGCGATCAACTTACTATCCCTTTTATTATGGAATACAGCGAAAATAGACATATTGTGGAAAAAATCATAGAAAAGCACTGGCCACTTTTAAAAAATGATGAAATTATAGGGGACAAGCTAACGCCCCGCCCGGTATTCATATACAGAAAAACGGACAATTTGAAAAACAAACTATCTCCCAGCATACCCAGGAACACAATAACCAATACCAGAGATGTATATGGTAGAGAAGTCAAGGGATTTTCTCCGTGCCTGAGTTGAAAAGCCTGCCAGAGGGGGTGAAAACTAAAGAGTTTACCTCGTTTAACACGAGAGTCAAATATAAGATCAAGGACTTTATAAAGTGCAGCAGCAAAGGAGTAATTTATATGATATGGTGTAGTTGTGGTCTCCAGTATATAGGGCAAACATCCAGAACCCTGAGAGATAGGATCAGGGAACACCTACTAAAGATCAAACACAAAAACACCGAAACAGCACTATATAGACACTTCTTAACCCACCACCAAGCTAAACAAAAGGATTTTAGTTATATAGGCATCCAATTAGTCACACCAAATTGGAGAGGTGGAGATCAAGAAAAAAGACTACTAACGGCAGAATCAAGATGGATTTTTTAACATAGACTGCATATACCCTAGGGGTTTAAATAACAGAGAAGACCTGTCACACCTATTGAGTCTAAAGTAAATTATTTGGAACTTAGTCTATTTGAGATATCACATAACCACATTGCATGTATTATCATACTAGCTAGACCAGTTATTTTGAACTCTTATATAAGGTCTATTAGACATACAGTAGGAATAGGTATTTCATCAGGTATTGTAGGGAATATATGTTATCCATTGTTACCTAGTTGCACATTTAAGTTCGATCTTTCCAGCATATTTCTCTACTTTATCTAGAGAATCCAGCATTTTAACCACTTTATTTTTAGTTATTTTTAGATATTTTTAGACATTTTATACTTAATATTTTAAGGGTATTTTGAATATTTAATCTGTTTTTACTTATTGTTATTCTCTGTCATTTTTTCTCAATTTTGACATATGTGGTTTGAATGAATTCGCTGATATTATTCCTTATTTTATAATATTTTTATTGTGTATGGTTTTACTAAGTACACTATCATGCATATGTTTATATCTGAAATAGTCCCCTGTTTACTTTTTATTATCATTTATTTTTTATGCTATTACCTATGTAATTTTTATGCCATTTTTATGCCACTGTCTATGTAATTTTTTAATGTAATTTTTTATGCCATTGCATAATTCCTTATGCCATTGCTTAATTTTATACCATTGCTTATATGTATTCCCCATATGGTTTTATCTTCACATTCCCTATACAATTTAGACCATTCAAATCTTATTCAAATCTTATTTAAAGTTTAGTGACTCCATTTAGATATTATATAGCTTTCTATGCCCCAAATTATACACCATTGATTTTGATCTCAACCAATTGGTTTTGGCTAGTCAGTTCTTTGTATTGGTACCCTTGGGAGTAGTAGACATGTGCGCTATTTACCGCTTGTAATCGAAACCGGAAATGATACCAAAAATCACATGACGAAACGGAAGCAAAACAAAAGAGCGAAACCGGAACTAGTATTGACGCGTGACACGTCCAAGGCACTTCCGGTTTTATCGATTGATAAAAATAAAGGTAAAAGCACAGTATTGGGCTACTATAGATTGCAACCAATAATTATTTCCGAGTGATTTGAAAGGCTGTTACACAAGGGAACACTTTGTTCTGATTGGGAACCAAGATAAACCTATAATCCCTTCCGGGTCACAATAGAAGAATTGGCGCCAAAACACAGATAGTTTTGATTGGATAATAATAGTTTTAAATAGAGCCACCATAATACACCAATTTACATACCTCCCAACATTTCAAAAATTCAAAAGAGGGACACCCCCCCCCCCCCGCAAAAAAATTGAAATGTGGTGGGCGGGGCTTAAAAAATCATAAGACCAAAGTAATAAAAATAAAATTCTAAATAAAGTCATATATTTTAATACACTAATGCAGCAAATCAAACACAAGCTCAAACCACTGGTATGGCTATGGTGAGCGCTGTATTTAATTAGCCTTTGCAAAGACATTGCTAAATATTTTTTATCTTAATTGCACATTTATTAATAAATTCTTTAAAACTACTCTCTGCATTCCCCATTAATATTCTAGATTCTGGCCTTTAAAGTCAGCAAAAATGCACTGTAGCACACTACATAACATACACTTAAACATGCAGATACACACACACACACTACATAGCATACACTTATACATGCAGATACACACACACTACATAGCATACACTTATATATGCAGATACACACACACACTACATAGCATACACTTACACATGCAGATACACACACACTACATAGCATACACTTATACATGCAGCATACACTTATACATGCAGATACACAGACACTACATAGTATACACTTATATATGCAGACACACACACACTACATAGCATACACTTATACATGCAGATACAGACACTACATAGTATACACTTATATATGCAGACACACACACATTACATAGCATACACTTATACATGCAGATACACACTTATACATGCAGATACACATACACACACTACATAGCTTACATTTATACATGCAGACACACACACACACACTACATAGCATAAACTTATACATGCAGCATACACTTATATATGCAGATACACAGACACTACATAGTATACACTTATACATGCAGACACACACATACTACATAGCATACACTTATACATGCAGATACACACTTATACATGCAGATACACATACACACACTACATAGCTTACATTTATACATGCAGACACACACACACACTACATAGCATAAACTTATACAAACAGATACACACACACAGTTATGGATACAGATAGACACACACACTACATCATATATGGGTATCTGTAATTCATTGTATGGGATCCTGGGGTTGGCAAGCACATTAGCTGGTAGTCTGCGGCTGCCACTGTTCGATACACTGTTCGTTACCCTGGTATTAGCACTGCTCATTGTATAAAACTGAAGGCATACTAGTATTATCACCAGGGGTTAGATATCATCATTACCAGAGGTAGGTTAGAGAGGTCACCATTACTTGTGGTCAGAGTGTATACAGCCTTCTTACTCCTGCTTAACCCACACACCATTCCTTTTCCACAGGGAATATAACAGGTATCTAATCCTGTGAGAGCAAAGCCAGCTGCTTCTGAGTATGGGCCCAATAGAATTTAAAAAAAAAATAAAAAAAAAAAAAATTTTTTTTTTTTTTAAATGCCTGGGGCAAATCGGGACAGATGGCTAGCAACTCGGGACAGAGGGACAGACCCCTAAAATCGTGACTGTCCCGCGAAAATCGGGACAGTTGGGGGGTAAGAATTTATAGTCTTGAAAAAGGCCCAGAGTAGGGCCGAAACACGTTGGCAGAAATTGGTGAGCACTTTTCTTATCAACTTGTTTATTTGTTAGCATTATTGCACTATGTCATATTTCTTCTACAGGTTTTATTAAGGGATTGAGCCCATTGTTTACCGGATATCCCTTTAACTTACACCACATAAACACCTTGTATTGACTTATTGAGGACACACTCACAAGGAGGATTAATTAACAGATACGAGTTTTTTTTTCTAAATTGGGATATTTTATTCACAATTTTTTCCACGTTTCACTTGCTTTTTCTTTTATGATCACTTATTTTGATCACTGTTTTTTGATCACTGCTACTACGATTTGATTTTTATGGATTTCTAACATTTTTTTTTTATTTTTACAACAAATTTGAATTTTTATTATTATTTTAAAAATTGACTCTTTGGACACTTCACATTGTTCGCAGGAATTACCATTTCCCCAACCAGATGAACTATTAGCCATTATATATTTTTTTATTTTATTGTACCATGGATCCATGATTTTAACATAATCTGTCATTTATTATATTTGTGTTAACCCTGTTTAAGCAAATAGAGCCTTTTTTCTATTATGTACTTCACAGAGTGACTTTTCATATCTATCATTTACCATATATTCATGATTCAAGGGGTTTTTACTCAGCTATATTTTTTTTACTTTATTTCCTCGGCCTCTGTTAGGCGCTCTTAGGTTTTTTAACATAGCAATTACTCATATCTAAGGGCTAGCTAGGTACCCTTTTTACCCAGGAGCCAGTAGGAACATTGTTTGAGCGCTGTGAGATATAACATTAGCAAACTTTATATTTTACTTTTATTATTATGTACTTCATTCTTTTGGTATGCTTTGGTGTCCTTTGTTGAAGAGCATACCTAAGTGGGATGTGCACGTGCGTTTCTTGAACACCATATTGCAGCAGCTGTGTTGGCAATATTGATAACTTGTCCTTTGTGTAAAACTTGTATGGTAAATTATTTCTATTTTTACAATAAAGTAGTGAGTAGAGAAGAGATTGTGTATCATTCTAATTGCTTAGTAACTGGTACTGTGCCACAGAATTGTGTGAGTGTGTATGTGAGCAGAGTGTGTGTGGGAGTCAGTGAGCAGAGTATATGTGCTTTATTCTCCAGGTAATCAATAAATTTCCGATGAGCTGGTGCTTTAGTGCAGTGTTTCTCAACAATGGTCCTCAAGTACCCCCAACAGGCCAGGTTTTCATTATAGCTGAATCAGTGCACAGGTGAAGTAATCAGCTGATCAGTAACTCAGTGGTTACTAACTTGCTCTCACTCATCACCTGATTATGTCACCTGTGCACTGGTGCAGCTATCGTTTAAACCTGCCCTGTTGGGGGTATTTGCGGCCCTCTGTACATGTGTTTCTCCGGCGTATCATATCTAGTGCCTCACCAGCCTCTGACCTCACTGCACGTCACTGATATATATATATATATATATATATATATATATATATATATATATATATATATATATATATATATACAGGGAGTGCAGAATTATTAGGCAAATGAGTATTTTGACCACATCATCCTCTTTATGCATGTTGTCTTACTCCAAGCTGTATAGGCTCAAAAGCCTACTAACAATTAAGCATATTAGGTGATGTGCATCTCTGTAATGAGAAGGGGTGTGGTCTAATGACATCAACACCCTATATCAGGTGTGCATAATTATTAGGCAACTTCCTTTCCTTTGGCAAAATGGGTCAAAAGAAAGACTTGACAGGCTCAGAAAAGTCAAAAATAGTGAGATATCTTGCAGAGGGATGCAGCACTCTTAATATTGCAAAGCTTCTGAAGCGTGATCATCGAACAATCAAGCGTTTCATTCAAAATAGTCAAGAAGTGTGTGGAAAAACCAAGGCGCAAAATAACTGCCCATGAACTGAGAAAAGTCATGCGTGCAGCTGCCAAGATGCCACTTGCCACCAGTTTGGCCATATTTCAGAGCTGCAACATCACTGGAGTGCCCAAAAGCACAAGGTGTGCAATACTCAGAGACATGGCCAAGGTAAGAAAGACTGAAAGACAACCACCACTGAACAAGACACACAAGCTGAAACATCAAGACTGGGCCAAGAAATATCTCAAGACTGATTTTTCTAAGGTTTTTATGGACTGATGAAATGAGAGTGAGTCTTGATGGGCCAGATGGATGGGCCCGTGGCTGGATTGGTAAAGGGCAGAGAGCTCCAGTCCAACTCAGATGCCAGCAAGGTGGAGGTGGAGTACTGGTTTGGGCTGGTATCATCAAAGATGAGCTTGTGGGGCCTTTTCGGGTTGAGGATGGAGTCAAACTCAACTCCCAGTCCTACTGCCAGTTTCTGGAAGACACCTTCTTCAAGCAGTGGTACAGGAAGAAGTCTGCATCCTTCAAGAAAAACATGATTTTCATGCAGGACAATGCTCCATCACACGCGTCCAAGTACTCCACAGCGTGGCTGGCAAGAAAGGGTATAAAAGAAGAAAATCTAATGACATGGCCTCCTTGTTCACCTGATCTGAACCCCATTGAGAACCTGTGGTCCATCATCAAATGTGAGATTTACAAGGAGGGAAAACAGTACACCTCTCTGAACAGTGTCTGGGAGGCTGTGGTTGCTGCTGCACGCAATGTTGATGGTGAACAGATCAAAACACTGACAGAATCCATGGATGGCAGGCTTTTGAGTGTCCTTGCAAAGAAAGGTGGCTATATTGGTCACTGATTTGTTTTTGTTTTGTTTTTGAATGTCAGAAATGTATATTTGTGAATGTTGAGATGTTATATTGGTTTCACTGGTAAAAATAAATAATTGAAATGAGTATATATTTGTTTTTTTTAAGTTGCCTAATAATTATGCACAGTAATAGTCACCTGCACACACAGATATCCCCCTAAAATAGCTATAACTAAAAACAAACTAAAAACTACTTCCAAAATTATTCAGCTTTGATATTAATGAGTTTTTTGGGTTCATTGAGAACATGGTTGTTGTTCAATAATAAAATTAATCCTCAAAAATACAACTTGCCTAATAATTCTGCACTCCCTGTATATATATATAAACGCATATTTATATATATATTTTGAGCAATAACACAGTCCTAATTGACCGCAAACTCCCCACATCCACAAACTTTAAGCCCCTAAAACTGCTTTGTGCAGTCATTATTTAAAAAAATAAAAATGCTACTATTTTTATTTTATAAAGCAACACTACACTTTATTTTGCGGGCAATTGGGGGGACATTTTTTAAAATTACAGAGAGGTCTCATTTCTGGTTTAATTTTCGGAGCGTGTATTGCTACCTCCAGCTTGCAGTAGCATTAACCGGACACTTGTAATGGCTGGTTATTTAACTTGTGCCTATAAAAGGGCAAATTTGTCCGTTTACGGATGCACGGTTAGATAAGCACTCCACTTGTACTCTAGCCCTAAATACTAAATTTATCCGAACTATGAAGGTTAACATGGAAGCACTTGGCATTGGTAATATATTTATCAGCCTTTTTATCAAAAAGCTCATCATATTGCAAGATTGGAGAAAGATCATATGTTTTGTAGTAAAACAAGCATGCTTATAAATGTCTTTGAAGAGATTCCAACTTCTCCTGATTAATAAAAAATGTTATTCTTTTCTTAAGAGATAACTAGCATTATAATATCATGACAGAAATGCATGTGTCTTTTAATATACTGACAACGCTATCTGTTAAAAGGGTTGCAGATGTAAATCATGTGGGGGAAAATGCCTTTTGTGGTATTCTTAAAACTAGATTTTAACTGATTTATCTAGTTATGATTTGGTCTCTCTTGAAACAAACATTTTTGTGTGAAAGTAGACAAATTAGAAATAACTGTTTTTTTGTATGGATTTTCTTTTTAGATGTTGTGTAAGCCTTTAAAAGGGGGTACCAAAGTGCAGAAAGAAAATGCATTTTATTATTGAACCATTGTTTTATTATAACTGGACATGGAACCCAAAAATGTTCCTTTATGATTAAGATAGAGGGGCCAATTTAAGAAGCTGCGAAACAAAAGTTAAGAAGCAGCGGTTGTAAGACCGCTGCTCTTGAACTCATCCACCACCTCTGAGGTGGCGAATAGTAATCATCCCGATCAGATACGATCGGGGTGTTTGACAACCCACTGCTAGCTGCCATGTGCAGGGGGTGGCATTGCACAAGCATTTTACACAAAATGCTTATGCAATGATAAATGCCAACAGTGTATGCTGGTCTGTATTTATCAATGTCGGGCAGACATGATCCGTTACAGCTTTATAAATCGGCCCCAGTATACGATTTTAAACAACCTTCCAATTGACTTATATGTTTGTTGATGGAGCAGCAATTCACTACTGTAAACTCACTTAACACAATGGGTGAGGCATATACCGTATGTGCAGCATCAATAAGCAGCTAGCTTCAAGTAGAACTTTGCTGCTCCTGATCCAAACAACCAATAGGATTGAGCTGGCATTCTATTGGCTGATTGGATCAGCCAATATAATGCAAGCTCAATCCTATTGGCTGATTGCATCAGCCAATAGGATTTTTTTCTACCTTAATTCCGATTGGCTGATAGAATTCTATCAGCCAATCGGAATTGAAGGGATGCCATCTTGGATGATGTCATTTAAAGGAACCTTCATTCTTCAGTTGGACGTCGTTTGAAGAGGATGCTCCACGTTGGATGTCTTGAAGATGGACCCCGCTCCACACCAGATGGATGAAGACAGAAGATGCAACCTGGATGAACACTTCTGCCCGTCTGGAGGACCTCTTCTTCCCGGCTTAGATGAAGACTTCTGCCCGTCTGGAGGACCACTTTGCCCGGCTTCATTGAGGACTTTGGCCCGGTTAGGTGAAGACTTCTCAAGGTAGGGGTGATCTTCAAGGGGTTAGTGTTAGGTTTTATTAAGGGGGTATTGGGTGGGTTTTAGAGTAGATTTGGGTGTGTGGGTGGTGGGTTTTAATGTTGGGGGGGTATTTACTCTTTTTTACAGGTAAAAGAGCTGATTACTTTGGGGCAATGCCCCGCAAAAGGCCCTTTTAAGGGCTATTTGTAATTTAGTATAGGGTAGGGCTTTTTATATTTTGGGGGGCTTTTTTATTTTATTAGGGGGATTAGCTTAGGTGTAATTAGTTTAAAAAACTTTTAATTATTTTATGATTTTCTGTAATTTAGTGGGGGTTTTTTTCATACTTTAGATAATTGTATTTAATTGTATTTAATTGTATTTAGTTTAGGGAATTAATTTAATTATAGTGTAGTGTTAGGTGTAATTGTAACTTATATTAGGTTTTATTTTACAGGTAAATTTATATTTATTTTAACTTGGTAGCTATTAAATAGTTAATAACTACTTAATAACTATTGTACCTAGTTAAAAAAAATACAAAGTTGCCTGTAAAATAAAAAATAATCCCTAAGCTAGCTACAATGTAACTATTAGTTATATTGTAGCTATCTTAGGGTTTATTTTATAGGTAAGTATTTAGTTTTAAAATAGGAAAAATTTAGTTAATGATAGTAATATTTATTTAGATTTATTTAAATTATATTTAAGTTAAGGGGGTTAGGGTTAGACTAGTTTTAGAGGTTAATAACTTTAATATAGTGGTGACGACGTTGGGGGCAGCAGATTAGGGGTTATTGATTGTAGTTAGGTTGCGGCGACATTGGTGGCGGCAGATTAGGGGTTAATAAATATAATGTAGGTGTCGGCGATGTTGGGGGTCAACAGATTAGGGGTTCATAACTATAATGTAGGTGGCGGCGGTGTCTGGAGCGGAAGATTAGGGGTTAATAATATAATGTAGGTGTCGCGATGTCAGGGGCGGCAGATTAGGGGTTAATAGTGTATGATTAGGGGTGTTTAGACTCGGGGTTCATGTTAGGGTGTTTAGGTGTAGACATAACTTTTATTTCCCCCATAGGAATCAATGGGGCTGCGTTAGGAGTTTTACGATGCTTTTTTGCTGGTGTTAGGTTTTTTTTCAGCCCGGCTCGCCCCCCATTGACTCCTATGGGGAAATAGTGCACAAGCACGTTTAGCCAGCTCACCGCTAACGTAAGCAGCGCTGGTATTGAGGTGAGATGTGGAGTAAAATTTTGCTCTCCGCTCACTTTTCTGCGGCTAATGCCCAGGTTTGTAATAACCCGTAATACCAGCGCTGTCTGGGAGGTGAGTGGTGAGCATAAACTGCTCATTAGCACCGCACAGCCTTACCGACAAAACTCATAATATAGCCGATAGTTAAAGTCCTCTCCAGAGCAGCAATACACACATGGAGCACAGCTGAAGACATCTGGTGAACCAATAACAAGAGGCATATGTATTTAGCCACCAATCCCAGTAGTACATTTCTTCTACTGACCCTCTTTTGGTATGCTTATCAAGAAAGGATAACAGCGAGATTGCATCAGAATTTGATTATAGCATGTTCTGTCTTAGCCATGAGCCAAGTTTACTTTTGTCCCTTTAAGTGATGACAGTTTTATAAGAAGGGACTTGGTTATGAAAGATTTTTTTTTTATTAAATGTGGGTTAAATTAGATTTATTTGATATTTCCTTATTACATTTGTTTATTTTTAGTGTGTCATAAATATTAATACGATACATGTGCTTTTGTTATAATTGAAACAATATTTAAATGACTAATAAATATTTGTCTTTAGTTTACTTGCTTATTTTGGATATTTAGTTCTAGATGTCCATTTATATTTTTTACTAGTCGATAAGCCTGCCCAGAGGACAGTCAATTTATTTTTTAAGCTACAGATGTGGCAACACCCTATTTGGTACGTCTGCTTTTATATAAATATTTAAGTTACATGTGTAGCAATACTGTATTTTAATGGACTGCTGTCCTAAATATATCAAAAAACATTTTATATATATATATAATAAACTACAGTTATAACAAAATCCTATTTGGTCACACTTATTTTAAATATATAAGCTACAGGTGTAGCGACTCCCTTTTGGACGGACTACTGTCCAAATATATCCAAAATTGCTGCTCTCCAAAATATGTTCTACTTTGAGTATATTTCTTTGTAAACAACATTTTTAGTAAAACAGGCATCACTTCCAGTTAATAAGTAGCCTTGTTCTTGTCCGTCTATTAACTTTTACATCAGCAGAGCTTTTTACCTGAGAGAAAGCTACATATAGCTGTCCATGGGGGGATATTTATCAAAGGTCTGGCAGACCTGATCCGACAGTGCGATCAGGTCCGCCAGACGTTGCTGAATGTGGAGAGCAATACGCTCTCCGTATTAAGCATTGCACCAGCAGCTTTTGTGAGCTGCTGGTGCAGTGGCTGCCCCCTGCAGATTCGCGGCCAATTGGCCTCCAGCAGGGAGGGTGTCAATCAACCCGATTCATAACTGCTGTTTCTGGCGAGCCTGCTTAGTATAGGTGTCACCTTCTAACAAACTAAGAACTTTTTCATTGATCTTGTCAACATCACTATTTTTTGCACATAAAATTGCCATTTTGGCAAACTTAAAAGCATCAGAATCTGTTCACCAAAAAATCTCCTTTACAATGGAGTCTTTGCAGATCATTTGAGATGGAATTTCAAAGATATCTTTATGAAAGCCATGCTTGTTTGTGAGTATTCCATCTCCAAACTTTAAAAGCCAAGACTAAACTCAGGATCAACAGATCTTACATTATTTGTCAGCTTCAAAAGCTTAAACTTATGCCAGAGTGGATTCAATTTTTATGCCGGCTTCAACTATAGATGATCTACTTCCATGTGCAACAACAGGAAGAGTTTTGGGGCTTATTTATGAAAGGCCTTTCAGACATGATCCAACAATACGCTCTCCGCATTGAGCATTGCACCAGCAGCTCTTGTGAACTGCTGGTGCAACGACGCCCCCCTGCAGATTCACGGCCAATCGGCTGCGAGCAGGGGGGGGGTCAATCAACCTGATCATATTCGATCGGGTTGAATTGCAGCAATGTCTGTCTGCCTCCTCAGAGCAGGGTGGACAGGTTATGGAGCAGTGGTCTTTAGACCTGAAGGCTCTCCAGAAACACAGGGCTTCATGCTCCATACGGAGCTTGATAGATATGCCCCTTTTTGTTTTTCCTCCAAAAGGTTTGTTGTTATTCATCAACCCTTGAAGGAGTTTGTTGACCCCCGCATCTGAGTGCATTACTGGAAGACATGGTAGATTCATCTTAAATAATAATCTTGCAGTACAGATCATTTGCGCATCATTAGAGGTTTGCCTCATAGAAGAAGCTGAAGTTTGCAACAAAGGGAACTGGCAACTTAAAGTGAAAGTTAATTTTTATGCTCTGCAACACATCAATGTATTTTATATTAAAAACATATTGAGATCGCTTTTTTTTGGGGGGGGGGATTTTTATAAGGTGACTTTATTTGTTTAATATATAAATTTGCAACCATGATCATTCATGCTGTGCCCACCCTCAACTTCTTATCTTTTTGTGTCTTCACTTATAAAGCGATCCCACCCACTCTATAACGTAGCAGGAAATGCGCGTTCACAAGCACAGAACGCATTGAGCATGCACAAATCCATGATCGATGTGCATGCGATTATCTTATCACCCGGTCTTCAACGTGCATGTGTCAATAGAGTTGGAAAACATAGTACTGAATGAATAATAACAATTTCATTCAGTACTATGGTATTTGCGAATCTGAGCAGCTGCATTTGCGAGAACGATATCAAAAACTATAAATATATTTCAATTTTAAGTATTTTGTAATTGAATATATACACACTGTTATATTATATTGTTTATAAGCTCAATATCTAATATATTTTAAATGTTTAATCAATTGAAGTTAATATAATTTCATAGATCGTTCAGATTCTGCATTAGTACATCGATTCCAACATCACCTTTGATATGCATCTAAATTAATTTATATATCATGATCAAATGAACAATATTTTTGGGTTGAATATAGGATAAATATTTGTATGTGCATACATATATTTATGTTTAAAAGAGATATCAAGATTTGTTAAAATATATTTATTATTCTTAAAAAACTAAATTGAATAAATAATATTTGAAAATATAGTCCATACAATCGAAATAATGAATAAAATAAAAAAGCAATAGTATTATCTTATATTAATTAATATTCACCTAGATTACAAGTTTTGCATTAGAGGCTGTGTGGTGCTAACGAGCAGTTTATGCTCACCGCTCACTTACAGACAGCGCTGGTATTACGAGTTTTTACAAACCAGACAAGAAGTGAGCGTTGAGCAAAATTTTGCTCATTACCGCACTCCAATACCAGTGCTGCTTACGTTAACAGTGAGCTGGTGTAACATGCTCGTGCACGATTTCCCCATAGGAATCAACGAGGAAAAAAAGTCTAACACCTGCAAAAAAAACAGCGTAAAACTCCTTAAACGCAGCCCCCGTTGATTCTAACACCCTAACATGAACCCCAAGTCTAAACAACCCTAATCGTACACTTATTAACCCCTAATCTGCCACCCCCCGACATAGCCGACACCTACATTATAATTATTAACCCCTAATCTGCCGCTCCGGACACTGCCGCCACCTACATTATACTTAAAGGGCCACTAAACCCAAAATCTTTCTTTCATGATTCAGATAGAGAATAGAAATTTAAACAACATTACAATTTACTTCCATTATTTATTTTGCTTCATTTTTTAAATATCCTTAGTTGAAGAAAAAGCAATGCACATGGTGAGCCAATCACACAATGCTTCTATGTGCAGCAACCAATCAGCAGCTAGTGAGCATATCTAGATATGCTTTTCATCAAAGAATATCAAGAGAATACACAAATTAGATAATATAAAGTAAATTAGAAAGATGTTTAAAATTGCATTCTCTTTCTAAATCATAAAAGAAAAAATGTGGATGGCATATCCCTTTAACTGCTGCCCCCAACATCACCGACACCTACATTATATTTACTAACCCCTAATCTGCTGCCCCCCAATGTCGTCGCAACCTACCTACACTTTTTAACCCCTAATCTGCCGCCCCTAACATCGCCACCACTATAATAAACATATTAACCCCTAAACCGCCGTACTGGCTGGCCTTGCAAACATTAGTTAAATATTATTAACCCCTAATCTGCCGGCCCTAACATCGCCGACAACCTACCTACATTTATTAACCCCTAATCTGCTGCTCCCAACGTCGCCACCACTATATTAAAGTTTTTAACCCCTAACCCTAAACCTAACACCCCCTAACTTAATATAATTAAAAGAATTCAAAATAAAAATTACTATAATTAACTACATTATTCCTATTTAAAACTAAATACTTACCTATAAAATAAACCCTAAGATAGCTACAATATAACTAATAGTTACATTTGTAGCTAGCTTAGGGTTTATTTTTATTTTACAGGCAAGTTTGTATTTATTTTAACTAGGTACAATAGTTATGAAATAGTTATTAACTATTTAATAGCTTACCTAGCTAAAATAAAGAGAAATTTACCTGTAAAATAAAACCCAAGTTACAATTACACCTAACACTACACTATAATTAAATTATTTCCATAAATTAAATACAATTAAATTAAATTATCTAAAGTACAAAAACCCCCCACTAAATTACAGAAAATAATGAACAAATTACAAGATTTTTAACTAATTACACCTAATCTAATCCCCCTAACAAAATAAAAAAAGCACCCCCCCCCCAAATAAAAAAAGCCCTACCCTACACTAAATTACAAATAATAAAATACTAAATACAGGTCCTTTTGCGGGACATTGCCCCAAAGTAATCAGTTCTTTTACCTGTAAAAAAAATTACGCACCCAATACCCCCTTAAAAAACCTAACACTAGCCCCTTGAAGATCCCCCTTACCGGGAGAAGTCTTCATCAACCGAGCCAAAGTCCTCAACAAAGCTGGGAGAAGTCTTCATCCAAGCCGGACGAAGTGGTCCTCCAGACGTGGCAGAAGTCTTCATCCAGACGGCATCTTCTATCTTCATCCATATGGCGAGGAGCGGGTCCATCTTCAAGACATCCGACGCAGAGCATCCTCTTCATCCGTCGGCTCTTCTGGATTGAAGATGGCTTCCCTTCAATCTGATTGGCTGATAGAATTCTATCAGCCAATTGGAATTAAGGTAGAAAAAATCCTATTGGATTTTTTTAAGGGGGAATTGGGTGGGTTTTAGAGTAGGGTTGGTTGTGTGGGGTGGAGGGTTTTAATGTTGGGGTGGATTTGTAATTTTTTTTTTTAAATACATTTTTTATTGAGGTTGTACAAGATGTTACACATAAAGACACCCATAGTCAGCAATACAAGTGAAAAATACATTCTTAACATATAGATAAACTAGAAAGGCAAATCTATTATAATTCTAGGCAGATATTCTGAAGAAACTGTGAAACAGTGTGGGACAATGTACCTATAGAGCTTATGATGTAGTCATCTATTCTACCAATCTGTGATAGGATATAGTAATCTACCATAAAGAACTAGTAGGTGAGAGTAAAAGTCTAAAATAAATTGGACTGGTATGTCCGGAGACTTATATATAGGGTGGAATAGAAACTTTTTTTTATATTCTGAGAGGAATAAGAATGGTCCCCGTTTTGCAGTGGGAAACAAACTAGGTTATCTAAACAAAAGAAAAGAAATTGAGGCAAAAGGGGGAGTTGGCAGTATGGATTTTTGGAGGAGGGAATTTCAGCGGGCAAGAGCTGCTCTAGATAAGACAATGGGGAGGGGTAGAGGGAGGGGGATGCGGGAGCCAGTGAGGATGTCAGATTGGAGGGACAATCAAAGGGTACTGATGTTATGAGTAGTACCAAGCTTAACCCTTAAGATAAATATACCAGTAAATATCCAGATATAGACACCATATAATATACCAATGCCCTCACGATTATGATACACAGAGGGTGAAAATAATCCGACACACTAAAAATAGCATAGCATAAATTAGCTCTATAAACATAAAGTACTCTCCTGGGTTCTTCATTAGGCAGGTGAAGGGTAGTGATGTTGTGAATAGTTCGCCGGCAAATAGTTCCCGGCAAATACAGCATGTTCGTGATCGCCGTGGCGGTGGCGAACATATGCGATGTTCGATCCGCCCCCTTTTTGTCATCATTGAGTAAATTTTGACCCTATATCTCACAGTCTGCAGACACATTACAGCCAATCAGCAGCAGATCCTCCCTCCCAGACCCTCCCAGCTTCTGGACAGCAGCCATTTTAGATTCATTCGGAAGCTGCATTGTTAGTGAGAGGAGGGACAGTGTAGCTGCTGGTGAATTAATAGGGAAATTGATAGCTAGGCTAGTGTATTCAGTGTCCACTACAGTCCTGAAGGACTCATCTGATCTCTGCTGTAAGGACAGCACCCCCAAAAAGCCCTTTTTAGGGCTAGAACATCATTTTATTTTTCCTGTGTAATCTAATTGCAGTTGCCTACCTGCCAAGCCACTTGCCCAGTGCCACCACTCATATGTGGTGTAACAGTAGTGTAAATTTAAAAAAAAAACTTTTTTGACTGTGAAACATCAGTCTGCTAGTGTAATCTAATTGCACTTGACTGTCTGCCAGTGTGTGTGCCAGGCCCACTTGCCCAGTTCCACCACTCATATCTGCTGTAACAGTAGTGTAAATTTTTTAAAAAAAAACTTTTTTGACTGTGAAACATCAGTCTGCTAGTGTAATCTTATTGCAGTTGCCTGCCTGCCAGCATGTGTGCCAGGCCCACTTGCCCAGTGCCACCACTCATATCTGGTGTAACAGTAGTGTAAATTTTTTTAAAAAAAAACTTTTTTTGACTGTGAAACATCAGTCTGCTAGTGTAATCTAATTGCAGTTGCCTGCCTGCCAGCATGTGTGCCAGGCCCACTTGCCCAGTGCCACCACTCATATCTGCTGTAACAGTAGTGTAAATTTTTAAAAAAAAAACATTTTTGACTGTGAAACATCAGTCTGCTAGTGTAATCTAATTGCAGTTGCTTGCCTGCTAGCGTGTGTGCCAGGCCCACTTGCCCCAGTGCCACACCACTCATATCTGGTGTAACAGTAGTGTAAATTTAAAAAAAAAAAACTTTTTTGACTGTGAAACATCAGTCTGCCTAGTGTAATCCTAATTGCAGTTGCTTGCCTGCCAGCGTGTGTGCCAGGCCCACTTGCCCAGTGCCACACCACTCATATCTGGTGTAACAGTAGTGTAAATTTAAAAAAACAAAAACTTTTGACTGTGAAACATCAGTCTGCTAGTGTAATCTAATTGCAGTTGCCTGCCTGCCAAACTTGCCCAGTGCCACCACTCATATCTGGTGTAACAGTAGTGTAAATTAAAAAAAACTAACTTTTTTGACTGTGAAACATCAGTCTGCTAGTGTAATCTAATTGCAGTTGCCTGCCTGCCAGCGTGTGTGATAGGGCCCACTTGCCCAGTGCCACACCACTCATATCTAGTGTAACAGTAGTGTAAATTTAAAAAAAAAAATTTTTTGACTGTGCAACATCAGTTTGCTAGTGTAATCTAATTGCAGTTGCCTGTCTGCCAGTGTGTTCCAGGCCCACTTACCCAGTGCCACCACTCATATCTGGTGTAACAGTAGTGTAAATTTAAAAAAAAACTTTTTTGACTATGAAACATCAGTCTGCTTGTGTAATCTAATTGCTTTTGCCTGCCTGCCAGCATGTGTGCCAGGCCCACTTGCCCCGTGCCTCCACTCATATCTGGTGTAACAGTAGTGTGAATTTAAAAAAAAAAAAATTGACTGGGAAACATCAGTCTGCTAGTGTAATCTAATTGCAGTTGCCTGCCTGCCAGCGTGTGTGCCAGGCCCACTTGCCCAGTGCCACACCACTCATATCTGGTGTAACAGTAGTGGGGAATTTAAAAAAAAAACTCTTTTGACTGTGAAACATCAGTCTGCTAGTGTAATCTAATTGCAGTTGCCTGCCTGCCAGCGTGTGTGCCAGGCCCACTTGCCCAGTGCCACCACTCATATCTGGTGTAACAGTAGTGTAAATTAAAAAAAAAAAACTTTTTTTTTTTTTTTTCATAATTTTTTATTGGGACATTAGAGATTGTACAGTATCAAAACAAAATCATCAAACATAGATTATGTGCTAATACAATTTGCAGTTTCTCTATGTTTAGGGCACATATATTATATTAGCTTTTATTTTCCGTAAAAAATAACTTAATCTTTCTTGCTTATTTCTTATTTACCCATTGTCAAGTATTAACAAATTATATTCATACTTATATATAGCTTCAAGCGATATATGTCAACAACAGTGTTCTCCAACAGTGGGGTAATATATCTACCTCTCTAATATCCTTATTTTCACAGGTTAAATTTAATACAGGATTCGTTTTATCGCCTCATCCTAAAGCGTAAGTCCGTACACATACTTGATTTTGAGGTCACTTTAACATTTATCATGTTGAGGTTATAAGGTATCTTAGGATCTCTATATGCAATTGGGGCACAATAAATGACACAGAAAAGAAAACAACAAAAAAAAAAAAAAAAGAAAAGGAGAAAAAAGGGAAGAGGGTTTCCCTTCCCCTCCTCCCCCCGCTCCCCGCCCTATCTCTCCTCTTCATTATTAATTTGAGCCTGACTCCTCTGTAATAAATACTCCACGTAGTTACATGTGTAAAATGGGGCTAGAAACTTAGCTTGGGTATTTTTATCATATAACTGTATAAAGCTGTACCATTTGTTACAGTATTTCTTTATACGTTGTTCTGAGCCATTAGAACAGTCAAATTGCTCTATTACTCGCTTGCTTCATCATTAAATGAATTAGATTATGAATAGAAGGATTTTTTTTTATCTTTCCAACCTTTGAGAATCAAATATCTGCCACCTAATATCAAGCAGTTAATAAATCGTACATTTATTTGTCTATATGTATCATAATCAACTAGGAAAAATATATGCTTTTTTTCCAACTTGACCGTAACCTGTAACACTTTGCTTAGCCAATAGCTTATTTTGGCCCAGAATTGATAAATTTTTGGGCATTTCCAAAACATATGTATTATATCTGCATTGATATCTGTATATCTAGGACACACATGTTCAGAATTGTGTAGCCACTTATTTAAGGTGGCAGGAGGGATATAACTACGATTTATCAGTTTAAAGTGGCTTTCTCTCCAATTCGCCGCCAAAGTAGCATTTTTCTACCTTCTGTATACTTCTAGTAATATCTTCTTTTTGTATATCTTGAAAATCTGTTGTCCACCTAACCAGCAGACGTCCAATATTTTCCTCACCTGACTGTTTCAGAATTACCTTTAGCCAATATTTTAAGGAATGGATACCAGCTTGGTAAAGAATTATACCTGAGGGCTATATCAGAATTTACCCAAGTATGGTTTGGTCTCCTAATAATTGAACTATACCAATACCTTAGTTGTAAGTATGCATAGAAATCTGCATTAGCTAATCCGAATTGCTGCCTAATTTCTGCAAATGTTCGTATATTTGGGCCGTTAGGATCTTTTACTTGATAGATAAACTTTAGGCCCTTATTGGCCCAATTTTAAATAGTTTATTATTAATTCCTGCTGAAAAAATAAGGGTTTCCGACTATAGGTAAATAGTTGGAAACCGTATGATCAGCTTTGATCAAAGCACATATTCGAAACCACGCTTTTATAATATTACCTATAGTAATATATTTTTTAACTTTAGGTGGTATCTTTCTGAAGTGACAATGTAATAGTGCTTGTAAACTATATGGTGATACAATACTTTCTTCTGCGACCAATGAGGCAATATAATTACCTTGTGTGAGGCCAATCTAATGCCACTTTTCCTAAGCAAACGTAGTTTATATAATCTCAAGAGAGGGAAATGCTAGCCCCCCCAAATGCTTAGGTTGCATTAGCGTACTCAAGGCAATTTTATTACGTCCCTTACCCCATAAGAACAGCCTGAAGTTTTTATATACAGTTTCAATATCCTTTTTAGACATCAGAACAGGTATATTGTGCATCAAATATAAAAACTTGGGTATTAATATCATTTTAATTAAGTTAACTTTAGCGGTAAGTGTAAGTGGTAACCTGACCCAGCTTTCTAAATACGAATAATTTTATTGATCAACGGAATATAGTTTATTTTATACCAAAGTTTTGGATCGCTACAGACATTAATGCCCAAGTATGTAAATTGTGTCTTTATTTCTTTAACCTCTTAAGGACATATGACGAATTATTCCGTCATAAAACAATTGAGCAAAACTGAAAGCTGTGTCCTTAAAGGGTTAAATGGAGTTTGTATATTTTGTTTCCCATTTTGCAGAATCCAGAATAATTCAGACTTTGCTGCATTAATCTGATATCCAGAGAAAGAGCCAAACATCTGAATAATTTCCAATACCATATCAACCTCTAGGCGGGCATCTTTAATAAATAGGCAATAAATCATCTGCGTAAAGTAACAGAATAAATTTCTGCTTTCCTAAGCATATTCCTTCTAAGCGCTCTCTGAGCTTGATTGCTAACGGCTCAATTGCCAAATTAAACAAGAGTGGTGAAATTGGACATCCTTGTCTTGTCCCTCTTGCTAATTCAAAGTTATTTGTTCTATTTCCGTTGATCAATAAAGCCGAAGATGCTTTAGAATATAATGCTTTAATACAATCTAGAAACTGATATTTAATCCCAAATTGTCCCAGAGTAGAAAACAGATGCTCCCAGATTATCGAATCGAATGCTTTTTTGTGCGTCTATTGACAATATAGCTGCATTCTGTAATACCCTGTTTTCCTTATTATTTTTCGCCAGGTTTATACATGCATTCAACAGGTAGGAAAACTTTACGCAGATTAGCTGATGGGATTACGATTAGGCATAAAACCAGTTTGATCTATACTTATTAGAGGAGAGATAATTTTTTTTCAATCTTTTTGCCAATATACTTGTGAAAATTTTATAATCGGCGTTTCAATAGTGAAATAGGTCTATAGGAATCTATATATTCAGATTCTTCCCTTTTTTATGTATAACTGTTATTAAAGATTCAGAGAAAAATCTTGAAGGAACTCCTCCTTTTATGAGATAGCTATTAAAAAGATTCATCAGACTCACAAGCAATCTGACCTTTAAGTATTTTATAAAATTCACCCGGTAATAAATCTGGGCCAGCTGCTTTCTTAAGGTTTTATATTGTCAATAGCCTCCTGCACTTCTATAAGAGAAATTGGAGTATTTAAAGTCTCTAGGCTTTCTGAATCTATTTGTGGAAGGGAGATGTCCTGCCAAAAGCTATCTTTATTTATTATGTTTACTTTAGGGTTTGAGTATAGATTTTTAAAAAAATTATAGAATTCCTCCTGTATCTTAGCAGGGTCCTGTTATATATTTATCATTTACTTTAATCCTTCTAATATCATTTTTTACACTCTGTACCTTCACACAGTTAGCCAGTAAGGTACCAATTTTATCTCCAAAACGGGTAAGAATTTTGCGCTACGTCTAAGATCTTTAATATTGTTTTTTTGTTCTGTTAATAGTGGTCCATTCAGCCCTTGCTTTCATATACCTATCCCAGTTTTCTTTATTAGGTGTACCAATATACGCATTGTACCTATTTTTTTTAAATAGTTTGAGCACTGAGTTTCCTTCCGATTTGTCTCTTTCCTACAATTCAAAGAATATTTTCTGATATCCCCCCTTAACACTACTTTAGCGGCTTCCCAGAAGGTTTCCTCTTTGTGTATGTCGGCACTATTATTCAATCTGTATGTATGCCATTGTTGAATCAGCCAATTCTTAAATTTAAATTTATCTGCTAGGTACGTTGGGAATCTATAACTCCTAGTTATGTCATTGATTCCTTCCCCCATTTCATTTTAAGAGAGATTATGGCGTGATCTGATATTGTGAAGTCTCCAAAAGCTAGTTCTGGTTTTAAACCTAGCACTACTGTTGAGACCAAAAAAGAAATCGATTCTGGATAATGACTTATATTTCTTAGCTTGGCACGTATATGCTCGTGTGGTGGGGTTTATAAAGACGCCAGGCGTCAGTTAAATTAAGATCTTTACAAAATTTCTTAAGAGGTCTATTTGCTGTCCTGGCTTCAGTTTCCCTATTTACATTCTTCAGTCTGTCTATATTGTTAAATGTCATGTTGAAGTCACCCGCTATTATCAAGGTACAGTTCAAAAATTGATACAATTTATTTTCTTAAGTCTAACCAGAATTTAGGTTCATTATTATTTGGCCCATAGACATTACAAATTACAAAAGTCCTATCTTTAACTTGCATTTCAATTATTATATATCTTTCTTTATTATCAATATCTTTAGATAGTATTTTGATACTCCAGATTTCGATGGAATAAAATTGCCACCCCCCTCTTTTTCCTAGATATACATGATGTTGTTATAACTTCTTGGACCCAATTTACCTTAAGTTTTTTCAGTTTCGGCTTTAGTAAGATGTGTCTCTTGGATTAGGGCTATATCAGCTTGACTTTTTTTAATATCAGCAAGTAATCTTTTCCTCTTTATTGGATTGGTTATACCTCCCACATTCCATGATGTTATTTTAATATTTACCATGTCAGCAAATTAACTCCTTGTCAAAAAACCAGAGTGAGAGCGAGGGGGGGGAGGGGAGAGGAAAAGAGAAAAAGAGGGGGAGGAAAAAAGAAGAGAAAGGAAAGGGAAAAAGGATAAAAAAAAAAAAAAATTCCCGATTAATAATACAGCCATACAAGTAAGAGAAAAAAATTAAATATATCCTATAAAACCAATTTTCAACAGCTCCCATCGCCATTCTTTTTTAAAAATTCTAATACCTCTTGCTTTGTTCTGAGAAAACTAGTTTTATCCTCTGCAATGATCTTAATATTAGCAGGGTATATCATTCTAGCTAGAAAACCTGCCTGTATCAGTTTTGTACAATAAGGAGCCATTTCTTTTCTTTTAGCCGTAGTTTGAGCCGAAAAATCTTGAAAGAGTAAGACCTTGTTTTGTGCTATTTCCAAGTTATTTATACCTCTATATACTCTAAGATATTTACTTTGTCTTGGAAATTCAAGAACTTTAATCATAATTGGTCTTCTATGCACCCCATTTTCTGAAGGAGCTTTTAAATATCCTGTCCTGTGTGCCCTTTCAATTGGTATTATTCTACCTAATGTGTCTATACCTAGGGCCTGTGGTAAAGTAATGGATGCGAACTTCATTAGATCTTGGAACTCGGGTGCTCTCTGGTATTTGTACATTCTGCTCCTGTACATCAAGTGTATCCTCTACTACTGAGATCCTATTCTCAGCCTCTGTAATTCTTGCCATAAACTGTTTAGTTTCTATTGTTAATAGTGCCATATCTTGTCTATTTTTATCCAATTGTGGTAGTAGTAGGTTTGCTACCTGCTTTGAGATTTCACTTATATCTGCAGGGTTGATACCTGTCATACCAGATTCTGTCCTGATTTCAGCACTATTCTCTACACTATTCCTCATTGTTACCCTTTTGTCCCTAGTTTTAGCAGGCATTACAGGTGACTTATTGGATAGAAATCTATCCATATGTGAATGTGTAAAACAGCGAGGAAAAGAAATTGAAAATAAGTGATTAAGTGAAAAACTAAAAAAAAAGAAAAACGAAGTGTTGAAAATAAAAGGGGAAAGGTAAAGGAAAAAAAGAAAAAGGTGAAACACAATAATAACTATGTATCTACTAATATGGTGATGCACACTTTACGCCCATCCGCAGATGGGATATACCAAGCAGTTTGTACTGCCTATAACCAACTGTGATTTGTGTATGTTTTTTTTTTTGTTTTTTTTTGCTTTTTCTTTGAGTTTTCCCAGACTCTTATTGTTTCCTTTGGTGAATAGGGGGAAAAAAAGGACAATGTGTATGAATATAATACAATACGTGGTACATGTTTGTGTAGTGTTAATAGTAATGCACTGCTACATTTTTTCCCATTATCCTCTCTTCAAATACTTCATACTGTGATTTTCATCATATTCAGAAAATAAAGAGAGATTCACCTCTAAAAGCTAAGGATATTTCTCTTGGATACCACCCTGCCTAAAGATAGTGAGTTCAGGGACCAGTTTACAATGGTTAATATTTTTTCTACCCACAATGATATTATCCCTTAAACAATATATACTGTTATAACTTTTGTAGGTATACAAGTTTAGCTATAGTTCTTACTAGCCATCTATACATATATAAATCATGTCTCAGAATGCATATGCAATATACACAAGCAAAGAACAAATTCAATACGCCAGCTGCGCCAGCGCCGTACAATACCCAGAACAATGTATTGCACAGTGAACAGAATGCAGTCACTTATCTTGATTCTCAGTCTCTTCGCAAGGGTTCTCTTATCTTATTTAAGGGCGCCCCTTTTTTTTTTTTTACCCTGAGTATTATTTGAAATTTTTTATACCAGGCTGTCCAGTTTAGCTTATAATATAGTACAGCGTCCGCAAATCTATATTGGGGGCCTTGATATTACTAAACAGTTACAGCAGGTATCTCACGAGGTCCCTGCTACTTCTTAGCCTCCATAGATCCCCAACAGAAAAAACGGTGTAAGTTCTTTCCTTTCCTAGTGCTTTCCTTTCTGTTCTGGCCCTCTGCTTCTGTGGGCCCACAAAACTACAGCAACAATAGTTCAGTTCGTTCCTATAGTCCTATTTGGACAATCTTGTTATTTCAATGCGCTTCGAGATATTTTAGCTGTGTGCCTAACAGTGGGAGCCACTAACTTTACTGCCTTTTCTTTTTCTCTTTGTAGTACTTTTTCCTCACAGCCCTTTAATCATCCAAAGGTGAAATATAGTAGCGTACTTTGTAAGGTACGGCCCTACCTGTGACAGGGTACTTCACCTCTTCCAGCGCTTCTGCGATTTCCAGCTGACAACTACAGCCTCACCTACCCCGTAGGTTATCCCCCTTCCTGCCGACTCCTCCGCAAGAAGAAGGGGATTTGCCCGACCAGGGTCCACAGTGAATCCTCAGCGCCCAGTTCTCCCTCCTGTCGTAGGGCCGGGTACCACCGGGCTTGAATAGCCTCCAAGATCTTGCGTCCGTATGCGACGAACTACCGGGAGTTCCCACTCGCGTTCCGTATTTCGGGCCTTCAGACCAACCAATGTCCTTTGTAGGATGGGATTCTTTTCCGGCCAGAATAAGTGTGATCCTGGCCTAGGAACTCAACGGCGGTGTTTGGTAGCGCACACAGCCATGCGCTCCTCACGCTCCTCAACGCCTGCTAGCACCTCCTCCTGGCGTGGTCGTCTAACACCGGAAGGCCCTCCAAACTTTTTTGACTGTGAAAAATCAATCTGCTAGTGTAATCTAATTGCAGTTGCCTGCCTGCCAGCATGTGTGCCAGGCCACTTGGCCCAGTGCCACCACTCATATCTGCTGTAACAAGTAGTGTAAATTTTAAAAAAAAAAACTTTTTTGATTGTGAAAACATCAGTCTGCTAGTGTAATCTAATTGCAGTTGCTTGCCTGCTAGCGTGTGTGCCAAGGCCCACTTGCCCAGTGCCAACACACCTCTCATATCTGGGTGTAACAGTAGTGTAAATTTTAAAAAAAAGAAACTTTTTTGACTGTGAAACATCAGTCTGCTAGGTGTAATCTAATTTCAGTTGCTTTTGCTGCCAGCGTGTGTGCCAGGGCCCACTTGCCCAGTGCCACACCACTCATATCTGGTGTAACAGTAGTGTAAATTAAAAAAACAAAAACTTTTTGACTGTGAAACATCAGTCTGCTTGTGTAATCTAATTGCAGTTGCCTGCCTGCCAGCGTGTGTGCCAGGCCCACTTGCCCAGTGCCACACCACTCATATCTGGGTAACAGTAGTGGTAAATTTTAAAAAAAAAACTTTTTTGACTGTGAAACATCAGTCTGTTTGTGTAATCTAATTGCAGTTGCCTGCCTGCCAAACTTGCCCAGTGCCACCACTCATATCTGGTGTAACAGTAGTGTAAATTAAAAAAAAACTAACTTTTTTGACTGTGCAACATCAGTTTGCTAGTGTAATCTAATTGCAGTTGCCTGCCTGCCTGCCAGTGTGTTCCAGGGCCCACTTACCCAGTTGCCACCACTCATATCTGGTGTAACAGTAGTGTGTAAATTTAAAAAAAAAACTTTTTTTGACTATGAAACATCAGTCTGCTTGTGTAATCTAATTGCAGTTGCCTGCCTGCCAGCATGTGTGTCAGGCCCACTTGCCCAGTGCCACACCACTCATATCTGGTGTAACAGTAGTGGGAATTTAAAAAAAAATCTCTTTTGACTGTGGAAACATCAGGTCTGCTAGTGTAATCTAATTGCAGTTGCCTGCTTGCCAGCGTGGTGTGCCAGGCCCACTTACCCAGTGCCACCATTCATATCTGGTGTAACAGTAGTGTAAATTTAAAAAAAAAAACGTTTTGACTGTGAAACATCAGTCTGCTAGTTTATCTAATTGCAGTTGCCTGCCTGCCAGCGTGTTGTGCAGGGCCCACTTGCCCAGTCCACAACACTCATATCTGGTGTAACAGTAGTGTAAATTTAAAAAAAAAACTTTTTTGACTGTGAAACAATCAGTCTGCTAGTGTAATATAATTGCAGTTGCCTGCCTGCCAGCGTGTGTGCCAGGCCCACTTGCCCAGTGCCACCTCTCATATCTAGTGTAACCGTAGTGTAAATTTTAAAAAACTACTTTTTTTAATGTTAAACATTAGTCTGCTAGTGTAATCTAATTGCAGTTGCCTGGCCTGCCAGGCGGTGTGTGCCATGCCCACATTGCCCAGTGCCACACCCACTCATATCTGGGGTGTAACAGTAGGTGTAAATTTAAAAAAAAAACTTTTTTGACTGTGAAACATCAGTCTGCTAGTGTTATCTAATTACAGTTGCCTGCCTGCCAGTGTGTGTGCCAGACCCACTTGCCCAGTTGCCACCACTCATATCTTGTTTAATAGTAGTGTAAGTGTACTTTAAAAAAATAAAAACTTTTTTGACTGTGAAACATCAGGTCTGCTTTTTTGTGTCAGGCTCACAGCTTATATTGGCCCACTTGCCCAGTGCCACCCACTCATATCTTGTTTAATAGTTAGTGTAAGTGTACATTTAAAAAAGATAAAAACTTTTTGGACGTGTGAAACATCAGTCTGCTGTGTTGTGTCAGGCTCACAGCTTATATTGGGCCCACTTGCCCAGTGCCACCACTCATATCTTGTTTAATAGTAGTGTAAGTGTACATTTAAAAACAAAAAAAAATTTTGGACTGTGAAATATCAGTCTGCTTTTTTGTGTCAGGCTCACAAGCTTATACTGGGGCCCACTTGCCCTGTGCCACCACTCATATCTTGTTTAATAGTAGTTGTAAGTGTACATTTAAAAAAATATAAAAACTTTTTGGACTGTAAAACATCAGTCTTCTTTTTTGTGTCAGGCTCACAGCGTATACTGTGCCCACTTGCCCAGTGCCACCACTCATATCTTGTTTAATAGGTAGTGTAAGTGTACATTTAAAAAAATAAAAAACTTTTTGGACTGGGAAACATCAGTCTGCTTTTTTTGTGTCAGGTTCACAGCTTATACTGTGCCCACTTGTCCAGTGCCACCACTCATATCTTGTTTTAATAGTAGTGTAAGTGTACATTTAAAAACAAAATAAACTTTTTGGACTGTGAAACATCAGTCTGCTTTTTTTGTGTCAGGCTCACAGCTTATACTGGGCTCACTTGCCCAGTGCCACCATCATATCTTGTTTAATAGTAGTGTAAGTGTACATTAAAAAAAATAAAAAACTTTTTGGACTGTAAAACATCAGTCTGCTTTTTTGTGTCAGGGCTCACAGCGGTATACTGTGTCCCACTTGCCCAGTGCCACCACTCATATCTTGTTTAATAGTAGTGTAAGTGTACATTTAAAAAAATAAAAACTTTTGTGAACTGTGAAACATCAGTCTGATTTTTTGTGTCAGGCTCACAGCGTATACTGTGCCCACTTGCCCAGTGCCAACCACCCATATCTTGTTTAATATAGTGTAAGTGTACATTTAAAAAAATTAAAAAAATTTGGACTGTGAAACATCAGTCTGCTTTTTTTGTGTCAGGCTCACTAGCTTATACTGGGGCCCACTTGCCCAGATGCCACCACTCATATGTTGTTTAATAGTAGTGTAAGTGTACATTTAAAAACAAAAAAAAAATTTGGACTGTGAAATATCAGTCTTGCTTTTTGTGTCAGGCTCACAGCTTATACTGGGCCCCACTTGCCCTGTGCCACCACTCATATCTTGTTTAATAGTAGGTGTAAGTGTACATTTAAAAAAATAAAAACTTTTTGGACTGTAAAAACATCAGGTCTGCTTTTTTGTGTCAGGCTCACAGCGTATACTTGCCCACTTGCCCAGTGCCACCACTCATATCGTTGTTTAATTAGTAGTGTAAGTGTACATTTAAAAAAATAAAAACTTTTTGGACTGGGAAACATCAGTCCTGCTTTTTTTGTGTCAGGTTCACAGCGTATACTGTGCCCACATGTCCAATGCCACCACTCATATCTTGTTTAATAGTAGTGTAAGTGTACATTTAAAAACAAAAAAAAACTTTTTGGACTGTGAACATCAGTCTTCTTTTTTGTTTCAGGCTCACAGCTTATGCTGGGTCCACTTGCCCCAGTGGCCCCCACTCATATCTTGTTTAATAGTAGTGTAAGTGTACATTTAAAAAAATTAAAAAATTTGGACTGTGAAACCATCTGTCGGCTTTTTTGTGTCAGGCTCACAGCTTATACTGGGCCCCACTGCCCAGTGCCACCACTCATATCTTGTTTAATAGTAGTGTAAGTGTACATTTAAAAACCAAAAAAATTTTGGACTGTGAAACATTCAGTCCTGCTTTTTTTGTGTCAGGCTCACAGCTTATACTGGGCCCACTTGCCCAGTGCCACCACGCATATCTTGTTTAATAGTAGTGTAAGTGTACATTTAAAAAAATAAAAACTTTTTGGACTGTAAAACATCAGTCTGCTTTTTTGTGTCAGGCTCACAGCGTATACTCGTGCCCACTTGCCCAGTGCCACCACTCATATCTTGTTTAATAGTAGTGTAAGTGTACATTTAAAAAAATAGAAAACTTTTTGGACTGGATACATCAGTCTGTTTTTTTGTGTCAAGGGCTCACAGCGTATACTGTGCCCACTTGTCCAGTGCCACCAACTCATATCTTGTTTAATAGTAGTGTAAGTGTACATTAAAAAAAAAAAAAAAACTTTTTGGACTGTGAAACATCAGTCTGCTTTTTTGTTTCAGGGGCTCACAGCTTATACTGGGGTCCACTGTGCCCAGTGCCACCACTCATATCTTGTTTAATAGTAGTGTAAGTGTACATTTAAAAAAATAAAAACTTTTTGGACTGTAAAAACATCAGTCTGCTTTTTTGTGTCAGGCTCACAGCGATACTGTGCCCACTTGCCCAGTGCCACCACTCATATCTTGTTTAATAGTAGTGTAAGTGTACCTTTAAAAAAATAAAAACTTTTTGGACTGGGAAACATCAGTCTGCTTTTTTGTGTCAGGTTCACAGCGTAACTGTGCCCACTTGTCCAATGCCACCACTCATATCTTGTTTAATAGTAGTGTAATGTGTACATTTAAAAACAAAAAAAACTTTTTGGACTGTGAAACATCACGTCTTCTTTTTTGTTTCAAGGCTCACAGCTTATGCTGGGTCCACTTGCCCAGTGCCACCACTCATATCTTGTTTAATAGTAGTGTAAGTGGTACATTTAAAAAAATTAAAAATTTTGGACTGTGAAACATCAGTCTGCTTTTTTGTGTCAGGCTCACAGCTTATACTGGGCCCACTTGCCCAGTGCCACCACCATATCTTGTTTAATAGTAGTGTAAGTGTACATTTAAAAACCAAAAAAAATTTTGGACTGTGAAACATCAGTCGGTGCTTTTTTTGTGTCAGGCTCACAGCTTATACTGGGCCCACTTGCCCGAGTGCCACCACGCATATCTTGTTTAATAGTAGTGTAAGTGTACATTAAAAAAATAAAAACTTTTTGGACTGTAAAACATCAGTCTGCTTTTTTGTGTCAGGCTCACAGCGTATACTGTGCCCACTTGCCCAGTGCCACCACTCATATCTTGTTTAATAGTAGTGTAAGTGTACATTTAAATAAAATAAAAACTTTTTGACTGGGAAACATCAGTCTGTTTTTTTGTGTCAGGCTCACAGCGTATACTGTGCCCCACTTGTCCAGTGCCACCACTCATATCTTGTTTAATAGTAGTGTAAGTGTACATTTAAAAAAAAAAAAAACACTTTTTGGGACTGGAAACATCAGTCTGCTTTTTTGTTTCAGGCTCACAGCTTATACTGGGGTCCACTTGCCCAGGTGCCACCACTCATATCTTGTTTAATAGGTAGTGTAAGTGTACATTTAAAAAAAAAAAAAGATTTTGGACTGTGAAACATCAGGTCTGCTTTTTGTGTCAGGCTCACAGCTTATACTGGGGCCACTTGTCCCAGTGCCACCACTCATATCTTGTTTAATAGTAGTGTAAGTGTACATTTAAAAAAATAAAAACTTTTGGACTCGTGAAACATCGTCTGCTTTTTTGTGTCAGGCTCACAGCGTTTACTGTGCCTACTTGCCCAGTGCCACCCCACTCATATCTTGTTTAATAGTAGTGTAAGTGTAACATTTAAAAAAATAAAAATCTTTTGGGACTGTGAAATATCAGTCTGCTTTTTTGTGTCAGGGCTCACAGCGTATACTGTGCCCACTTGCCCAGTGCCACCACTCATACTTGTTTAATAGTAGTGTAAGTGTACATTTAAAAACAAAAAAAACTTTTTGGACTGTGCAACATCAGTCTGCTTTTTTTGTTTCAGGCTCACAGCTTATACTGGGCCCACTTGCCCAGTGCCACCACTCATATCTTGTTTAATAGTAGTTGTAGTGTACATTTAAAAAACAAATAAAACTTTTTGGTCTGTGAAAAATCAGTCTGCTTTTTTGTGTCAGGCTTACAGCTTATTACTGGGCCCACTGCCCAGTGCCACCACTCATATCTTGTTTAATAGTAGTTGTAAATTTACATTTAAAAAAAATAAAAACTTTTTGGACTGTGAAACATCAGTCCTGCTTTTTTGTGTCAGGGCATCACAGCGTATACTGTGCCCACTTGCCCTGTGCCACCACTCATATCTTGTTTAATAGTAGTGTAAGTGTACATTTAAAAAAAATAAAAAAACTTTTTGGACTGTGAAACCCTCAGTCTGCTTTTTTGTGTCAGGCTCACAGCGTATACTGTGCCCACTTGCCCAGTGCCACCATTCATATCTTGTTTAATAGTAGTGTAAGTGTACATTTAAAAAAAAATGACAGGCAGAGGCAGGCCACCCCGCAGGTGCCGTCGTGGTCGTGGCAGCATTACAGACATGGACGTACGGTGTGATGATGATGATGTTGTTCCTGCTGCTGCTTCCTTTGTTGAGTTGTCAGATACAAGTGAAGCGGTTGATGATAACGATGCGTCCGTGGATGTCACATGGGTGCCCGCTAGAAGAGAAGAAGAACAGGGGGAAAGTTCAGATGGGGAGACAGAGAGGGGGAGGAGGAGACGAGTTGGAAGCAGGGGGAGGTCATCGCAAGGAGCTGGTGGCACATTCAGACAGCATGCATCGGCACCCGGGGTCAGCCAGACAGCATGCCAATCAACGCATGCTGTTGCCACCAGCAGAATGCTGTCATCGCAGAGCTCAGCAGTGTGGAATTTTTTTTTGTGTGTCTGCCTCTGACAACAGCGATGCCATTTGCAAACTGTGCCAAAAGAAGAGTCGTGGGAAGTCCAACACCCACCTAGGTACAACTGCTTTGCGAATCCACATGATCGCACATCACAAACGCCTAGGGGGATCAACACATGAGTTTGAAGCCGCACGACAAACTCAAAAGCCGCCATCCTCCTCCTGGTCCAGCATCTTCAGCCTCCACGTCAACCACTGCTGTCCTCCTTGCCCCCTCTCAACCATACCGCCACTCTGTCTCTCTTTCCGGAGCAGTTCCTGCTTATCTGCCCACAGTCAGGTTGTCTGTCAAGGACATGTTTGATCGTAAGAAGCCAATGTCACAAAGTCACCCCCTTGCACGGCGTCTGTCTCTGGCTTGTCTGAACTCTTAGCCCGCCAGCTTTTACCATACAAGCTGGTGGAGTCTTAAGTGTTCAAAAATTTGTAGCTATTGGGGACACCGCAGTGGGAAGGTACCCCGGCCGCAAGTTTCTTTGCACAAAAAGTCAATCCCCAACCTGTACTCGATTGAGCGAAAGGAAGTAATGGCATGTCTGGCACACAGTGTTGGGCAAGGGTCCATATGACCACTGATAGCTGGTCTGCAAAGCATGGTTCATGGTCAGGTATATCGCCTACACTGCGCATTGGGTAAACCTGCTGACGGCTGCCAAGCATGGAATGCGTGGCTCTGCAGAGGAGGAGTTGGTGACACCGCCACGACTTTGCAGGCAGGGCCTGCTGCCACCCTCCTCTACTCCTCCTACTCCATCATCTTCCATAACCTCCTCGGCTGAGTCCTCTTCAGCTGCTGCATCTTGCTCCACATCAATGGCACCCCCCCCAAGCTCCGCAGGTACTATTCCACATTCCTGGATACGGCAGTGTCACACCGTCTTGGGGTTTGACTTGCCTGAAAGCAGAGAGTCACACCGGACCAGCACTCCTGTCTGCCTTGAACGCACAGGTGGATCAGTGGCTGACTCCGCACCAACTGGAGATCGGCAAAGTGGTTGCTGACAACCGAGTAATTTGGTGGTGGCATTGAAATTGGGCAAGTTGACACATGTGCCATGCATGGCACATGTGTGTAATCTGATCGTACAACGCTTTGTGCATAAGTACCCAGGCTTACAGGACGTCCTGAAGCAGGCCAGGAAGGTGTGTGGCCATTTGAGGCATTCCTACACGGCCATGGAGCACTTTTCCGATATCCATCAGTGAAACAAAATGCCAGTGAGGTGCTTGATTTGCAACAGCCCAACACGTTGGAATTCAACACTCCTAATGTTTGACCGCCTGCTCCAACAAGAAAAAGCCGTTAACGAGTATCTGTATGACCAGGTGCTAGGACAGCCTCTGCGGAGCTGGGAATTTTTTTGCCACGTTACTGGACACTCATGCACAATGACTGTAGGCTCATGCATCCTTTTGAGGAGGTGACAAACCTAGTCAGTCGCAACGAAGGCACCATCAGCGACATCATACCATTTGTTTTCTTCCTGGAGCGTGCCCTGCAAAGAGTGCTGGATCAGGCCGTAGATGAGCGTGAAGAGGAAGAGTTGTGGTCACCATCACCACCAGAAACAGCCTTATCAGCATCGCTTGCTGGATCTGCGGCAATGCTGAAAGAGGATTGTGAGGAAGAGGAGTCAGAAGAGGAATGTGGCTTTGAGGAGGAGGAGGAAGAAGACCAAGCACAACAGGCATCCCAGGGTGCTCGTTGTCACCAATCTGGTACCCGTGGTGTTGTACATGGCTGGGGGGAAGAAGATACCTTCAGTGAGATCACTGAGGACGAGGAACGGGACATGAGTAGCTCGGCATCCAACCTTGTGCAAATGGGGTCTTTCATGCTGTCGTGCCTGTTGTGTGACCCTCGTATAAAAAAAGATGAAGGAGAACGACCTGTACTGGGTGTCCACGCTATATATAAGCATAAGGTATAAGCATAAAGTGCCTGAAATGTTACTGAATTACCACAAGTCGGAAAGGATGCAGCAGTTCCAAAACAAATTAAAAAGTATGCTTTACACAGCGTATAAGGGTGATGTCACAGCACAATGGGAATCTAACAGGGGAAGAGGTGAAAGTAATCCTCCGACTCCCACGACCACGCCGGCAAGGACAGGATGCTTTACAGACGTTTTGTTGATAGAGGACATGCGGAGCTTTTTAAGTCCTATGCATTGTCACAGCCCTTCGGGGTCCACCCTCAGAGAACGACTCGACCGACAGGTAGCAGACTACCTTGCCTTAACTGCAGATCTCACTCTGATGAGCGATGAACCCCTTGACTACTGGGTGTGCAGGCTTGACCTTTGGCCTGAGCTATCCCAATTTGCGATAGAACTTCTGGCCTTCCCCGCTTTCAAGTGTCCTGTCAGAAAGGACCTTCAGTGCAGCAGGAGGTATTGTCACTGAGAAGAGAAGTCGCCTAGGTCAAAAAAGTCTAGATTACCTAATCTTTATTAAGATGAATGAGGGATGGATCCCGAAGGGACTGACATTGGGCGATACATTTGAGTACAAAAGTCCTGATGAGATGAGCTGCCTTGGGCTAAAAATGGTCCACGCGGTGCTGTATTTTATCTGCGAATGCCGGATGACTTGCGTGACTTATCCGCCACCAACTAGGGTTCAAGCCTCAATGTTTTAGGGCACTTTCTGCCTGGGAAACAAACATAATTTTTTCTGGCCACTGCTACAGCACGTAACAGGGGTTAAACTGATAGGAATAGTACTACTTTACACACCACTCCTATCTGGTGGCACATTAGATTGCACGCGCAGTGCCCCAAATTTGAAGTAGGAGGACCGACCAAGCATCTTTTTCCATCTCCCGGTTCCTAAAATCCATGCCATATACACATCCCCTGATAGGGGACGTAACAGGGATTAAACTGATAAGAATAGTACTACTTAACACACCACTCATATATGGTGGCACAGTAGATTGCATACGCAGTGCCCCAAATTTGAAGTAGGAGGACCGACCAAGCATCTTTTTCCATCTCCTAAAATCCATGCCATATACACGTCCCCTGGCGCTGCAACTGCCTCTGGGAACCTTACCATGGGTCCCAGACCGCACGTCTTGTAATTCTTTTTCTGGGAAATTATCTATCTATCAAATCTATCTATTTATCTATCAAATCTATCTATCTATTCATCGTATCTATCAAATGTATCTATTGCATCTATTGATCTATCTATCTAATCTATGTATCTATCTATCTATCAAATCTATCTATCTCATGGCCGGACTGTTATCCGACATCCACTTGTGTTTCGTCCAAATGTCCGTCGGCCAAATGTCAGTTGGCCAAATGTCCATCTGCCAAATGTCCGTCGGCTAAAAGTCTGGCCACGATTGCACATGCAGTGCCCCAAATTTGAAGTAGGAGGACCGACCAAGCATTTCTTTCCATCTCCCGGTTCCTAAAATCGATGCCATATACACGTCCCCTGATAGGGGACGTAACAGGGATTAAACTGATAGGAATAGTACTACTTAACAAACCTTATAATAACGCAGAGAGAGGCAACACAGAGAGAGGAGTCTGAAGAAGAGGAAGTGAGAGGAGGAAAGGGTGGGCTTTAAGGAGGTGGAAAGACCGAACACAGCAGGCGTCCCAGGGGGCTTGTTGTCACCTTTCGGGGGACCCTTGGTGTTGTACGTGGCTGGGTGGAGGAAGAGACCTTCAATGACATCAGTGAGGACATGGGAAAAGGACATGCTAGCTTGGTATCTAACCTTGTACAAATGGGGAGTTTGCGGTTGTGCAAATGGGACTGTTTCGGGTGTTGTTTGCGGTGCGTTAAACGGGGAGTTTGGTCTGACACTGTGAAGGCGGGCGTAACCCTTAAACTACCTGATCGATACAACATCATACCCTGATGTTTTAAAGCATGTTATTCCAAACAATTAGGAATGTTAGATGAATTTCTGGATTTAAAACCAGACTCTGCATCAACTATGTAATTTCCATGGGAGTTTTGCCATGGATTCCCCTCCGGCATGCCCCAGTCCAGGAGTTAGTACCTTGAAACAATTTTTCCATCACTATGGTGGCCAGAAAGAGTCCCTGTGGGTTTTAAAGTTTGCCTGCCTATTGAAGTCAATGGCGGGTTCGGCCCGGTTCACCCCCTCGCGAACATTTGCAGACATTGCGTTCGCCGTTCGCGAACAGAAAATTTTAAGTTTGCGACATCACTAATTGAGATACACAAACTCTGCAGCTTGAAAAGAACAATCGTTTTTGAGTGTATTGTACCAAGTCAAAATTGACAGCAATAATTTAATCTATGAATATATCTATCTATTTATTTATTTATAAAATATTTTACCAGGAAGGATACATTAAGATATCTCACGTTTTCAAGTATGTCCTGGGGATCTATCTATCTATCTATCTATCTATATACTGGTATAAATTATATTCTAAGATTATTTGCACTGAGTAATAGCATTTACTGTTCTTGCTTAGCATTGCTTTATCTACCTGGACCTTAATCATGCTTCTCTGGGGAAACAACCAATGTTTACACACCACCCACAGAAGTTGTAATTAATTACGCTGCAAGATCTTTACTATAGCTTTACTATAGTGAATGAAAATAACTATATACCAATGTATCATAAAAAAGATTATAGCCTGACATCCTTTACAACACATTTTTAGCTACTTGTGCCCATCTGTATATTTACCTTCTCTTTGCTTCAAAGGTTGGTGTCATGGGTTGTGGTCCTTCTGTGCCTATTTATCTCTCACAGGACCTGGGCATTTTGTACACCACTAAATGGGCCAAAAAATGTAAATTCAACAGGTAAGAGCTGTTGAGAAAACTTTGTAGAAGAACCATACAAAAACGAATACATGTTACTGTGTGTATTCTTGAAGCTAACCATCTAAAATGTTTCTTCTTATCTAATATTTAAAAAAAAAAATGTCTTCATTGAAGGATTTTAAAAGTGTTAAATACGAATGAGATTATTTTAGCTTTAGTGACTAAATAAACAAGAGGCAAATATTTTGCTTAACAATCTTTACTGTTCTCAAACACAAGCACCCCAGAGTCCCATTACTCCTCCTCTTTCTTTGCTGGAAGGAATTCTACAAACCAGCAGAATCCTCAAGCAGAAAAACACTGTCAACAGAACAACTGATCTAACGTGAACCTGGAACAGAACAATCATGTGCAATGTAACTGAAGAAAACAGCTCTGAAGAATCACATCCTCAGTTGAGAAACTGATACCAATCTAAAAAGCACTCAAGCTGAAAAAAAAAGAAAATACATTCTTCCAATTAGCATCTAAATGGGAACATAAGAAAACAAACATTGACATGAGGCTTCATATTTAGGTTTTTTAACATGAAGGGAAAACTGAAAAAAACAGCATGCTGTGCGGGAAGGAAATAGAGAGCAAGAAAGAGTCTGACGCATTTAACATTTCTTGAAGGGAGCAACCAGCCAAAAACCACTGACAGAGTATGCTCCAAAGAAGATGGGATACCAGCCTCTTAAAAAAATTCATCAATACCAAAGCGACAGTGTAGGAGGGTAAACCAAGCGAAAGGGAGGGTACATAAGAAATCAAGAGCTGAGATTCCCCTGAAGTACAAAAAGGGGCAGTGCATTATAAATAAGTACATAAACACAAAACCACACAAAGTTGAGGTCCTGATGTTTAAAACATTTTTACAAAATAAATTAGGAAGTCGTTTTAGTCCGCCTTCAAATAACAAAAGTAACACCATCCGGAGTAAGCCAGAAGGAATCAACTTCTAAGGCTCTTATATCAGAGACATAACGAAAAGAAACTAAGCACAATAAAAATGTCAGTTTAGACAACAACTTCTTTAAAGACAAAGAAGAATTTGGAGGCCAGGCATGTAAAATGCAGTGTGAACTTAAAGACAAAGGGGTCAATTTATTAATGTGCGATCAGACATGATACAATGTAGCGAATCATGTCCGCTGCATATCGATAAATGCCGACTGTCTGGCAGTCATGATCCGCTGTAGCGATCATGTCCGCTAGACATCGATAAATGACGACAGCATACTCTGTCGGCATGTATCATTGCACAAGCAATGTGCAATGCCACCCCCTGCAGATACAAGGTCAATTGGCTAGCAGGGGGGTATCAATCAACCAAATCGTACTCAATCGGGCAGATTGGTTGTCCACACCGCCTCAGAGGAGGTGTTCGAATTAAGGAGCTTCTTAACTCCTGTTTCCGGGGTGAGCCTGAATGCTATCCATCTATCTATCTACTATCTTTTATCTATATATAAATATATATACATGTATCTCACATTTCAGCATTTCCAACAAAATGTTGGGACAGTACTAGTCTGACTCATTGCACTGCCTTCCATGTATTTGTCAAGGTGAAGATTATTTATACTGATAGAAGCAGACATTCTTTTCCAGCTGTGCTATTTTGAACTTTTTGCTTTCTAAATTAAAACGGACATGAAAACCCAATTGTTTACTTTAATGATTCAGATAGAGCATGTCATTTTTAAACAATGTGTAGATATTGCAGATATCTTTGTTGCTTTATTAATGACTAGTACTATAGCCCATGTTACACAGGGCGCATTTTTGCAGTACAGCGGTCCCATCCCTTGCTCTCTCTCCCCCCTCTCTTGTTGCGCTCTCTTCCCCTCGCGTTTGGCTTTTTTCCTCCCCCCTCGTTTTTGCGTGCCTCTCCCCCTCTCCTTTGCGCTCTCCCTCCTCTCTTTTGCTCTCTCTCTCCCCGCTTTGGCTCGCTCCCACCCTTTCTTTTGCTCTCTTCTCCCCCCTTTCTTTTCCTCTCTTCTCCCCCCTCTTTTGGTTCTTTCCACCTCTTTGTTCTCTCCCCCCCTCTTTGGCTCGCTCCCCCCCTCGTTGGCTCGCTCCCCCCCTCTTTTTGCTCTTGCCCCTCCCTCTTTGGCTCGCTATACGCCCCTCGGTGGCTCTCTTCCCCCCCCCCTCTCTGTCTGCTCTCTCCCCCTCTTGCTCGCTCCTCGTTTGGCTCTCTTCCTCTTTGTCTCTCTCTCCCCCCCTTCTTTGGCTCTCTCCCCCCTTTGGCTCTCTCCCCCTTCTTTGGCTCTCTCCCCCCTCTTTGGCTCCCCCCCCCTCTTTGGCTTCTCCCCCCCCCTCTTTGGCTCCCCCCTCTTTGGCTCTCTCCCCCCTCTTTGGCTCTCTCCCCCCCCCCTCTTTGGCTCTCCCCCCCCCCCTCTTTGGCTCTCTCCACCCTCTCTTTGGCTCTCTCCCCCCCTCTTTGGCTCTCTCCCCCCCTCGCTCTTTGGCTCTCTCCCCCCCTCTTTGGCTCTCTCTCCCCCCTCTTTGGCTCTCTCTCCCCCCCTCTTTGGCTCTCTCCCCTCTTTGGCTCTCTTTCCTCTTTGGCTCTCTCTCTTCCCCCCCTTTGGCTCTCCCTCTCCCCCCCTTTGGCTCTCTCTTCCCCCCCCTTTGGCTCTCTCCCCCCTCTCCTTTGCTCTCTCTCTCTCCCCCTCTTTGGCTCTCTCTCTCCCCCCCCCCTTTGGCTCTCTCTCCCCCCCCTTGGCTCTCTCTCTCCCCCCCTTTGGCTCTCTGCTCCCCCCCCTTGTCCTCCCCCCCTTTGGCTCTCTCTCCCCCCCTTTGACTCTCTCTCTCCCCCCACCCTTTGGCTCTCTCTCCCCCCCACTTTGGCTCTCTCTCCCCCCCTTTGGCTCTCTCTCCTCCTCCCCCCCTTTGGCTCTCTCTCCTCCCCCCCTTTGGCTCTCTCTCCTCCCCCCCGTGGCTCTCTCTCCTCTCCCCCCCCTATTGGCTCTCTCTCCTCCCCCCCGCCTTTGGCTCTCTCTCCTCCCCCCCTTTGTCTCTCTGTCCCCCCCCCTTTGGCTCTCTCTCTCCCCCCCCTCTTTGGCTCTCTCCCCCCCTCTTTGGCTTTCTCTCTCCCCCCCTCTTTGGCTCTCTCTCCCCCCTCTTTGGCTCTCTCCCCCTCTTTGGCTCTCTTTCCTCTTTGGCTCTCTCTCTACCCCCCCTTTGGCTCTCTCCTCCCCCCCTTTGGCTCTCTCTCTCCCCCCTTTGGCTCTCTCTCCTCTCCCCCCCTCTTTGGCTCTCTCTCTCTCTCCCCCCCCCCTTTGGCTCTCCTCCCCCCCCCTTTGGCTCTCTTCTTCTCCCCCCTTTGGCTCTCTCTCCTCCCCCCCCCCTTTGTCTCTCCCCCCCTTTGACTCTCTCTCTCCCCCCCCCCCTTTGGCTCTCTCTCCCCCCCCACTTTGGCTCTCTCTCCCCCCTTTGGCTCTCTCTCTCTCCTCCCCCCCTTTGGCTCTCTCTCCTCCCCCCCTTTGGCTCTCTCTCCTCCCCCCCTTGGCTCTCTCCTCCTCTCCCCCCCCTTTGGCTTCTCTCTCCTCCCACCCGCCTTTGGCTCTCTCTCCTCCCCCCCTTTGCTCTCTGTCCCCCCCCTTTGGCTCTCTCTCCTCCCCCCCCTTTGGCTCTCTCTCCTCCCCCCTCCTTTGTCTCTCTCTCCTCTCCCCCCCTTTGGCTCTCTCCTCTCCCCCCCCTTTGGCTCTCTCCCCCCCCCCCCTTTGGCTGTCTCTCTCCCCTCCCCCCTTTGGCTCTCTCTCCCCCCTCTTTGGCTCTCTCTCTCCCCCCCCCACTTTGGCTCTCTCCCCCCCCCCCCTTTGGCTCTCTCCCCCCCCCCTTTGGCTCTCCTCCCCCCTTTGGCTCTCTCTCCTCCCCCCCCTTTGGCTCTCTCTCCTCCCCCCCTTTGGCTCTCTCTCTTCCCCCCCCCCTTTGGCTCTCTCTTCCCCCCCCCCCTTTTGGCTCTCTCTCCCCCCCTTGGCTCTCTCTCCTCCCCCCCCTTTGGCTCTCTCTCCCCCCCCCTTTGGCTCTCTCTCCTCTCCCCCCCCCCCCCTTTGGCTCTCTCTCCTCCCCCCCCGCCTTTGACTCTCTCTCCTCCCCCCCTTTGTCTCTCTGTCCCCCCCCTTTGGCTCTCTCTCCTCCCCCCTTTGGCTCTCTCTCCTCCCCCCACCTTTGGCTCTCTCTCCTCTCCCCCCCTTTGGCTCTCTCTCCTCTCCCCCCCCCCTTTTTGCTCTCTCTCCCCCCCCCTTTGGCTGTCTCTCCCCTCCCCCCTTTGGCTCTCTCTCCCCCCTCTTTGGCTCTCTCTCCCCCCCCCCCTTTGGCTCTCTCCCCCCCCCCCCTTTGGCTCTCCCCCCCTTTGGCTCTCTCCCCCCCTTTGGCTCTCCTCCCCCCCTTTGGCTCTCTCTCCTCCCCCCCTTTGGCTCTCTCTCCTCCCCCCCTTTGGCTCTCTCTCTTCCCCCCCCTTTGGCTCTCTCTTTCCCCCCCCCCTTTTGGCTCTCTCTCCCCCCCTTGGCTCTCTCTCCTCCCCCCCCACTTTGGCTCTCTCTCCCCCCCCCTTTGGCTCTCTCCCCCCCTTTGGCTCTCTCTCCTCCCCCCCCCCCTTTGGCTCTCTCTCTTCCCCCCCCCTTTGGCTCTCTCTTCCCCCCCCTTTTGGATCTCTCTCCCCCCCCTTGGCTCTCCCCCCCCCCCCTTTGTCTCTCTCTCCCCCCCCTTGGCTCTCTCTCTTCCCCCCTTTTGGCTCTCTCTCCCCCACTTTGGCTCTCTCTCCTCTTTGGCTCTCTTCCCTCTTTGGCTCTCTTTCCTCTTTGGCTCTCTCTCCCCCCTCTCCTGCTCCCTTCTCCACCCCCTCTCTTGCTCCATCTTAATTGAAGCTTTGAAGCCTTTGCCTCTGGCCACACCCACATCGTGACACCCTGCCCGGCCATGCCCCATCGCGGCGACACCTGCCAGGCCACGCCCCTCTCCGCACCCGACCACGCCCTCGCGACACCCAGTCACGCCCCTCACGACACCCGACCATGCCCCCATCGGCCACGCTCCCTGACACTCAGCTTCAGCCTTGCTCTCTGCTGAGTGCTGAGTGTCAGGATCCAAACGGCCAGGTATGTTTGTCACGTGCAGTCTCTACTGCGCATGACTGCATCTGACAAACATACTTGGCCATTTATTATATAGGATATCTGCTTTTTTATGTATATTTATTGTATAGTATTTTTAGAGTGCAGAGCTTTTTTTGCAATAATTGCCACAAAGAATGCCTAAGGAAAAAAAATGAGTGCTAATCAAACTTTTTAATGTGCCAAACATTTTTTTGTTTGAGATAATAAGCTGGAGCATATGCGTCTAGAATAATTTACTGCATGCAAGTGGTATTCCTTCATTTGTCACTGCTTTTAGCACTTACAGTATGACCGATAATGTGAATTGACCAGTATTTTGTAGAATAAGTTAGTTATGTTTAGCTTTTGTGAGATGCTTTTCACCCTTACATACCAGTCGCATATCTGAAATAAATAACTCAAAAAAAACCTTTAGGAACTGAATATTTGTAATCAGTGATCCATCTTTTCACTCGTCCAGTTTTTTTGACTGCCTAAGCCATAACATATGTCCACCAGCACGTACAAATTAAATAAACCAAAGCAAAGGTACATTATTCTCATTTCTTTTCAGTAGAGTACAGGTGTTAAAGCTGGATGCTAAACATAAGTCTTAATAAATATATTTTTTAATAATAAATAATCTTTTAAAAGTTTTTTTTACCATCTAGTTCAGACCTACATTTTAACGTTACAATCTATTAGAATTTGCTGTGCAATCATTTCTAACAACTCATATATATATATATATAGTTGTTAGAAATTATTGCACAGCAAATTCTAACAAATTTTGATCAGTTTAATCATTAAAAAGAATAAATGATAAAAAACAAATCAAAACTGAACACACTGGGTGAGATTACAAGTCGTGCGTTATGATTTTTCCACACACAATATGGTCTTTTCACAATCAATTTACACTCTTGAAAAATGGTGACAATCCTTTTCCACACTCGAAAAGCTGTAGGTAATGGTTTTGCGCATAAAAGAAACACTTCAAAAATACATTACAAAGTAAAGTTATATTCATATTAACACTGTCTAATAAAAATGATTTAAAAAAAATATTGCGAACAAAAGTTATGAGGGATCAAAGATAGGAGATCTCAGATGTTAGAAAAAAAAAGCAGACAAAGGGATTTTACATTGACCTAGATATACATACATAGAGAAACATGGATTTATGTGTATAGAGAATATGTTTAACTACGGAGATAATAAAAATATTTCACATTACATCTTATGCACATTAAACAATATCTCAAAGGGATTTTCAAAGAGATTTTCGCATATAGATCTCGAGATATCTAGACATACAGTATATATATTCATATACATATCTCACTATAAAGAGCTATATCAGTCCAAAAATCATCACCTATATAGAGAAATAATTATTTAAAAATAAATGAAATATTTGCATTTTCATGTACACTTTTTGAGGAGAATATGTCATGGGCTTTGCGCAACAGATTAGGGTTTTATTTTATTTTATTTTCTATTTGTTTTCTCCATTGACTTCTATGAGAATACGTGAACTCGCACACAAAATAAGTTATTTTGTAACTTGTAATAGCTGCCCAATTCCAAACACGAAAAAGCCATAATGCGCGCAGAGTTTTCGCAACTGATTTGCTGCGCGGCTTGTAATCTTGCCCACTGTGGTAAAGTGTTATGTTTAATAACATAATCAATAAATAGCAGGTATACCAAGTATAATAAGGATACGAGTCATCTTTTCTACATTTTATTTTAACTTGTTCACAATGTACCATGTTACATTTCCTTTAGAAAAAAAAATTATAGGGGCTGATTCAAATCCTTTAGAAAAACTTATCAATTGATTTATCTAAAAAAATACCCATCAGAAAATCATTAGATATGTTTGTTTTTGTTTGTTTATTTATTTACAGGATTGGAAACAACCCCATAATGTAATAGTGTTAATTTATAACCTTGGATAGTAGGAATTTCAGAGAAAAATGTGCCTAACGTACCAGAGAATTTTTAGAATTTTTACATATATCCTATATAATAAAAGGCCAAGTGTGTTTGTCCGAAGCTGTCATGCGCAGTAGACAGCACGAGGACAAACACACCTGGCCTTTGAGAGTCCCTAAGTCTCTGCTCTGCAGTGCACAGGGCCGCCACTAGAAATTTTGGGGCCCCTGACTTAACCATTGATCAGGGCCCCCCCCCCCTCCTTTGACATTTGCAATTTTTAACCAAGTGACTAAAACGTATATGAACTATTTAAACTTGGAAATGTTGTAAAGGTAGTAACATACACAAACACAGACACACTCATACACTGAAACACACACACACACACTCACACATAAGGATTTACATATAGACATTCTAGCAGACACGCAAAGAAACACACTCAGACACAGACACCCAAACAGACACTCAGCACTTGTTTACATTGACCTGACAAGTAATGAGATAAACTACAATTTTGTAAAAAAAAAAAAAAGGAGATTTAGAAAACAAAATATGGCGTTCTGATTATCTTTTTGTAAAGGAAGATGCCAACTAAATGATGACAACAGCATGCAGTGGCTGAAAGGAAGGGCCCTGAACTGCCTAAACAATAATTTAAAGCTTAAATGGTGAATTAGTGACTTCCGGAAAGGTCTTGTTAGCTCAAAGTCTGTAGAAAGATGTGAATAATCAGTAGTAAGGTCAAAATGTCCTAAAAAGGAACAGACAATGGACACACCCACACACAAACTTGCACATACACCCAAGGAAACACCAACATAGACTGCCTCAGAAAACACACAAAGACACACACACAGAGACACCCACAGAAAACACACAAAGACATACACACACAGAGAGACAACCACATAAAACACACAAAGACATACATACAAACACCCACACTGAGAAATCCACAGAAAACACACAAAGACATACACACACCCTCACAGAGACACCCACAGAAAACACACACCCTCACAGAGACATCCACAGAAAACACAGACATACACACCCACCCTCACAGAGGCATCCAGAGAAAATGCACAAAGACAAACATACACACACCCTCACAGAGACACACATAGAAAAATCTCAAAGACAAATGCACCCACGCTCACAGACATCCACAGAAAATGCACAAAGACATACACACCCACCCTCACAGAGAGACCTTCAGAAAAAAAATACATACACACTCATAGAGACACAAACCAAAGCACAAAGGCATAAACACAGACACCCACATAAACACTCACAGGAGGAAAGATTTATGCACCTTGCATCCCCTAAATCAACAGTGTGTGACATGCATGATAAAAAAAATTGCAGCAATTAAGAGTTCACTTTTTAAAGAATCATATTTGTAAATGTGCAAACAAAAATAATTCTGTGAATTCAAAATTGTACATTAATGATCTGGGTAGATTGCTAGATGAAGAAAAGTACTTTTAAAAGGTTGACATATGTTTGTTTGTTTTTTCCCCATTTCCCCCAACCAAGAGCACGACTTCAAATATAGTGTACAAATGTTCCCATCTGTCAGCTGTACTTATGGATTTTGAAAATGCTGTACTCTATATGGTCTTGGTGGAACCATAAGCTGTGGTACTCATACCATTAAATCTGGTTAAATGCAGGATTTAGGCTTGTGGGTATGTATTTCAAAATTAAGTCAGCTGTAGTGTAAACTGACTGGTTTAAAGTTAACCTGTCTCATTTCAAACACTGAGCAATCTTAGTCTGAGAGTATAACATTTTATGCAGATGTAAAAATATAAATGATAAAATGCCTCCTTGCATCTGGAAAGTCCTTGCATAAAGGGGCAGTAAACTGGAATGTAATATATATATATAAGAGGAAACATTTCTGTATGGTTTTAAATATAGAATTTTTACAGCATTGTCAAATAATCATAAATACACTGCTGCTAAAAGAAAATGTGTTTTTATGGACCCCTGGCCCCACCATACAACTACTACAACACTGGAGTTACAATCTGAAATTTCACAAAGAAATAAAAACATTTGCTAAGTAAGTTTTACCTCCTCTGCAAATGAAAGTGATCTGCCGTCTGACTCAGGCAAACACTGTACAAACAAAGTGCCAAGTCTGTCTCACACTGTGCATAGGGATTTAGTGCACACTCAGAAATCCTCTAAAATGCTAATACTGTACTCCTTGTAATAACATTTCCCATGCTCAATTAGCACTATGCTGTAGTACCAACTGGTGGCTGCCAATTTTTTTTAAAAAAAATATATATATTTTTTTAGTTCTTGCCTCATGGGGCCCCCCTGGCCCATTGGGCCCCTGACAGCAGTCACCCCTGTCACCCCTGATGGCAGCCCTGGCAGTGCAAGCAAAAGTGGGCGTGACTGAGCGTGGCCAGGGGCGTGGCCGAGCATGAAGGGGGCGTGGTCGAGTGCAAGGGCCATGAGGGGTGTGGTCAAGCGTGAAGGGGCGGGGCCAGGTGGGCCGTGAAAGGCTGTGCAGTCTGAGAGCTCAAAACAGCTCAAAAGAGTGGAGAGAGGGGGTAGGGAAAACATAAGAAAGGTGAGAGAGAGATCAAGAGGGGGGAGAGAGATCAAGAGGGGAGATAAAGAGAGCACAAGAGAGGGAACAAAAGAGAGGGGGAGAGACAGCAAAAGAGAGGGGGAGGGAGAGCAAAACAAAGGGGACAGAGAGAGCAAAAGAGAGGGGGGGAAGAGAAAGAGAAGGGGAGGGGGAGAGAGAGAGGGGGAGGGGGGAGAGAGAGAGGGGGAGGAGAGAGAGAGAGGGGGGAGGAGAGAGAGAGAGGGGGGAGGAGGAGAGAGAGAGAGGGGAGGGAGAGAGGGGAGGGGGAGGGAGAGAGAGAGAGAGAGAGAGAGGGGAGGGAGAGAGAGAGGGGAGGGGGAGTGAAAGAGGGGAGGGGGAGGGAGAGAGAGAGGGGAGGGGGAGGGAGAGAGGGGAGGGGGAGGGAGAGAGGGGAGGGGGAAGGAGAGAGGGGAGGGGGAGTGAGAGAGAGGAGGGAGAGAGAGAGAGGGGAGAGAGAGGGGAGAGAGAGAGAGAGAGAGAGAGAGGGGAGGGAGGGAGAGAGAGGGGAGGGAGAGAAAGAGGGGAGAGGGAGGGAGAGAGAGAGAGGGGCAATAGAGAGGGAGGAGATAGAGAAAGAGAGAGAGGGGAGAGAGAGAGGAGAGAGGGGGAGAGAGAGAGGGGAGAGAGAGAGGGGAGAGAGAGAGGGGGAGAGAGAGAGGGGATAAAGAGAGAGAGGGGGAGAGAGAGAGAGGGGAGAGAGAGAGGGGGGGGAGAGAGAGAGAGAGAGAGAGAGACAGAGAGGGGAGAGAGAGAGATAGAGGGGAGAGAGAGAGATAGAGGGGAGAGAGAGAGATAGAGGGGAGAGAGAGAGAGAGATAGAGGGGAGAGAGAGAGAGAGATAGAGGGGAGAGAGAGAGAGAGATAGAGGGGAGAGAGAGGGGGAGAGAGAGAGGGGAGAGAGAGAGAGAGAGAGAGAGGGGGGGGGGAGAGACAGGGGAGAGAGAGAGTGCAAAAGAGAGGAGAGAGAGAGAGCGCAAAAGAGAGAAGGGTGAGAGAGAGCACAAAAGAGAGGGGTGAGAGAGAGAGCACAAAAGAGAGGGGGAGAGAGAGCGCAAAAGAGGAGGGAGAGAGAGAGCGCAAAAGAGGGGGGGAGAGAGAGAGCACAAAAGAGGGGGAGAGAGAGAGCATAAAAGAGGGGGAGAGAGAGAGCGCAAAAGAGGGGGGGAGAGCGCAAAATAGGGGGGGGGATAGAGAGAGCGCAAAAGAGGGGGATATAGAGAGCTCAAAAGAGGGGGGAGAGAGAGAGAGCACAAAAGAGGGGGGGAAAGAGAGCGCAAAAGAGGGGGGAGAGAGAGCAAAAGAGAGGGGGAGAGAGAGAGCTCAAAAGAGAGGGGAGAGAGAGAGAGCTCAAAAGAGGGGGGGAGAGAGAGCAAAAGAGGGGGGGGGGGGGAGAGAGAGATCTCAAAAGAGAGGGGGAGAGAAAGCGCAAAAGATAGGGGGGGAGAGAGCAAAAGAGAGGGGTAGGGAGAGAGCGCAAGGGGTGGGACCGCTGTACCCTTCAAAAAATGGCCCGTGTGAACGGGCTTTAGGACTAGTATATATATATATATATATATATATACAGGGAGTGCAGAATTATTAGGCAAGTTGTATTTTTGAGGATTAATTTTATTATTGAACAACAACCATGTTCTCAATGAACCCAAAAAACTCATTAATATCAAAGCTGAATAGTTTTGGAAGTAGTTTTTAGTTTGTTTTTAGTTATAGCTATTTTAGGGGGATATCTGTGTGTGCAGGTGACTATTACTGTGCATAATTATTAGGCAACTTAACAAAAAACAAATACATACCCATTTCAATTATTTATTTTTACCAGTGAAACCAATATAACATCTCAACATTCACAAATATACATTTCTGACATTCAAAAACAAAACAAAAACAAATCAGTGACCAATATAGCCACCTTTCTTTGCAAGGACACTCAAAAGCCTGCCATCCATGGATTCTGTCAGTGTTTTGATCTGTTCACCATCAACATTGCGTGCAGCAGCAACCACAGCCTCCCAGACACTGTTCAGAGAGGTGTACTGTTTTCCCTCCTTGTAAATCTCACATTTGATGATGGACCACAGGTTCTCAATGGGGTTCAGATCAGGTGAACAAGGAGGCCATGTCATTAGATTTTCTTCTTTTATACCCTTTCTTGCCAGCCACGCTGTGGAGTACTTGGACGCGTGTGATGGAGCATTGTCCTGCATGAAAATCATGTTTTTCTTGAAGGATGCAGACTTCTTCCTGTACCACTGCTTGAAGAAGGTGTCTTCCAGAAACTGGCAGTAGGACTGGGAGTTGAGCTTGACTCCATCCTCAACCCGAAAAGGCCCCACAAGCTCATCTTTGATGATACCAGCCCAAACCAGTACTCCACCTCCACCTTGCTGGCGTCTGAGTCGGACTGGAGCTCTCTGCCCTTTACCAATCCAGCCACGGGCCCATCCATCTGGCCCATCAAGACTCACTCTCATTTCATCAGTCCATAAAACCTTAGAAAAATCAGTCTTGAGATATTTCTTGGCCCAGTCTTGACGTTTCAGCTTGTGTGTCTTGTTCAGTGGTGGTCATCTTTCAGCCTTTCTTACCTTGGCCATGTCTCTGAGTATTGCACACCTTGTGCTTTTGGGCACTCCAGTGATGTTGCAGCTCTAAAATATGGCCAAACTGGTGGCAAGTGGCATCTTGGCAGCTGCACGCTTGACTTTTCTCAGTTCATGGGCAGTTATTTTGCGCCTTGGTTTTTTCACACGCTTCTTGCGACCCTGTTGACTATTTTGAATGGAACGCTTGATTGTTCGATGATCACGCTTCAGAAGCTTTGCAATTTTAAGAGTGATGCATCCCTCTGCAAGATATCTCACTATTTTTTACTTTTCTGAGCCTGTCAAGTCCTTCTTTTGACCCATTTTGCCAAAGGAAAGGAAGTTGCCTAATAATTATGCACACCTGATATAGGGTGTTGATGTCATTAGACCACACCCCTTCTCATTACAGAGATGCACATCACCTAATATGCTTAATTGGTAGTAGGCTTTCGAGCCTATACAGCTTGGAGTAAGACAACATGCCTAATAATTCTGCACTCCCTGTATAAATTACCCAAAAATGGGGGGGAAATACATAAAAAGATTAATTATCACTTTCCACAAAAACCCACAAATTTCTATCTGTAGAAATGAAATCTCATTGGCATCCTCTCATTCAGCTAAGACCATACGAATATATTTTTATTATTTTTAATCATTTTAAGGTCTTTATCTACAGCTATGTCTAAAATGATGCAATAGGTAACTTTCATTTGGTACAACAGAACTGCCCAAATTCTCGAAATTGACATATAGTTTTAATGTAGACAACCTAAGGTATTGATCTAGGCCCATAATGGTATACTTCATGACCAATTTAGCCATCAAATGTGATTATATAAAAAAGATTGTTAACCTTTTCACAAACTATAGGGTTTCTCATTGAAATTATTGTGCAGTCCTAAGACAAATAGTTGTAAAAGCTTATCTGGGATCTTCTTTGTTCAGAAATAGCAGACATGCATGTCTTTGCCAGTGTTTTTTTATAATTAGAAGACTGCTTATTGCAGTTGCGCACCACACTTCTGAAATTCAAGGAACTGAAGGAGGTAATTAGTTAGCTGTTAAGGGTAGTATTTGCTGCGCAAGGGCCATGAGGGGGCATGGCCGAGCGTGAAGGGGCGGGGCCAGGCGGGCCGTGAAAGGCTGTGCAGTCTGAGAGCTCAAAACAGCTCAAAAGAGGGGAGAGAGGGGGTAGGGAAATGATAAGAAAGGTGAGAGAGAGATCAAGAGGGGAGAGAGATATCAAGAGGGGAGATAAAGAGAGCACAAGAGAGGGAGCAAAAGAGAGGGGGAGAGAGAGCAAAAGAGAGGGGGAGGGAGAGCAAAAGAAAGGGGACAGAGAGATCAAAAGAGAGGGGGGGGAAGAGAAAGAGAGGGGGAGGGGGGAGAGAGAGGGGGGGAGGGGGGAGAGAGAGGGGGGAGGAGAGAGAGAGGGGGGAGGAGAGAGAGAGGGGGAAGAGGAGAGAGAGAGAGGGGAGGGAGAGAGAGAGAAGAGGGAGAGAGAGAGGGGAGGGAGAGAGAGAGGGGAGGGAGAGAGAGAGGGGAGGGGGAGAGAGAGAGGGGAGGGAGAGAGAGAGGGGAGGGGGAGTGAGAGAGGGGAGGGAGAGGGAGAGAGGGGAGGGGGAGGGAGAGAGAGGAGGGAGAGAGAGAGAGAGAGAGGGGAGAGAGAGAGAGAGGGGAGGGAGGGAGAGAGAGAGGCGAAGGAGAGAGAGAGGGGGAGGGAGAGAGAGAGGGGAGAGAGAGAGGGGGAGATAGAGAGAGAGAGAGAGAGAGAGAGAGAGAGAGAGGGGGGGGGAGAGAGGAGAGAGAGAGGGGAGAGAGAGAGGGGAGAGAGAGAGAGAGGGGGAGAGAGAGAGGGGAGAAAGAGAGAGAGGGGGGGAGAGAGAGGGGGGAGAGAGAGAGAGGGGGAGAGAGAGAGAGGGGAGAGAGAGAGATAGAGGGGAGAGAGAGAGATAGAGGGGAGAGAGAGAGATAGAGGGGAGAAAGAGGGGTGAGAGAGAGAGGGGAGAGAGAGAGAGGGGGGAGAGAGACAGGGGAGAGAGAGAGCGCAAAAGAGAGGAGGGAGAGAGAGTGCAAAAGAGAGGGGTGATAGAGCGCACAAATGAGAGGGGTGAGAGAGAGAGCACAAAAGAGAGGGGGAGAGAGAGCGCAAAAGAGGGGGGGAGAGAGAGAGCGCAAAAGAGGGGGGGAGAGAGAGAGCGCAAAAGAGGGGGGGAGAGAGAGAGTGCAAAAGAGGGGGGATAGAGAGAGCGCAAAAGAGGGGGGGGGAGAGAGCGCAAAAGAGGGGGGGAGAGAGAGCGCAAAAGAGGGGGGGAGAGAGAGAGCGCAAAAGAGAGGGTGAGAGAGAGAGCTCAAAAGAAAGGGGAGAGAGAGTTCAAAAGAGGGGGGAGAGAGAGCGCAAAAGAGGGGGGAGAGAGAGCGCAAAAGAGAGGGGGGAGAGAGAGATCTCAAAAGAGAGGGGGAGAGAAAGCGCAAAAGAGAGGGGCAGGGAGAGAGCGCAAGGGTGGGACCGCTGTACCCTGCAAAAAATGGCCTGTGTGAACGGGCTTTAGGACTAGTATATATATACATATATATATATATATATATATATATATATATATATATATATATATATATTTATTTGAAAAAGATGCCAGCTTGAGGGTCACGTGTATTGCTCACAAGTAATGATTGGGTCCCTTTATGAATACTGTGGTGACTCAATCAGTGCACGGTAATCTAAAATTAAATATAGCACCCAAAGAACAATTAGTAGATTATGTCCGGCACACACTTATATACGGCTAATGACTCCTCCTACTGTGTCACAAAAGAAAAGAGACAGACCCAGATTGCGTTCAAAAGAAAATATTTTATATACCTTAAATGAGATACATCTGACAGTCTACTTATGTTAATCATAGACGGGAACAAGAACTAAGTGCTAAATACTGGGGTACCCCAAGGGCCGATTCCTAACTGCTAATGCTTATAAATTCTGAATCAATTCAAAAGTTGCAATTGGCATATATAGGGTATCACATAAACCACATTTTATTCTCTTAACAGGACTAAAGATATCGGATAGAAATGTCCCACTCATATAGTGCAACATATTGCCTTGAATATTTCATAGTCCTGCAACCTCGTTTTCCCATACGAGAGAATAGCCAAAAATTAGGGAGTTTTAAATGTGGCAGTTAGTCTCACCCAATGTTAAGTTTCCTCCTTCAAACCTTAGCTCCGGTTACTTTACCAAGATTCAGCTTGCAATCTGCATCGGATCATCGTGCTGCAGTCGGCGTCTAGCCGTCAACCTTGTTTGTTGGATACTGCACACAGACCCTCCTCCGGCTGTATTACCAGGCTTGGTTGATGTCAATCACCGGACCCTCGTGCTGCAGTCAGCTCCAGACGCCGTCAACCTTGTTTGTTGTGTACTGCACACTGATTCTCCGTTTGGGGTACAGAAGCGACCTTCCTCCTCTGCTATTTTTTCTCACATAGGTAAGCTTTGCCGGGCAGCGGTTCTTGTAATTAATCTTTAAACAAACTTATTGGCAGTGGTTTGAAACAAAGTTTCAAGTTCCAGCATCAAGGTGCTACTCCCACATCGTGTTGTTAGTGGGTGTAGCCATTATATCACGCAACGTACGTTTCACCTGTTGTATTGGTATCAGGCTTTCTCAAGCGTCATAATTCTCAAAGGCAAGGATATATATATAAATTACCCAAAAATGGGGGGAAATACATAAAAAGATTAATTATCACTTTCCACAAAAACCCACAGCTTTCTAACTGTAGAAATAAAATCTCATTGGCATCCTCTCATTCAGCAAACAAATATATTTTTATTATTTTTAATCATTTTAAGGTCTTTATCTACAGCTATGTCTAAAATGATGCAATAGGTAACTTTCATTTGGTACAACAGAACTGCCCAAATTCTTGAAATTGACATATATTTTTAATGTAGACAACCTAAGGTATTGATCTAGGCCCATAATGGTATACTTCATGACCAATTTAGCCATCAAATGTGATTATATAAAAAAGATTGTTAACCTTTTCACAAACTATAAGGTTTCTTATTAAAATTATTGTGCAGTCCTAAAACAAATAGTTGTAAAAGCTTATCTGGGATCTTCTTTGTTGAGAAATAGCAGACATGAATGTTTTTGCCAGTGTTTTTTTATAATTAGAAGACTGCTTATTGCAGTTGCGCACCACACTTCTGAAATTGAAGGAACTGAAGGAGGTAATTAGTTAGCTGTTAAGGGTAGTATTTGCTGTAATCTACAAAGACAAGAAGAAACAGAAGCGCCACATGGCCCAATATTGTCTGGTCCAGAAGATAGATATATGTATGTATACAATATAAACTCACATTTGTGAAAGCACCTCAAATAGTGCTATAGCGGCAGTCTGGGATTTCTAATAGTCACCCAGGGGACCAATCTCTGGTATAGGTATGGTGTCTAGATGAACAACATAAAAGGACATAGGTGCCTATATGGCCTAGTATTGTCTTGACACAGGTGAGTCAGTATGTTATTGGAAAGGTACTCACATTTGTTGTAGCATGTCTTTGATGCTATAGAGGCAGGATGGGATCAATATGGTCACCCACCAGACTTAATCAAGGGACTGCTGGACACAAGGAAATCCAGAAACCACCAGTAGTTCTAAGAGAGGCCCAAAACAGGGGACTCCTCTCACCAGAAGGATATGTAGCAGCAAAGAGATGATAGCAAGTGTTCCAATATAAAATGGTTTTATTAAAATGATAAAAACAAAGCAACGCGTTTCTCAGCTCAAGGCTGTTTCATCAGGCTTCATAAAAACATTTGTGAACACTTGCTATATATACACAGGACATCTAATTAGTGTTAATTAACATCACATGATACCGAACCTAGGAGGCACAAATGGCCCTATTGGTCATAAAATGTAAAAATCTTAACCAATATGATGAGAGTAGTACATTTTCTACCAATCAGGTGTCATGTCAACAAACCTCTCATAAATAGAACATTTGGTCACTCATAGGATACATTTCAATAACTATAATTGCTATATATAGAAAAAACAACAACATTGCACTATTTCCTGTGTGATATAAATAATAAGTACATAATGCAAATCATGATAACCCCTCACGAGTGTGTATCAAAATATGTTATAGATAATCCTATATGGCAGTGTTTTCCAAACTGTGTGTCGTGATACATTAGTGTGTCGGCAGCAGTGTGTAGGTGTGTCCCTGCTTCAGCACAAATTTTTTTGAATTTACATTTTTTTACAAATTTTTTTTGGTTTCCGACTTTTCGCCTGCCTGCTACGCATATCACATGGTTGACTCGTGATTGATACTTAGTGGGTCACAGATCATCTTAACCTACTGGCACAGCTCAGCCGGAACTGAAACTATTCCCATTGGCGGCTTTGATTGGCACATCGGCTCGTGACTGCACATGTAGTCTCTTCAATCGGCTCGTGACTGCATGTAGTCAGTGAGTGGGACAGCTGCTTGATGAAATGCGAGTGTATTTATCTAATATTCTACCAAATATTCAGAAACTGTGTTCATCCCATCAACGTCATACATCTCATTAAAATAGTAAGTAGCTATTGGTGTTATTAAACTTTTTTTTATTTCTGGCACATGCTTACTGTTACTTGTAAATACATTTTGTTATTATATAATTAATGTATGTGTCCGTATCTCTTAAAACAAGTTAGTTTAACCTCCTGTTTGCTAGTACAACTGAATTACTGTGTCACGAAATTATGTAGGTCTAAAAAGTGCGTCACCAACATGAAAAGTTTGGAAAGCTCTGCTATATGGATATCTATGACATTAACTAGCCTACCATTGCATATGTTTGTGAGCAAACGATTGTCACTCAGACTAATACATTTCTATAATCACAGTTCACAATGTTCATGTAATATAAAGATCGATTAGAACACATGAGAATTCAAAAGAGACAAACCTTAGTAGATTGTATGACATGCTAAATAGCCGCTAGATAAATTTACTGACCAGACCAGTGTGTTAGAACTGCTGCCAGACCAGTGTGATCACATTAAATTGTTTGGCGTGTTGGTGTTCTTACTGCGCATGTCTGAACAGACATGCCATTCAAGATCAAATAGTTCATATTCCCAGTGCTTTTTATAAAGCATTTGTAGTGGGGGCATGGAGTAAACAAATTCAGTATAACATATATCAAAGGAAACTTTAAAATAGAAAAAATATCGCTATATAGCAGCTAAATTCCCTCTGGCCTAGATTTGGAGTTTGGCAGTAGCCGTGAAAACCAGCGTTAGAGGCTCCTAACGCTGGTTTTAGGCTACCGCCGGTATTTGGAGTCAGTCAGGAAAGGGTCTAACGCTCACTTTTCAGCCGCGACTTTTCCATACCGCAGATCCCCTTACGTCAATTGCGTATCCTATCTTTTCAATGGGATCTTCCTAACTCCGGTATTTAGAGTCGTGTCTGAAGTGAGCGTTAGAATTCTAACGACAAAACTCCAGCCGCAGAAAAAAGTCAGTAGTTAAGAGCTTTCTGGGCTAACGCCGGTTCATAAAGCTCTTAACTACTGTGCTCTAAAGTACACTAACACCCATAAACTACCTATGTACCCCTAAACCGAGGTCCCCCCACATCGCCGCCACTCGATTCAATTTTTTTAACCCCTAATCTGCCGACCGCCACCTACGTTATACTTATGTACCCCTAATCTGCTGCCCCTAACACCGCCGACCCCTATATTATATTTATTACCCCCTAACCTGCCCCCCACAACGTCGTCGCCAGCTACCTACAATAATTAACCCCTAATCTGCCGACCGCCACCTACGTTATACTTATGTACCCCTAATCTGCTGCCCCTAACACCGCCGACCCCTATATTATATTTATTAACCCCTAATCTGCCCCCCTCAACGTCGCCTCCACCTGCCTACACTTATTAACCCCTAATCTGCCGACCAGACCGCACCGCTATTATAATAAAGTTATTAACCACTAATCCGCCTCACTAACCCTATAATAAATAGTATTAACCCCTAATCTGCCCTCCCTAACATCGCCGACACCTAACTTCAAACATTAACCCCTAATCTGCCGACTGGAGCTCACCGCTATTCTAATAAATGTATTAACCCCTAAAGCTAAGTCTAACCCTAAAACTAACACCCCCCTAAGTTAAATATAATTGAAATCTAACGAAATAAATGAACTCTTATTTAATAAATTATTCCTATTTAAAGCTAAATACTTACCTGTAAAATAAATCCTCATATAGCTACAATATAAATTATAATTATATAAAAAATAAAAAAATGCCCTACCCTATTCTAAATTACAAAAGTTCAAAGCTCTTTTACCTTACCAGCCCTGAACAGGGCCCTTTGAGGGGCATGCCCCAAGAAATTCAGCTCTTTTGCCTGTAAAAAAACACATACAATACCCCCCCCCCAACATTACAACCCACCACCCACATACCCCTAATCTAACCCAAACCCCCCTTAAATAAACCTAACACTAAGCCCCTGAAGATCTTCCTACCTTGTCTTCACCTCACCGAGTATCACACCGATCCGTCCTGGCTCCGATATCTTCACCCAACACAAGCGGGGGCTAGACATCCACTGAAGAAGTCCAGAAGAGGGTCCAAAGTCTTCATCCTATCCGGGAAGAAGAGTAGATCCGGACCGGCAACCATCTTCTTCCAAGCGGCATCTTCTATCTTCATCCGATGAGGACCGGCTCCATCTTGAAGACCTCCACCGCGGACCCATCTTCTTCCGACGACGACTTTCCGACGAATGACGGTTCCTTTAAGGGACGTCATCCAAGATGGCGTCCCTCGAATTCCGATTGGCTGATAGGATTCTATCAGCCAATCGGAATTAAGGTAGGAAAATTCTGATTGGCTGATGGAATCAGCCAATCAGAATCAAGTTCAATCTGATTGGCTGATCCGATCAGCCAATCAGATTGAGCTCGCATTCTATTGGCTGTTCCGATCAGCCAATAGAATGCGAGCTCAATCTGATTGGCTGATCGGATCAGCCAATCGGATTGAACTTGATTCTGAATGGCTGATTCCATCAGCCAATCAGAATTTTCCTACCTTAATTCCGATTGGCTGATAGAATCCTATCAGCCAATCGGAATTCGAGGGACGCCATCTTGGATGACGTCCCTTAAAGGAACCGTCATTCGTCGGGAAGTCGTCGTCGGAAGAAGATGGGTCCGCGGTGGAGGTCTTCAAGATGGAGCTGGTCCTCATCGGATGAAGATAGAAGATACCGCTTGGAAGAAGATGGTTGCCGGTCCGGATCTATTCTTCTTCCCGGATAGGATGAAGACTTTGGACCCTCTTCTGGACTTCTTCAGTGGATGTCTAGCCCCCGCTTGGGTTGGATGAAGATATCGGAGCCAGGACGGATCGGTGTGATACCCGGTGAGGTGAAGACAAGGTAGGAAGATCTTCAGGGGCTTAGTGTTAGGTTTATTTAAGGGGGGGTTGGGTTAGATTAGGGGTATGTGGGTGGTGGGTTGTAATGTTTGGGGGGGGTATTGTATGTGTTTTTTTACAGGCAAAAGAGCTGAATTTCTTGGGGCATGCCCCGCAAAGGGCCCTGTTCAGGGCTGGTAAGGTAAAAGAGCTTTGAACTTTTGTAATTTAGAATAGGGTAGGGCATTTTTTTATTTTGGGGGGCTTTGTTATTTTATTAGGGGGCTTAGAGTAGGTGTAATTAGTTTAAAATTGTTGTAATATTTTTCTAATGTTTGTAAATATTTTTTTATTTTTTGTAACTTAGTTCTTTTTTATTTTTTGTACTTTAGTTAGTTTATTTAATTGTATTTATTTGTAGATATTGTATTTAATTCATTTATTGATAGTGTAGTGTTAGGTTTAATTGTAGATAATTGTAGGTATTGTATTTAATTTATTGATTGATAGTCTAGTTTTAGGTTTAATTGTAACTTATGTTAGGATTTATTTTACAGGTAATTTTGTAATTATTTTAACTATTTTAGCTATTGTACCTGGTTAAAATAAATACAAAGTTACCTGTAAAATAAATATTAATCCTAAAATAGCTATAATATAATTATAATTTATATTGTAGCTATATTAGGATTTATTTTACAGGTAAGTATTTAGCTTTAAATAGGAATAATTTATGTAATAAGAGTTAATTTATTTCGTTAGATTTAAATTATATTTAACTTAGGGGGATGTTAGTGTTAGGGTTAGACTTAGCTTTAGGGGTTAATACATTTATTAGAGTAGCGGTGAGCTCCAGTCGGCAGATTAGGGGTTAATGTTTGAAGTTAGGTGTTGGCGATGTTAGGGAGGGCAGATTAGGGATTAATACTATTTATTATAGGGTTAGTGAGGCGGATTAGGGGTTAATAACTTTATTATAATAGCGGTGCGGTCCGGTCGGCAGATTAGGGGTTAATAAGTGTAGGCAGGTGGAGGCGACGTTGAGGGGGGCAGATTAGGGGTTAATAAATATAATATAGGGGTCGGCGATGTTAGGGCAGCAGATTAGGGGTACATAGGGATAATGTAAGTAGCAGCGGTTTACGGAGCGGCAGATTAGGGGTTAATAATAATATGCAGGGGTCAGCGATAGCAGGGGCGGCAGATTAGGGGTTAATAAGTGTAAGGTTAGGGGTGTTTAGACTCGGGGTACATGTTAGGGTGTTAGGTGCAGACGTAGGAAGTGTTTCCCCATAACAAACAATGGGGCTGCGTTAGGAGCTGAACGCGGCTTTTTTGCAGGTGTTAGGTTTGTTTCAGCTCAAACAGCTCCATTGTTTTCTATGGGGGAATCGTGCACAAGCACGTTTTTGAAGCTGGCCGCTTCCGTAAGCAACTCTGGTATCGAGAGTTGCAGTGGCGTTAAATATGCCTGTACGCTCCCTTTTTGGAGCCTAACGCAGCCATTCTGTGGACTCTCAATACCAGAGTTATTTTAAAGGTGCGGCCAGAAAAAAGCAAGCGTTAGCTACGCGGGTCGTTACCGACAAAACTCTAAATCTAGCCGTCTGGGTTTTGTTTACTGATGTTCTAAGCCAATAGCAGCCAGCACATTGATAATGTAAGCCCATTGGCTCTAACATTTTAGTTATAAAATAGAGCTCTGAGATTTGTTCACAAAGAAGGTGGGCATTTACAAGGGCGGATCCGAAAGTCCGATCAGCCCACTGTGCCATTGATAAATAAATAATTAAACAAAAATAAATAAATGTTAATAAAATACCTAATGTCACTTTCTTATTAACCAAATCATCTAATAAGGCAAACGGCATTGACACCATCTGCGCATGACCGCACCAGATTTGTCGGCACTAGATCACTCAGTAACAATTGGTAACTATAGCAACATTTGTAACAAGTAACTGAGATGTCAAAAAAATATCAACTGAATCTGCCTGATTGTTCTGTGATGGTAATGCAGCGCTATATATATCTAGTGATGTAGTGAATGAATATTCTATCAAAAGTGTTTTTCTTCCTAACACGGGGTAGTTTCTAAGAATCAAAATGACTAGATAATTAAGGTGGACTATGAGACGATTTCCAGCAGGATTTAATACTAGGTAAAATATAAAGTGCGGTTGACAAAAGTGTAACTGGGACATAATGTTTATTTAAAATAACATTGTGTAATATGATAACGTGATATGTGGTGGAGATAAAGATATATATGAGTATAATCATATATATAGAGATGGCATATGTGTGCAGATTAAATAAATATTGCACATCATAATGTTTATACAGTGCCAGTGTCATATGATTATAGTCACCTATAGGATGGCGAAAAAAGTGTGATGGCAAATATAGTGCTACCTATTATGTGTAATGTGTATCATACCCATCACATATAATAAATGTGATATGATAGTTATTGTCATAAGTGAATTGTAAAACTATATTATACTATAATCTATAGGATGTGGTGCTATCTATTTGAGCTAATATATATAAAAAGAACTATTATTAATATTAGTGATATGTGTAACTAACCTATAAATATATAAAAAGAGAGTATTGTGTTTATTTTGTGAATTACGTAATAAAATAATGTAATAGTGAAATGACTCATAATAGAGAAAATGTGGGGAAAAAGGAAATGTGACCAACTTATATTTGGTATTAAATAATAATTTAATTTAATGGAATCTAAGTCTAGACTGTAGATGTCAATAAGCGAAAGTCTAGTAGATATCACGTGATCTCATAGATCAAAAGCAGCTAAATCAACACATTCATTGAGACCATCAGGGGCTAGGGTATGTAATTTATGGATCCAAAAGGCCTCTCTGCGGCATAAGGTCAGCATGGGATTATGGCTGTTCCGAGGTATCTGTTCGATAGGTAATATGGAGAGTGATTTTGAACTCCCCTTATGTGAATATGCACAATGTCTAGATAGACTATGTTTCAGAAACTTTCTTTTAACATTATACACATGTTCAGCCCACCGTCTTTTAATAGTGCGCCCTGTGCGGCCCACATATTGGACCCCACAACTACAGCTTATCAAATATACTACATATGTGGATTCACATGACATCCTTTTGTTAATTTTAAATTGTTCCCCTGTTTGGTTAGAAGTAAAGACATTGGTTCCGCTTTTCACTACCTTACACATATTACATCTAGACTTTAGGCATTTGAATATGCCATATTTGGGCAATAAAATACCCAAGAAGAACCTATCTAGACCCATATATTGTTGGGGGTCCCTAGTTTTATCTCAAACTATTTTACTAGGAGCTAATTTGTTTTTTAGAGTAGGGGCCCTCCTATAAACAACATGTGGCTTAGACGAGATATGGTTTTTAAGGAAAGGGTCATCACAGATGATAGGCCAATGTTTATTAATAATTTGCTTTATTTCCCTAAATTGGTTGCTATAACCCGTTATAAATAAGGGTGTTTTGAGTATATCAGAAAATGTTGGTTCCATTTCTTTAGTGACCTTATTGCCCTTATTGGTATTTATAAGATATTTGTTTCTGTCGTCATTTAGTGCTCTAAGATATCCATTTTGCACCAGGTCTATCGGATAGCCCTTTTCCAAAAATCTATCTTTAAGTATAGTGGATTGTCTTATATATCCCTCTATAGTACTGCAGTTCCGCCTAATGCGTCTAAACTGCCCATATGGCACATTCTTCTTCCAACTGTATTAGTGATTGCTCTTAAAATTAAGAAAGCTGTTGCAATCCACTTTTTTAAAAAAAGTCTCTGACATTATAGTGCCGGTGTCTGAAAAATAAAGTGCCAGATCTAAATATTCTATCCTTGTAGTTTGGATATTGCTAGTGAATTCAAGGTGAAAGTTATTGGTATTTAAGGATAATGAGTATGATAAGGCCTCCTCATATGTACCCTTGAAAATAAAGATGAGATCATCAATGTAGCGGCCATAGAACACCAGACTCGCACCCAAAGGAGACCCATAAACGTGGGTATAGAGATTGGCAAAACTGGGTGCGAATCTGGTGCCCATGGCCGTACCTTTTGTCTGAAGATAATATTGTCCCTGATACATGAAATAATTATGATATAATATGAATTGAATTAAGTCAGTGATAAACAATTGTTGTTTTAAAGGCATATAGATATCAGTCTCCAGGTATGATTGGATCACTGTCAGACCCTTATCGTGGGGGATATTCGAATATAAAGAGCTCACATCGCTCGTTATCCACCATAGATCAGACTCCTTTTTGGTAACTCCCAAATTTGTTAATTTGTTTAATATATATTTTACCTAGTATTAAATCCTGCTGGAAATCTTCTCATAGTCCACCTTAATTATCTAGTCATTTTGATTCTTAGAAACTACCCCGTGTTAGGAAGAAAAACACTTTTGATAGAATATTCATTCACTACATCACTAGATATATATAGTGCTGCATTACCCATCACAGAACAATCAGGCAGATTCAGTTGATATTTTCTCGACATCTCAGTTACTTGTTACAAATGTTGCTATAATTACCAATTGTTACTGAGTGATCTAGTGCCGACAAATCTGGTGCGGTCATGCGCAGATGGTGTCAATACCGATGATCTTATTAGATGATTTGGTTAATAAGAAAGTGACATTAGGTATTTTATTAACATTTATTAATTTTTGTTTAATTATTTATTTATCAATGGCACAGTGGGCTGATCGGACTTTCGGATCCGCCCTTGTAAACGCCCACCTTCTTTGTGAACAAATCTCAGAGCACTATTTTATAACTAAAATGTTAGAGCCAATGGGCTTACGTTATCAATGTGCTGGCTGCTATTGGCTTAGAACATCAGTAAACAAAACCCAGAGGGAATTTAGCTGCTATATATCGATATTTTTTCTATTTTAAACATGTAAGTTTCCTTTGATATATGTTATACTGAATTTGTCTACTCCATGCCCCCACTACAAATGCTTTATAAAAAGCACTGGGAATATGAACTATTTGATCTCAAATGACATGTCTGTTCAGACATGCGCAGTAAGAACACCAACACGCCAAAAAATTTAATGTGATCACAGCAGTTCTAACATGTCAGCAAATTTATCTAGCGGCTATTTAGAATGTCATACGATCTACTAAGGTTTGTCTCTTTTGAATTCTCATTTGTTCTAATCGATCTTTATATTACATGAACATTGTGAACTGTGATTATAGAAATGTATTAGTCTGAGTGATAATCGTTTGCTCACAAACATATGCAATGGTAGGCTAGTTAATGTCATAGATATCCATATAGGATTATCTATAACATATTTTGATACACACTTGTGAGGGGTTATCATGATTTTGCATTATGTACTTATTATTTATATCACACAGGATATAGTGCAATGTTGTGTTTTTTCTATATATAGCCATTATAGTTATTGAAATGTATCCTATGAGTGACCAAATGTTCTATTTATGAGAGGTTTGTTGACATGACACCTGATTGGTAGAAAATGTACTACTCTCATCATATTGGTTAAGATTTTTACATTTTATGCCCAATAGGGCCATTTGTGCCTCCTAGGTTCGGTATCATGTGATGCTAATTAACACTAATTAGATGTTCTGTGTATATATAGCAAGTGTTCTCAAATGTTTTTATGAAGCCTGATGAAACAGCCTTGAGCTGAGAAACGCGTTGCTTTGTTTTTATCATTTTAATAAAACCATTTTATATTGGAACACTTGCTATCATCTCTTTGCTGCTACATATCCTTCTGGTGAGAGGAGTCCCCTGTTTTGGGCCTCTCTTTGAACTATTGGTGGTTTCTGGATTTCCTTGTGTCCAGCAGGCCCTTGATTAAGTCTGGTGGGTGACCATATTGATCCCATCCTGCCTCTATAGCATCAAAGGAGATGCTACAACAAATGTAAGTACCTTTCCAATAACATACTGACTCACCTGTGTCAAGACAATACTAGGCCATATAGGCACCTATGTCCTTTTATGTTGTTCATCTAGACACCATACCTATACCGGAGATTGGTCCCCTGGGTGACTATTAGAAATCCCAGACTGCTGCTATAGCACTATTTGAGGTGCTTTCACAAATGTGAGTTTATATTGTATACATACATATATCTATCTTCTGGACCAGACAATATTGGGCCATGTGGCGCTTCTGTTTTTTTCTTGTCTTTGTAGATTGCTGCTTTGGATCCCGGCCTGGATCTCCACAGATAGCTGCCTGTTTTTCATCTCAGTGACTTTCCATCAATACTACTAGAGATTAAATTATTTTAGTACTTGCCGTCCTCCACAAGCTTGCTACACAGTACATTGGACTTAATATTTCACACACCATTGTGAATTCATTTTATCAGAGACTGAACTACCTGTTTACCATTGTATTTTGTTTTTTTGCTATTTAATTTATATCTCTTTCTCTTAGGAGGTATATAGACATTGTGCTACCTATCACCACTGTGTTATACAGGGAGTGCAGAATTATTAGGCAAGTTGTATTTTTGAGGATTCATTTTATTATTGAACAACAACCATGTTCTCAATGAACCCAAAAAACTCATTAATATCAAAGCTGAATATTTTTGGAAGTAGTTTTTAGTTTGTTTTTAGTTTTAGATATTTTAGGGGGATATCTGTGTGTGCATGTGACTATTACTGTGCATAATTATTAGGCAACTTAACAAAAAAAAATATATACCCATTTCAATTATTTATTTTTACCAGTGAAACCAATATAACATCTCAACATTCACAAATACATTTCTGACATTCAAAAACAAAACAAAAACAAATCAGTGACCAATATAGCCACCTTTCTTTGCAAGGACACTCAAAAGCCTGCCATCCATGGATTCTGTCAGTGTTTTGATTTGTTCACCATCAACATTGCGTGCAGCAGCAACCACAGCCTCCCAGACACTGTTCAGAGAGGTGTACTGTTTTCCCTCCTTGTAAATCTCACATTTGATGATGGACCACAGGTTCTCAATGGGGTTCAGATCAGGTGAACAAGGAGGCCATGTCATTAGATTTTCTTCTTTTATACCCTTTCTTGCCAGCCACGCTGTGGAGTACTTGGACGCGTGTGATGGAGCATTGTCCTGCATGAAAATCATGTTTTTCTTGAAGGATGCAGACTTCTCCCTGTACCACTGCTTGAAGAAGGTGTCTTCCAGAAACTGGCAGTAGGACTGGGAGTTGAGCTTGACTCCATCCTCAACCCGAATAGGCCCCACAAGCTCATCTTTGATGATACCAGCCCAAACCAGTACTCCACCTCCACCTTGCTGGCGTCTGAGTCGGACTGGAGCTCTCTGCCCTTTACCAATCCAGCCACAGGCCCATCCATCTGGCCCATCAAGACTCACTTTCATTTCATCAGTACATAAAACCTTAGAAAAATCAGTCTTGAGATATTTCTTGGCCCAGTCTTGACGTTTCAGCTTGTGTGTCTTGTTCAGTGGTGGTCGTCTTTCAGCCTTTCTTACCTTGGCCATGTCTCTGAGTATTGCACACCTTGTGCTTTTGGGCACTCCAGTGATGTTGCAGCTCTGAAATATGGCCAAACTGGTGGCAAGTGGCATCTTGGCAGCTGCACGCTTGACTTTTCTCAGTTCATGGGCAGTTATTTTGCGCCTTGGTTTTTCCACACGCTTCTTGCGACCCTGTTGACTATTTTGAATGAAACGCTTGATTGTTCGATGATCACGCTTCAGAAGCTTTGCAATTTTAAGAGTGCTGCATCCCTCTGCAAGATATCTCACTATTTTTGACTTTTCTGAGCCTGTCAAGTCCTTCTTTTGACCCATTTTGCCAAAGGAAAGGAAGTTGCCTAATAATTATGCACACCTGATATATAGTGTTGATGTCATTAGACCACACCCCTTCTCATTACAGAGATGCACATCACCTAATATGCTTAATTGGTAGTAGGCTTTCGAGCCTATACAGCTTGGAGTAAGACAACATGCATAAAGAGGATGATGTGGTCAAAATACTCATTTGCCTAATAATTCTGCACTCCCTGTATATTACCATATTTTGTCTTTCTCTTAGGAGGTATATATTCTGTTGCTATTATATAGACTATATAGTCTTAGACTAGTATAGTTATACTATATTTCTCTTTTGAAGCTTGTATATTAATTGGCTAATTAGCATTACCCTGACAGGATATCTGATATATCCCCTGATAGGGCGCCCCCTCCTATTTTTAGTATTTGCTGTAGTGTAGGGACTACCCTCCCACCTGACACCTACCATCTACCTAATCCCTACCTGATCTCTCCCAAACAGCTGTCTTCCCTCTCCGTGTACTGATCACTGCCATCTTGGTTACCAGCAGACAGTCTGCCAGAAGGCAGTTTACACCTTTTTAAAAAGGTTAATTTATATTTTTATTTATTTATTCATGCTTTTATTTTCTGTGGTGAAGGGATCCCTTCTCACCCATGATTAGTGCTTCCCTTCCATATGAAGGCAGATGCCTTCTGCCCCCCAGATGCAGCTCTCGCAACCTGCGCCTCTGTATAAAATGTAGGTACTACTAGTAAGATAAATAAACAGACATTACAAGTGGCTGGTTATTACTACCGCTAGAGCTTATAAAATTAACGAAAGATCAGATCTCTGGTTAATTTTGTAAATGTGCCCCAAATGCCCCCAAAATACAATGGTGTGTATTTTATAAAAAATAAAAATTGTAGCATTTTTATTTTTAATAAAATAACTTCACCAGGCAGTTTTTGGTGGCTAAAGTTGGCGGGTGTGGGGTGCCTTTTAATTGCAGTTTATGGGAACTTTGTGTTCCCAGTAAATATATATGTTTATGCTTATATACATATATATTTTTGTGTTAATATATGTATATACACATAATAATACATAAATATATATGCATATAGTCATATACATATGTATTAACAATTTGCTGCCATCGCTGTATGACTTACCCCCTTCGCTGTGCTAGTTATTGGAGCCTATGATAGCGTGCTCTCGTGAGTGCAATGCTTCCAAGCTATGCGAATGCTAATTTATATTCTCATTGCTCTCAATTTGTAATACCAGCACACATTAGCGTGCACTGGTATTACTCAGTGGAGCGCAAATATTGCTTTCACAAAGTGATATTTAGCGATCCACTTGTAATCTGGCCCATTGTATTTGTGTGCATACACATATAAACACACACATATAGTCCCATATAAACAAATATACAAACATACTAAATATCACTGAAAGCAGCTAAATGCACTTGCATGCATGAATCAGGGGTAGCTTGTCAGGTTTTTAGAAATGACAAAAGGTGCACCCAAACAATATTCTTTTAACTTGTAACGGGGCTAACCCGAGTGTTAAGTTTACATCTGGCAGTGTTTATGTGTGTGCGAAAGCGCTAAATAGCGCGCCACTTGTAATCTGGCCCACTATCAGACTTAAAATTGTATAACAATGGCACTTTTGCTAAAATATTATTGTGATTAGCTATGTCTACTCCAATAATAAGTTTGGATTGGCTCCTTTAAATAAGGAAATGGTTGATGGAGTTTGGCTAATGAAAACCAATTGTAGCAAACATATAAATATGTTTACCCTTTGCTGACTGCAGAAAAACCTTATAATTATAAGGTGTTTACTGTCCATTTAAAATGGCTATTTATTATAAAATATAAAGTGGTTTGAAACAATATACTTTGTACTGTCATTTATTGATTCAGTTCTCATAATGTAACAATACAACCAGTGTCACTGTATACAATAAAACTTCTAACACTAACACAATCATCTTTTCTAATCTATATAGAATCTGTTAGACATTCAATGCTTGTGGTGTTACAGATGTCGCTTTTGTGATGAGAGCAGGATGTGATGTCACTAGTATGTGGGCGGGGCTTAGGTCCGGTGTCTGTGTCGCAGTTAGTTTAGTACAATCAACCTGACTAGATGTGTATTGTTATGCTCTGCAATAAAATAGAGTTGTACCATCATTGCTGTGTCCTGCATATGTCCTGCATCTCATGACATGGCGTCAGAAGTTCTGGACTGCGCTTCTGTTCCTGATCAATTGCAATGTCAAAGTTTACCCCACCTGAGCCTTTTGACTTTTCTCAGCCTGCAGCTTGGCCCACATGGCGTCAGCGGTTTCAGCGCTTCAGGATTGCATCCAAACTGAACAAGGAGAGTGGTGAAGTACAAGTTAATTCTCTTTTATACTCCATGGGGAAAGATGTAGAGCCAGTGTTCAATGCTTTTACTTTCCAAGAAGGGGAAGAAGTTAACTTTGATATAGTTATGGATAAACTCAGTGCCCACTTTGTGCCCAAAAGAAATGTGATTCATGAGAGAGCTTGTTTTCACAAACGTAATCAGCATGTGGGAGAATCTGTGGAGTCATTTGTGCGCAGCCTGTATGAATTAGCTGAATTCTGTGAGTTTGGTGTTGCTAAAGAAGAGCAAATCAGAGGCAGAATAGTTATTGGAATTGCAGATGCTGAAGTCTCCCTGAAGCTGCAGTTAGAGCCTGATTTAACGTTAGACGGGGCTATTAGGATGGCCCGCCAGAGTGAACTGGTGAAAAAGCAAAGTGCTGATCTGAGGTCTGAGAGTATTGTGGATGAAGTGCAACAGTCTAGGAAAATTACTAGTGAAAGGCACAGTGTGAGCGGTAGATCTAAAGTACTGGAAAGGCCTAGAAGTGGATGGGCGCAACACGGCCAATGCACACGGTGCTACCGGGCTCCTGATCAGAGTGCTATATGCCCGGCCAGAGATAAAAGATGCAGAAAATGTAACAGAATAGGCCATTTTGAAGTGGTGTATAAAACTGAATACATTAAGGAGATGCAGGTGGACAGTGACCAGGAGGGTCAGGAAGTGTCTTTTGTGGGGTCTGTTGTGGAACGGACAAGCTCAGAGGAAGATTGGAAAGTTACTTTTACTGTAATGGGAGCCAAAGTTGATTTTAAGATTGACACAGGAGCAGATATCACTGTAATGTCTTTTGCTGAATTTATGAAACTGCCTCGACAGCCCCAGCTGGCGAAGGTTACTACAAATGTCCATAGTCCTGGTGGCCGCATTGATTGTGTGGGGAAATTTCTTGCCAGCTGTGAGTACAAACAGAGGAAGTTCACCATGTGGGTGCATGTGATCCGAGGTCAGTGTGTTAACAGTTTATTGAGCAGAAAAGCAGCCTGTGACTTGGGCCTCGTGGCCAGAGTGAATGAGATCTCTGAAGATATGTTTGGCGAGTTGGGCCTACTGAACTGCAAACCTGTCCGTATAGCACTTAAAAGTGACGCAGTCCCATACAGTATTTCTACTCCTCGTAGAATTCCGTTCCCGCTCATGCCTCAAGTGGAGAAAGAGCTCATGCGCATGAAGTCTATGGGGGTTATTGAAGAGGTTGTTGAAGCAACTGATTGGTGTGCCCCCATTGTTCCAGTTGCAAAGAAAAACGGAAAGGTGCGCATCTGTGTGGACCTGAAAAGGTTGAATGAGGCAGTGAAGAGGGAGAGATTTGTTCTGCCGACATTGGAAGATATAGCCCCAAAGTTGGCTGGGGCGAAGTTCTTTTCCACATTAGACGCTTCTAGCGGCTTTTGGCAGATCCCTCTGGATCCAAAGTGCCGCAAACTGACTACCTTTATCACACCGGTAGGTCGGTTCTGCTTCTGCAGACTCCCCTTTGGGATATCCTCCGCTCCTGAAATCTTTCAAAGGGAAATGAGTTCTCTCCTGAGTGGCCACGTGGGCACAGCGGTCGTCATGGACGACATTCTAGTGTATGGGTCTACAGTGGAGGAGCATGATCAGCATTTGAGTTGTGTGCTGCAGGCTATCAAAGAGTCTGGGCTGAAGCTGAATAAAGAAAAATGTCATTTTAGGAAAACTGAATTATGCTACTTTGGGCATATCATCAACGGGGATGGCATCAAGCCGGACCCCGAGAAAATTCGGGCTATTGAACAGATGAAAAGCCCTTCTGATGTACATGAGCTGAGACAGATATTGGGCCTTGTAAATTACGTGGGCAAGTTTCTTCCAGATTTATCTACAGTTTTACACCCTATCACAGAGTTGCTTAAGAAAGATGTTGCCTGGGTCTGGGGACCCTCACAGGAAAAAGCGTTCCTGCATGCCAAGTCACTGCTGGGGTCTGCCCCAGTGCTGGGGTTCTACGACCCTTCAAAAAAGACTGTGGTTAGTGCTGATGCAAGCAGTTATGGGTTGGGGGCTGCACTCCTGCAGCTGAATGACAACAAACTACAGCCCATCGCCTACTGTTCCCGCACACTGACGGCTGTGGAGTCAAAATACGCTCAAATTGAGAAAGAGTGCCTGGCTGCAGTTTGGGCCTGTGAGCGCTTTCAGCATTATCTAGTGGGTTTGGAGAAATTTAGTCTGGAAACTGACCACAAACCGCTAGTCCCTCTAATCAATTCTTAGGACATTGACAAAACACCCTTGAGATGCCAGAGACTTTTAATGAGACTGCTCAGGTTCAATGTTCAGGCAGTGCATGTGCCGGGGAAACAACTGGTTGTGGCAGATACACTATCCAGGCTCCCGCTGGCTGCTGCTGAAGAATCCTCCACGGAATCGGATGTGAAAGTGTATGTTGATTCAGTTCTGGCCTCTAAGTCCATTTCTTCAAGGAAACTGGAAGAGATAAAGAAAGAGACATATTTGGACACAGATCTGCAAGAAGTTATAAGGTACATAAAAGATGGCTGGCCCGAGAGCCGGGCAGCCTGGATGTCTTTAAATGCTTACCAGCCAGAGAGGTCGCAGCTCACGGAGCTGGAGGGGTTGGTGCTGTTCCAAGACCGCATTGTAATTCCTGTCAGCATGAGGAAGGAGATGTTAAACAGGATTCACGATGGCCACTTAGGCATTACAAAGTGCAGAGAAAGGGCAGCTACAGCTGTGTGGTGGCCTGGGATCAGCTCCGACATTGCAAATGACGTGTCTAAATGTGCCTTTTGCCGGGAACGCCGGCCTACTCAGAGAAGGGAGCCCTTGATGTCTACTCCGCTGCCTGCGGGGCCGTGGCAGAAAATAGCTGCTGATTTGTGTGAACTGCACGGGAAAAAGTTTCTTGTTGTGATCGACTACTATTCCAGGTATTTGGAAATTGCACCCCTGAATGATATCACAAGTCAGGCCGTTATCATTCGCCTGAAGAGCTTGTTCGCCCGCTGGGGCATTCCAATGGAGCTGGTGAGTGATAATGGTATGCAGTTCGCTTCTACAGAGTTCAGTGCTTTCAGCAGGGAATATGATTTTGTACATTCCACGTCAAGTCCACATTATCCGCAGGCCAACGGAATGGCTGAAATGGCAGTTCAAACAACAAAATTCATTCTAAAGCAATCTGAGCCGTACCTAGCCCTCTTGTCATACAGGGCGACGCCCATTCAAGCCACCGGGTTTAGCCCGGCACAGCTGATGCTAGGACGCCAGATTCGCACCACTTTACCCTCAGTGGGTGTCTTCAAGCCGCCTGGCCCTGTTCCTCGGGACGAAGTCCTTAGGAGGGATGAAGAGGCCAAAAAGGGTTATCGTTTCTTCTACGACAGGAGACATTCTGTCAGGCCTTTACAGGAACTGAAAGCGGGCCAAAGTGTCAGAATTAAACTGGATGATGAGAAGAAATGGAAGACGCCTGCTACGGTAGTGGGCCGCTCTCCAGAACCAAGGTCTTACACAGTCCTTACAGAGGGAGGGACGGTTACACGCCGTAACCGAAGACATCTTCAGCCTGTACCTGAGAGTCTGGAACCGGATACCTCAGTACCACCGCCGGTGGGATCCCCTGTTCTAAGAGAGGTGCCTTCCCCTCAGCAAGATCACAGCGGGGATATATCTTTGCCTCCAGCAGACTCTTGTTCACCATCTTCTGTATCAGAGAACAGTTCATGCAAAGTTACATCAAGCGGAAGAGTGGTGAAACTTCCGGCCCGATACAGGGACTGACTTTAGCTAGAACAGTGACCGGAAGTATGGGCAGAATAATCCCATGGTCACTGTGGACTAGGGTAGTCTACCCCGATGTCCAAGTCAGGATGTAATTTATTTGTTCATGTTTTCTAATCTATCTGTTTTTATAATGTTCAAAAACAAAAATGTTGTTGTATACCCTGTTGGTGTACCTTGTTATTTATTATATGCAAATGTATGCTTTGCCTTTGAAAAAGGGGAAGATGTGATGAGAGCAGGATGTGATGTCACTAGTATGTGGGCGGGGCTTAGGTCCGGTGTCTGTGTCGCAGTTAGTTTAGTACAATCAACCTGACTAGATGTGTATTGTTATGCTCTGCAATAAAATAGAGTTGTACCATCATTGCTGTGTCCTGCATATGTCCTGCATCTCATGACAGTTTTCTTGTGAATCTTCTAGGTTGCTGGTTTAATCCAATGTCCAACTCACTGTTTGCACAGCTCCTTCAAGGATCAATTCAAGGATCTCTGCACAAACCTACCAGCCTCCAAACAAAGTTGTACATAAACCCAACATATGCCATGTGGTCCAAAGTTAGTTTTCAAGAGGTCAAGGCAGTTGAATAAGATAACTCAAAAATCATTCAAAATTCATTTTCTGATAAGTTGGAATAGTTCAAGTGAGGAATCTCATTGCAAATTATTTGATGAATTTATTTTGGATAAAGCCATCAGAAATATTTTGAAAAAAACAAAATTGGAATGGCTTCTCATTAGGAAGATGCTGTTTAAAGGGACAGCCTAGTCCAAAATAAACTTTCATGATTCAGATAGGACATGCAATTTTAAACAACTTTCCAATTTACTTTTATCACCAATTTTGCTTTGTTCTCTTGCTATTCTTAGTTGAAAGCTAAACCTAGGAGGTTCATATGCTAATTTCATAGACATTGAAGGCCACTTCTTATCTGAACACATTTTGACAGTTTTTCACAACTAGAGGGCATTATTTCATGTGTTTCATATAGGTAACATTGGAGTTACTTAGGAGTTAGCACTGATTGGCTAAAATACAAGTCTGTCAAAAGAAGTGAAATAAGGGGCAGTTGGCAGAGGCTTAAATGCAAGGTAATCACAGAGGTAAAAAGTGTATTAATATAACTGTGTTGGTTATGCAAAACTGGGGAATGGGTAATCAAGGGATTATCTATTTCATTAAATATCTCAACTTACTTAACATTGAATTTATGTTTGTTTTTTAATTTCAACTTATATAATATCCATTGCTAAACCCCCTAAAAATACCCCTCTCAAAACTTTAAGAAAAATAAGAAATGTCTTAAGTTATAAAAAAATATATTTTAGCAAAATACTAAATAGTACAGGGAGTGCAGAATTATTAGGCAAATGAGTATTTTGACCACATCATCCTCTTTATGCATGTTGTCTTACTCCAAGCTGTATAGGCTCGAAAGCCTACTACCAATTAAGCATATTAGGTGATGTGCATCTCTGTAATGAGAAGGGGTGTGGTCTAATGACATCAACACCCTATATCAGGTGTGCATAATTATTAGGCAACTTCCTTTCCTTTGGCAAAATGGGTCAAAAGAAGGACTTGACAGGCTCAGAAAAGTCAAAAATAGTGAGATATCTTGCAGAGGGATGCAGCATTCTTAAAATTGCAAAGCTTCTGAAGCGTGATCATCGAACAATCAAGCGTTTCATTCAAAATAGTCAACAGGGTCGCAAGAAGTGTGTGGAAAAACCAAGGCGCAAAATAACTGCCCATGAACTGAGAAAAGTCAAGCGTGCAGCTGCCAAGATGCCACTTGCCACCAGTTTGGCCATATTTCAGAGCTGCAACATCACTGGAGTGCCCAAAAGCACAAGGTGTGCAATACTCAGAGACATGGCCAAGGTAAGAAAGGCTGAAAGATGACCACCACTGAACAAGACACACAAGCTGAAACGTCAAGACTGGGCCAAGAAATATCTCAAGACTGATTTTTCTAAGGTTTTATGGACTGATGAAATGAGAGTGAGTCTTGATGGGCCAGATGGATGGGCCCGTGGCTGGATTGGTAAAGGGCAGAGAGCTCCAGTCCGACTCAGATGCCAGCAAGGTGGAGGTGGAGTACTGGTTTGGGCTGGTATCATCAAAGATGAGCTTGTGGGGCCTTTTCGGGTTGAGGATGGAGTCAAGCTCAACTCCCAGTCCTACTGCCAGTTTCTGGAAGACACCTTCTTCAAGCAGTGGTACAGGAAGAAGTCTGCATCCTTCAAGAAAAACATGATTTTCATGCAGGACAATGCTCCATCACACGCGTCCAAGTACTCCACAGCGTGGCTGGCAAGAAAGGGTATAAAAGAAGAAAATCTAATGACATGTCCTCCTTGTTCACCTGATCTGAACCCCATTGAGAACCTGTGGTCCATCATCAAATGTGAGATTTACAAGGAGGGAAAACAGTACACCTCTCTGAACAGTGTCTGGGAGGCTGTGGTTGCTGCTGCACGCAATGTTGATGGTGAACAGATCAAAACACTGACAGAATCCATGGGTGGCAGGCTTTTGAGTGTCCTTGCAAAGAAAGGTGGCTATATTGGTCACTGACTTGTTTTGTTTTGTTTTTGAATGTCAGAAATGTATATTTGTGAATGTTGAGATGTTATATTGGTTTCACTGGTAAAAATAAATAATTGAAATGGGTATATATTTGTTTTTTGTTAAGTTGCCTAATAATTATGCACAGTAATAGTCACCTGCACACACAGACATCCCCCTAAAATAGCTATAACTAAAAACAAACTAAAAACTACTTCCAAAACTATTCAGCTTTGATATTAATGAGTTTTTTGGGTTCATTGAGAACATGGTTGTTGTTCAATAATAAAATTAATCTTCAAAAATACAACTTGCCTAATAATTCTGCACTCCCTGTATGTTCTATTGCTCTGTCTGCAGCCAAAAGAAACAGGGTCCCTCGTGTTATCTTCCCCATTATTGTGTGGGCTAAGTTTGGGGTTCCCTCCTACATATCTATGTTTTAAATCAATCACTAAGTATTTATTTCCTTAAAATGAGATGCTTCTTAGCAAATTTTAAAAACCCTTCTGAATTATTGTATGTTTTAAATTGTAGTGATTATAAAAAAATGTCATGTAAAGATAGTTGGCTATCCTTTAACCTTTTTAAGCTAACAAGCTTTCTTCATGCTGGTAAATAAAATTCCTTACATCCATCTGTTAAAGTGGTTTGTTATTAGAAGCTTTTCAGATATTTTGATATTTGAAATATGATTATTTTTTATTGTTATTTTATTTGTGGATTGCATCATTAGCACATTCTTGAATTCTGCCTATCACATTCTTTCAGTTAAAATTTCAGAATAAAATACGTATGAGACTTTTCCTCTGATTTTGATGGTTCCCTTAGTATGATATATGGGCTATATGTTATCTGTTGAAACATTCTTTCCAAATTCCATACCACATGACTCTGCTCTGGTGTCTGCACTATATCTTGTTTTAGATAATGCACATTCTATACACACTGACAGTATTAGACATCCAAAATTCAATTTTAATGTCAATTTAAACATCTCTCTTAGCAACTGCTCTCAAGCAAAAGAAAGAGACATATCTATGGTAATAACAAATAGTTTTTCAAGCACACATTACTTTACAAGTGATTGGAGAAAATAGGGCTAGATTGCGAGTGGCGCGCTAACTGTAGCACGCAAGTGATATCAAGTTTTTCTCAGCTTTTTGCACTTAATAGAAATAGCGTTAGTATTACGAGTTGAAAGTAAACGTGTTTGCTTGAGCACAATAGGGATTTAAACTAGTCAGGTTAGCGTGTAAGGGGTAGGGGAAAAAAGGTGCATTAAACACAACATAAATACATGTAAAAATACAGTTACCCTCATATGAACAGTCTGATAAAAATGATTTAAAAAAAAAATATTTAAAAAGTTTCAAGGGCTGAAAGATAAATGGTATAAGGTGCTTTAACTTACATATGCATACATACATATGTCTAAGTATGTGTATATATATATATATATATATATATATATATAGATGTGTGTACATATGTATTAAGTATTTATGTATTTTACTGTATATTCACTGTACATATTTCACATTCCAATGTTCTTCACTTACAGGATAATATACTTTTTTATTGTGACTACATATTTAACTTCAATGTGCATTATCGACATATTACATATAAATTATTAAAATAAAATAATAAAACTTATTAAAAATTATTAAACGCTGTACTATATATATATATATATATATATATATATATATATATATATATATATATTGTATGGATTATTTAGAAAAAAATGCATTATGTTTAGTAATAATTATTACTGTCCTTAATACTCCTGAAACATTACACCATTTGTTACCAATATCTTCAATGGTCTGCCTTTTATTGTATAATACTTAAATGACATACTAAGGATTTCTGCTCATTTGGAAAAGCAACAGAGATATATAAGACATTTCCTGGCACATTACATGTTATTTTGGAATTATTTGTTTAGTATTTTATGTAATTCTCAATTATTTTGTGCCCCCTGAAGAAAATTGTGACATCTCATAATTGAACCTTGGACCCCTATGAGTATCAGGAAGCTTTTTGGAAGAACTTGAACTCTACTGTTATCTCTAGGTTTATAGGGTTTTTTTTGTCTTTAAAGGTATTTTTGAACTATTAGTGTTTTTCACTTGAGTTTTCTCATCTCCTCTGCTCACACATCCTCTTTTGTCTCATGTCTGTCTTCTCAGACCCCCCTCTTTACCTTGTCCCTTTCTCTTCAGATATTTTCTCATCTCTTTCTCCTCATATACCATCAACTTTTTGCCCTCTCATCCTTCTCCCTCTCGTACCTTTCTCAGAACTCCCCTAAGACCCATTGTCCGAACTCATCCTCCCCTCTCTAGCACACTCTCTACACCAATACTCCCCACTTATCGTTCCAACTCTCAGACTCCTCAGACAATCAAACATTCAGATTTCAGATGTTTATGAATTGATTTTTTTTTTATGTTTTTGTGTATTTTATATTTAAAAGATGAGTGCTGTATATTTGTGACATTTGAGTGTATGAACAATTATTTAAAATGCTTGGGGGAAAAAATGCACATGCAAGAAATTGTAGCTTGAAAAGTCTGTCCTCCAAAAGCAGCTGCACATCTAACAATCTGACTGTTAACCTATAAAGGATACAACAATCTATACATTTTTTTATGAGAAAGCTTAACTTAGTCTTCAAATTCAACCTTATCATATTGATTTAAAACCTATTGGGCATGCTTTTGTTTAAGTGTTTTAAGGTTTCTACAAGTATAATATTAATCTTCCTTTTTACATATAAAATTGTATAAAATCACCTCACATTATCCCTCTCCTCCCCCCTTCCCTCCCCTATCCCTCCCTATAGTTTGTTATCCAAGAGTGTGGAAAAAGATCCAGTGCCACTAAGTCCATGAAAGAATTGGACGACAAAAATGGAGTAAGAATACTTTTTTGTATAGCTAATGAGTACGTTTTAATAATAGGAAACCATCCCACTAAGAAAAGTTTTATTTTATTTTCTGTAGTATTCTGCAAATGGAATGATTCATATATGATTTGATTTTGAATCTGTTTCATAATTTGTGAAAAACTAGGAACTATAGTGGATTTCCAATATCTTACAATTTGATATCTAGTCGCTAGAATAATACTGTTCAAGATATTTACTTGGAAATTTCCATTAATAGAATCAACTAACCACACTATGTCATTCACTGAAAGAATGATTGCCGTCTTATAGTGTAAATTAAACCAGTATTCTATCTTACGCCATAGTTGTAAAATTTATGGACAAAACCAAAACATATGTGTGGTATCTGATTTAGTTTTCCTACAGCGAGAACAAGTTCCGTCATTTGTAGGATATAATTTGGCTAAACATGCTGGGGATAAATAATAATTATTAATTAGTTTTAAATGTGATTCTCTCCAGCTCCTGGGAATTTCACATTTTTTTAAATTTAACATAGATTGTTTGATTTTTTCCGGATCTAGTAGAGGAAAGCTAGGCAGCCAAAGTAAAATTTGTTTATTTAAAAAAATGTGAGCTTGTTTCGAGAGCATAATATCATATAGGAGAGAAATAGAAGGACTACCTGACGCAAATTTTTGAATACATACATTAAGATCCGACCACGCAGCCACCTCACTCACTCTCCATTTTCTAGTATTAATAAAGTGGCGTACTTGTAAATACGCAAAAAAATTAGCTTTAGGTAACTGATAACTACGGGATAAACCTTCAAATGCTATTATCTGCCCCTCTTGTGAAAAAATTTGAGAGAAATATTTGAGATCTTTTTCTGCCCATTTTGTAAATTCTATTTGATCGCATCCAGGTGAGAATTGTGGGTTTCCAATAATTGGCAGAAAGTGAGAAAATGTGAAATCTATACCAAGCATTGTACAACATTTCTGCCATGCTACAACTATATTCCTTATTGAGATTAGCGAGGTTAATTTACCTGGTAGTAATTGAAACGGGCAATGTAATATTGCCTTGAGCGTGTAGGGAGAGACCAGATAGGTCTCCATCTCAAATGAGGAAAATAGCTCAGTTTCCACAATCCAATCTATAGCTGTTTTTATTAAGCAAGCCCAATTATAAAGTTTTTTTGTTTGTTTTTTCTCCCCTCCCTCCTCTTTTCTCTTTTTCCCCTAGATGAATGTGGGGTATGGTGGGAGGGTGGGGTTTGGGATAAAAAGGTAGAAAATATTTCCAACACCTTTATGAATATTGTATGACAAGAAATACTCTGTTTAATTTGTTGCTTTCGTTTTCTTTCTTGATATTATTGTTCACCGGACCCTGCGTGGTAATTTAAGGTGGAATGTACTTGATTGTTGGAGAATCAAATAAATATTTAAAAAAAAAAAAAAAAATTGTATAAAATCATAGTCTAGATTTTAATAAAGATTGTGGACAAATATTATCCCCCCTTGTTGAATATTTCTCTATTCCTTTTTGTTTTTTTAGCTATTTTGTTTCCTTTACATACTTGGTAGGTAATCAGTCTCATATTTTTAGTCAGATTTCATTTTTATATAGTTTTTGTAATATAATTATTATTTATTGAACATTATGATCTAGATAAACTATTATTCTTTCCTTCCTTCCTTCCTTTTTAATCCTCATTATGTTTCATCTCAGATAATTCTGAATCTGGTTGACTTTTAAAACACAAAGACAGCTTCTTTTGACTAGAGGCTTTTTATTCTTGCATACAACAAATTCTCTAGTATGAACTGTTGCTTGCGTATGTTTTTAACCCTTATGTGTTATACTTGAATGAATAAATCAGTACCATGGATACCTTTAATAAAGGGATATGAAAGTCAAAATGTAAAAAGTCATAATTTAGATTGAGTATACAGTTTTTCCATTGTACTATTATCAAATTTATATTACTCTCTTGACATCAATTGTTGACGGTAGGGTCAGTAATGCAGATGTGTTGTGTGCACTATATTGTGAGCAGTGTTTGCAACAATACTTGGAATAATTTTATACATTCTTACAAACACTAGTGCCCCCTAGTGCTCATCAATGTTAAAAAATCATTACAAACATAGTTGCCATATAGGGCTCCATGTACTAAGCGGCGGGCAGACATCTTCTCAACTCACAAAGCTGTCCGCCCGCCTTCGCTACACACAGGCAGCGGATCTGTTGATCCGCTTGCCCGTATGTATCATTACATACTCATCGGAGTGTGTAATGCTCGACCCTTCATTCGCACAACCAATCTGTGATTTTCCCTCGCCACCTCAGAGGTGGCGTAGGGTGTAAGAAGCAGCTGTCTAATGACCGCTGCTTCTTACATTGCGGTAAGCAGACTCGCTTATGCGAACCTGCCCGGCAAGGGCTCTGGGGCATCTTTTGTTGCTTTGTACATGGAGCCTGTAGTGCTTAACAAAATTATTTGATCATTGAAATAAATTGTAAAGTTGTTTAAAATTGGATGTTCTATCTGAGTCATTAAAATTTAATTTTGAATTGTATTGTCTTGGTTAGACTCTGCCTATGTATTTTAAATGTGATCATATGGATTGTTATTACCTAATTATTAATGCTCATATTAAAATAAAGTAAAAAGTTTTTACTCAAGCAAAATAATTATATGAGCTAACATCTAGAAGCCCCCCTTCCCCATAGACTTTAAAAGCACTGTTCTGACTTTCACTTACAAGCTTACCCAAAGGTGTTTGAAACCAAGTGCACTTACCTTAAAGGTGTGTTAAGAAATACTTCAGAAGAAAATGTTATTTAAAAAAAAGTCAATAAATTAATAAAATAATATATATATGTAAGTGTATATATATATATATATATATATATATATATATATATATATATATATATATATACAGACGTGGACTCCTTGCTCAGTGTGCTTAGAGGAATATGGCTGCACCTCACTACCTCACTGACAAGGCCCAATTAAGTCCCAAAATGGCCGTCTAGGGTTGCCTTGTTTCTTGTTCAGTATATATATAACATTTTGCTTTGCTATTTGAAGTAATTCAATTTTAAAAGCAAAATAAGTTTTAACATAGTTTTAAAGGGATATGGTATGTGACAAGGTGTTGAACTGGAAAGGGCTTAAAGGTGTGTGTATATATATATATATATATATATATATATATAAATATGTGTGTGTGTTTGTTTCTGTGTATGTATATATGTGTGCATTTATGTGTATGCACATACACACACACACACACATATATATATATATATATATATATATATATATATATATATATATATATATATACTGTATATACTAGGGATGGGCGAATGTTTCACAAAAATAATTTTCACACATTCGCTCGTTCGTTTCAAATTTTGAATGGTTGTACAACATTCTAACATTCGTTTCATGTATTCAAATGATGTAATATTCGAATTCGAAAAATTTGAATTTATATATTTGTAATAGTATTACTAATGCTTTCTTTAACTTTAATATTCAAATTATGCAATATTCAAATTAGAAAAAAATGAATTTATATATATGTAATAGTATTTCTAATGCATTCTTTAAATGTAATATTCGAATTATGCAATATTCGATATAGAGACATTCGAATTGATATATTTGTATCTATTATGCATCAATTTTCTAAATTCCCTACCATATGAACTATTGAACTTCTGAATAGTATTTGTTAAATCGAATGCTACATTCGAAATTTCGAATGTGGACATTTGATCAAATTCTGAACATTCGAATTCGAAAGTGAAATTCGAAAACTGTAAATAGCATTCAATTATAGAATTTTTGAGAATATTCGTTCTTATCAACATTTGATTATATAAATCGAATTTCTACAATAACATTTGTTCTAACATTCAAATTCAAATATAAACACATTCGCCCATCCCTAATATATACACACACACTTTAAGCAATTCCCTGTCCAACACCTCATACTTTATCCAATTGACACACTTTTTAAACATTTATTTAAATAATAAACTCATATTTTATATTTAATAAATATATATATATATATATATATATATATATATATATATATATATATATATATATATATATATATATATATATATAGATAGATAGATAGATAGATAGATAGATAGATAGATAGATAGATAGATAGATATCCAAAACACCAGATCTTGCCCTCACAGGAATACTGCCTGGGTGCAACTTTGCAATAAATAGTAGCCAAAAACAAATGCACTCTCAGGACTTTCACAACCAAGTTACTTTATTCCTGTAACGTTTTCGGAGGTCTTGCCTCCTTCATCAGCATAGTTAAAATAAAACATAAACATCATTTAAATAGTGACATACTCACTCATACCACTTCAAACAATTTCAATCCATGGCGCCAAACAATCGGTGTTGGACCGCATACTGCGTTCCACTTGTGCTACGTGCCGGAAGTTGTGCGCCACTTCACTTCCGGTTGTCAAATTTTAAACTGAAAAGTTGTAATCTCTCGGCATAAAAACAAAAAATACCAAAAGAGAGACTTATAGTGTGCTAAGTGTTATTAACACAAATAGACATACTAGTATTGTGCAAAACAAGTGTAAATACAAAACGAGTGTTTTACATAACGGCCGCCCATCGTCATGGCAACCAATATAAACAACATGCCCCTGTAATTTTGCGGGGGAAAAAAATTGATCAAGTAATCTTCAATTAAGTGCAATAGTGTGCTGACTCTGATAATGCGACCTGCTAGATCACATATGTACCTGATGTCTGGAAATAAAGTACAAGTAAAAAACAAACAATCCATTAGAACTGACTGACAGTGAAGCTAGGTATTGTGCTGCGGTGTGACAGCCCTCATACGCTAAAGTGTAACGTAAGCACAATGCAATCGTAAATCATGACCTACTTAGTTTAAATTCAAAGTACCCCCCATAATTTCCGGAGGAATACCTAGTGATTCAACCCCCTGTTCTGTGAGAGCCACATATTACTTGCATAGTCTGTGTCTATAATTAGACGACCATCGCTCCCATACCGACACCACTTTCACTGCCAGACTCACAAAGCACTTGAAGACATACTTCATTGAAAACAAAAAAACATTTAAAAACAATTGTTATAAGGGTCCTTCTATTCACTGCTGTATTGCCCCAAAGGGGAATCATATGACTCTATCAGTCCCAGGTTTGCATAATCAGACTTCCAAAGGCATCACATGGGGTATCTTCTTTCTCCCTAAGACATTCTACATGGTAGTCATGGCAGTCTAGGCACCGTACCCTAAGATTGTATCACACCTTACAGCCACATTACATCAAGGCCTTGAAGTCAGGAGTAGTGTTAAGCCCACCTGGGTACACCGTACCCAGTCGATACATCCACTGAGCCTCCCTTTGTAGGAGTATTTTACTTCTATCACCTCCCCTATCCAGTGGGGGGTACATGATCGATGAGTGTATATCTTATTGATGCCACTGAATGTTCGTATTGTGCACAGTGCCTCGCCACTGGTTGGTCCGAATCCCCGGACTTGAGAGCCGACCGAATGGCGTGTCGGTGATTAGCGATTCTTTCCCTGAGGGTGCCTGTCGTCTTGCCAACGTAAAAACGAGAACACAGACACACCAATAGATACATGACAAATGTGGTTGTGCAGGTGATCGAGTGATGGATACCAAACTGCCTGTTGGTATATGGGTGGTGGAATGTTTTCGTACTAATGAGCCCATTGCAGGTAGTACACCCTAGGCACCGATAGGATCCCCTAAAGTTTATGTGTGTCCTGGGTTTGTAGCTTGCCCTTGAGTCAGTCCTGACCAATAAGTCCCGCAAGTTTGTGCCCCTCCTGTAGCCAACCATGGGTGTGAGGTGTTTACTGAAATGTAACTTTGGGTCAGTAGAAATAATAGGCTAATGTGTCCTTAGGAACAGTCCAGCATTTCTGGTACTAGGGGAAAATGTAGTGGCCAATATCAATTTGTCATCTTTGGTCTGTCTTGGTTTATTTGCCAGTAATTGTGCCTGTGTGACTTGTGATACTTCATTCATCATCTGGTTGATGTGTTGTGTCTTGTATCCCCTCTCTGCAAACTTATCGCCCATTTCAGACAACTGGGAGGCTCCCACACTAGGATTCCTCACTGTTCTAATTAACTGTGACTTCAGTATACCTTTCAATAGTGCTGGGGGATGGCAACTATCTAATCTCAACAGGGAATTCCTGTCTGTAGGTTTGCTAAATAATGTACACCCCAAGCCTTGTGTGGTTTTGTACACCTTGAGGTCAAGAAAATTGATAGACTGCAGATCGACAGAAATCTTAAACCGAACCGTAGTCTGTGTGCTGTTGAACGATTCAAACCAGCCATGTAGGTCATCCATGCCCCCACTCCAAATTAAAAAGATATCATCTATATACCTACGGTAAAAAGTGATAGATGAATCGCATTTACCCCATAGGTATAGATTTTCAAAATGAGACATAAAAATGTTTGGGAGGGGGCCATGGATGACCCCATGGCTGTACCTGCTATCTGCAGAAAGAATTTATCCTCAAATCTAAAGTAATTCTTATTCAAACAGAAATCAAAAAGTGTCAATAGGTACTCAACCGGAGGTCCCTCATACAGGGGGTTACTTAAGAGATGTGCCTTTACTGCTTCTAGTCCCTCCCTGTGGGGAATGATTGTATACAGGCTGTTCACGTCCATGGTGACCAAGATGTCACCAGGCAGGACGTGAATAGCCCCCAACAATCTAATGAATGCACTGGTATCCAACAGAAAGGATCGTGTTTCCCTGACAATTGGCTGTAATAGCAGATCAATATACTGCGACATATACATGGCTGGTTTGAATTGTTTAACGTTTAACAGCACACAGACTACGGTTCGGTTTAAGATTTCTGCCGATCTGCAGTCTATCAATTTTCTTGACCTCAAGGTGTACAAAACCACACAAGGCTTGGGGTGTACATTATTTAGCAAACCTACAGACAGGAATTCCCTGTTGAGATCGGATAGTTGCCATCCCCCAGCACTATTGAAAGGTATACTGAAGTCGCAGTTAATTAGAACAGTGAGAAATAATTCTAATCCTAGTGTGGGAGCCTCCCAGTTGTCTGAAATAGGCGAGAAGTTTGCAGATAGGGGATACAAGACACAACACATCAACCAGATGATGAATGAAGTATCACAAGTCACGCAGGCACAATTACTGGCAAAGAAACCAAGACAGACCAAAGATGACAAATTGATATTGGCCACTACATTTTTCCCTAGTACCAGAAATGCTGGACTGTTCCTAAGGACACATTGGCCTATTATTTCTACTGACCCAAAGTTACATTTCAGTAAACACCTCACACCCATGGTTGGCTACAGGAGGGGCACAAACTTGCGGGACTTATTGGTCAGGACTGACTCAAGGGCAAGCTACAAACCCAGGACACACATAAACATCAGGGGATCCTATCAGTGCCTAGGGTGTACTACCTGCAATGGGCTCATTAGTACGAAAACATTCCACCACCCACATACCAACAGGCAGTTTGGTATCCGTCACTCGATCACCTGCACAACCACATTTGTCATATATCCTCTCGTTGCACCTTCCAACAAATACAGCCCTTCTCTTCACTCACATTTTCTTCATTTGAAGCACACATGATTCGGCTATTCTCTCCCCTCTCTATACGTGTTGCAGTCATATACCACCCCCCTGGCTCCCCAACTCAATTTTTAGATCACTTTGCTGCCTGGCTTCCTTATTTCCTTTCCTCAGACACCCCTGCCCTCATTCTTGGCGACTTCAACATCCCCCTTAACAATCCCACTGCCTCATCTGCTAAACAACTTCTGCAACTCACTTCCTCTTTGCGTCTGTCACAATGGACTGATTCTCCCACTCACAAAGACTGTCACATCCTTGACCTGATCTTTAGCTATCGATGCACTCTCTCAAACTTCTCAAACTCCCCTTTCCTCTTTCTGACTACCATTTCCTTACCTGCAACATATCATCCCTTCCTACAACTCTCCCACCTTCTACTCCTCACACCAAACTTCACAGAAGCATTAAGTCTTTAGATCAGCAACAACTTGCTAATTCCCTTCAACCGCTCCTCTCATCCTTCTACTCCTTTTCCTGCCCTGAACAATCTATCCGCCACTATAATTCCACCCTTATATCCGTCCTTGACAATCTCGCCCCTCTTACCACTGCTAGGAAATCACACACCCATCCCCAGCCCTGGCATACTCCTCTGACACGGTACCTATGCAGATGTTCCCGTACTGCTGAACGGCATTGGAGAAAATCACGGAGTTCAGCTGATTTTCTTCATTACAAATTCATCTTGAACTCCTACTACTCTGCCCTTAATCTCCACAAGCAACACTACTTCTCTACTCTTATTTCTAATCTTTCTTCAAACCCAAAACGTCTGTTCTCCCCTTTCAATACTCTCCTCCTCCCTCCTCCACTTCCTAATACAACTTCTCTGTCAGCTCAAGACTTTGCCAGTCACTTCATTAACAAAATTGATTCCATCAGACATGAAATCAGTTCTCAACACAATTCCATTCTCTCCCCCCCTCAAATACTCTCACTCAACCGCAACCCTCATAACCTGAAACTTAGTTCATTCTCCCCTGTTACTGAAGACGAAGTTTCAGCACTTATACTGCGCTCTCACCTCACTACCTGTCCTCTTGACCCTATCCCCTCACAGCTGCTCCCCTCTCTCTCTGCTACCCTTACCCCTATTCTAACACACATTTTCAACCTCTCCCTCAGCACTGGTACATTTCCCTCATCAATGAAACATGCACTGGTCACACCTATCCTCAAAAAACATTCCCTTGATCCTACCTCCCCATCCAACTACCGCCCAATTTCCCTCCTCCCTCTTGCTTCAAAGCTTCTCGAAAAACTAGTATATGCATGCCTATCCCATTTCCTTATGTTAAACTCCCTTCTTGACCCGCTGCAATCTGGATTTCGTCCCTATCACTCCACAGAGACAGCTATTGTTAAGGTCACCAACGACCTGCTTACAGCTAAATCAAAAGGCCACTTCTCTCTGCTTATCCTCCTTGATCTGTCCGCAGCCTTTGACACTGTCGACCACCCTCTTTAGCTCCAAACCCTCCAATCCTTCGGCATCTGTGACACAGCCCTTTCGTGGCTCTCTTCCTACCTGTCAAACCGTACCTTCAGTGTTGCCTTCTCTGGGGCCTCCTCTGCCCCGTCACCACTTTCTGTCGGAGTACCGCAAGGCTCTGTCCTCGGTCCCCTTCTCTTCTCAATCTATACGTCATCACTAGGTTCTCTTATTAAGTCCCACGGTTTCCAATATCATTTGTATGCCGATGACACCCAAATCTACTTCTCTGCACCAGATCTATCTCCTTCCTTGCTAACACTAACTGTCTTTCTCACATCTCTTCCTGGATGTCCTCTCACTACCTCAAGCTAAATCTCTCCAAAACTGAGCTCCTCATTTCCCCCCCTTCTTCCAACATCTCCACCCCCAATATCTCTATAACTGTTGACAACTCCATCATTACCCCTACCCTGCATGCCCGATGTCTCGGGGTCACATTTGACTCAGATCTTTCCTTCACTCTTCACATTCAGTCCTTGGCTACAGCCTGCCGCTTCCACCTTAAAAACATCTCTAAAATTAGACACTTCCTTACACAAGACACAACTAAGATTTTAATCCACTCTCTCATTCTTTCCCGCCTTGATTACTGCAACTCTGTCCTCTCTGGTCTCCCCACCTGCCGCCTAGCTTCTTTACACGTCGCTCTTCATCTGCTGCGCCCCTCTGCCAATCCCTTCACTGGCTTCCTCTTGCCTCTAGGATCAAACACAAAACTCTCACTCTTACATACAAAGCCCTCAACTGCACTGCTCCCCCCTACATCTCAGACCTTGTCTCCAGATACTCTCCCTCCCGTCCCCTTCGCTCTGCTCATGACCTCCTACTCTCCTCCTCTCTTGTCACCTCATCACACTCCCGTTTACAGGACTTCTCCAGACTGGCTCCCATCTTGTGGAACTCTCTGCCTCGCTCCATAAGACTCTCTTCTAGTTTTAAAAGCTTCAAGTGCTCCCTAAAGACTCTACTGTTCAGGGACGCATACAACCTACTCTAACCTTTCCTAATACCAGTTCCTCTCCTCCACTGCAATCCCCTGAACCCTCTTAGCATGTAAGCCTAAAAGTCCAGCTGTTTGTAGATCACCTTCTTAAGAGCTGACTACAACAGTGCAACTCTTGGCAGGGCCCTCTACCCTATAATTGTTGTTGTACTCCCCCATTGTTTATAGCACTGAGGAATCTGTTGGCGCTCTACAAATAACCGATAATAATAATAATAATAATCTATTGGTGTGTCCGTGTTCGCATTTTTACGTTGGCAAGACGACAGGCACCCTCAGGGAAAGAATGGCTAATCACCGACATGCCATTCGGTCGGCTCTCAAGTCCGGGGATTCAGACCAACCAGTAGCGAGGCACTGTGCACAATACAAACATTCAGTGGCATCAATAAGATATACACTCATCGATCATGTACCCCCACTGGATAGGGGAGGTGATAGAAGTAAAATACTCCTACAAAGGGAGGCTCAGTGGATGTATCGACTGGGTACGGTGTACCCAGGTGGGCTTAACACTAGTCCTGACTTCAAGTCCTTGATGTAATGTGGCTGTAAGGTGTGATACAATCTTAGGGTACGGTGCCTAGACTGCCATGACTCTGTGAGTCCAGTGGTGGGTGTGCCCTGACATAGGGGACCTCCTAACCAGGTTGGTACACAGCACCAGGTATGGGAGTCTGTGGTATTTCTAATACCTGAGTGGAAATCAGGTAGTGTTGCCTTTGAGTTACCGGTTTTCTAATACACATAGCCGATATGTCATTACAAAGCACTTGAGGTTGGGTTAGTAATCATCATCTTGAATACAAGGTCTAAACATATGAAGGGGGAGAAACTACCCAAACAGGATCAATAAGGAGAACCTCTGCAGGAATGGCACTCTGGGTCGCTGGTCATTCTTGTGATTACATTATACAAAAGGCATTTGAGCTACATACCATCTGAACCGAAAATAGATGACAAAGTGGCTGAAGAACCTGAAGAGCAAAGAGAAAAGAATAAAGAACAAGCCATTATGTAGAATATCTTAGGGAGAAAGAAGATACCCCATGTGATGCCTTTGGAAGTCTGATTATGCAAACCTGGGACTGATAGAGTCATATGATTCCCCTTTGGGGCAATACAGCAGTGAATAGAAGGACCCTTATAACAATTGTTTCTTTCATGTAATTAGCAAGAGTCCATGAGCTAGTGACGTATGGGATATACATTCCTACCAGGAGGGGCAAAGTTTCCCAAACCTCAAAATGCCTATAAATACACCCCTCACCACACCCACAATTCAGTTTTGCAAACTTTGCCTCCGATGGAGGTGGTGAAGTAAGTTTGTGCTAGATTCTACGTTGATATGCGCTCCGCAGCAAGTTGGAGCCCGGTTTTCCTCTCAGCGTGCAGTGAATGTCAGAGGGATGTGATGAGAGTATTGCCTATTTGAATGCAGTGATCTCCTTCTAAGGGGTCTATTTCATAGGTTCTCTGTTATCGGTCGTAGAGATTCATCTCTTACCTCCCTTTTCAGATCGACGATATACTCTTATATATACCATTACCTCTACTGATTCTCGTTTCAGTACTGGTTTGGCTATCTACTATATGTAGATGAGTGTCCTGGGGTAAGTAAGTCTTATTTTCTGTGACACTCCTAGCTATGGTTGGGCACTTTGTTTATAAAGTTCTAAATATATGTATTCAAACATTTATTTGCCTTGACTCAGAATGTTCAACTTTCCTTATTTTTAGACAGTCAGTTTCATATTTGGGATAATGCATTTTAATTTAACATTTTTTCTTACCTTAAAATTTGACTTTTTCCCTGTGGGCTGTTAGGCTCGCGGGGGCTGAAAATGCTTCATTTTATTGCGTCATTCTTGGCGCAGACTTTTTTGGCGCAAAAATTCTATTTCCGTTTCCGGCGTCATACGTGTCGCCGGAAGTTGCGCCATTTTTTTACGTTATTTTGCGCCAAAAATGTCGGCGTTCCGGATGTGGCGTCATTTTTGGCGCCAAAAAGCATTTAGGCGCCAAATAATGTGGGCGTCTTATTTGGCGCGAAAAAATATGGGCGTCACTTTTGTCTCCACATTATTTAAGTCTCATTTTTTATTGCTTCTGGTTGCTAGAAGCTTGTTCTTTGGCATTTTTTCCCATTCCTGAAACTGTCATTTAAGGAATTTGATCAATTTTGCTTTATATATATGTTGTTTTTTCTCTTACATATTGCAAGATGTCTCACGTTGCATCTGAGTCAGAAGATACTACAGGAAAATCGCTGTCAAGTGCTGAATCTACCAAAGCTAAGTGTATCTGCTGTAAACTTTTGGTAGCTATTCCTCCAGCTGTTGTTTGTATTGATTGTCATGACAAACTTGTTAAAGCAGATAATATTTCCTTTAGTAAAGTACCATTGCCTGTTGCAGTTCCTTCAACATCTAAGGTGCAGAATGTTCCTGATAATATAAGAGATTTTGTTTCTGAATCCATAAAGAAGGCTATGTCTGTTATTTCTCCTTCTAGTAAACGTAAAAAATCTTTTAAAACTTCTCTCCCTACAGATGAATTTTTAACTGAACATCATCATTCTGATTCTGATGATTCCTCTGGTTCAGAGGATTCTGTCTCAGAGGTTGATGCTGATAAATCTTCATATTTATTTAAAATGGAATTTATTCGTTCTTTACTTAAAGAAGTCCTAATTGCTTTAGAAATAGAGGATTCTGGTCCTCTTGATACTAAATCTAAACGTTTAAATAAGGTTTTTAAAACTCCTGTAGTTATTCCAGAAGTTTTTCCTGTCCCTGATGCTATTTCTGCGGTAATTTCCAAAGAATGGGATAATTTGGGTAATTCATTTACTCCTTCTAAACGTTTTAAGCAATTATATCCTGTGCCGTCTGACAGATTAGAATTTTGGGACAAGATCCCTAAAGTTGATGGGGCTATTTCTACCCTTGCTAAACGTACTACTATTCCTACGTCAGATGGTACTTCGTTTAAGGATCCTCTAGATAGGAAAATTGAGTCCTTTCTAAGAAAAGCTTATCTGTGTTCAGGTAATCTTCTTAGACCTGCTATATCTTTGGCTGATGTTGCTGCAGCTTCAACTTTTTGGTTGGAAACTTTAGCGCAACAAGTAACACATCGTGATTCTCATGATATTATTATTCTCCTTCAACATGCTAATAATTTTATCTGTGATGCCATTTTTGATATTATCAGAGTTGATGTCAGGTTTATGTCTCTAGCTATTTTAGCTAGAAGAGCTTTATGGCTTAAAACTTGGGATGCTGATATGGCTTCTAAATCAACTTTACTTTCCATTTCTTTCCAGGGTAACAAATTATTTGGTTCTCAGTTGGATTCCATTATTTCAACTGTTACTGGTGGGAAAGGAACTTTTTTACCACAGGATAAAAAATCTAAAGGTAAAAACAGGGCTAATAATCGTTTTCGTTCCTTTCGTTTCAACAAAGAACAAAAGCCTGATCCTTCATCCTCAGGAGCAGTTTCAGTTTGGAGACCATCTCCAGTCTGGAATAAATCCAAGCCAGCTAGAAAGGCAAAGCCTGCTTCTAAGTCCACATGAAGGTGCGGCCCTCATTCCAGCTCAGCTGGTAGGGGGCAGGTTACGTTTTTTCAAGGAAATTTGGTTCAATTCTGTTCACAATCTTTGGATTCAGAGCATTGTTTCAGAAGGGTACAGAATTTGTTTCAAGTTGAGACCTCCTGCAAAGAGATTTTTTCTTTCCCGTGTCCAAGTAAATCCAGTAAAAGCTCAAGCATTTCTGAAATGTGTTTCAGATCTAGAGTTGACTGGAGTAATTATGCCAGTTCCAGTTCCGGAACAGGGGATGGGGTTTTATTCAAATCTCTTCATTGTACCAAAGAAGGAGAATTCTTTCAGACCAGTTCTGGATCTAAAAATATTGAATCGTTATGTAAGGATACCAACGTTCAAGATGGTAACTGTAAGGACTATCTTACCTTTTGTTCAGCAAGGGAATTATATGTCCACAATAGATTTACAGGATGCATATCTGCATATTCCGATTCATCCAGATCATTATCAGTTCCTGAGATTCTCGTTTCTGGACAAGCATTACCAGTTTGTGGCTCTGCTGTTTGGCCTAGCTACAGCTCCAAGAATTTTTACAAAGGTTCTCGGTGCCCTGTCTGTAATCAGAGAACAGGGTATTGTGGTATTTCCTTATTTGGACGATATCTTGGTACTTGCTCAGTCTTTACATTTAGCAGAATCTCATACGAATCGACTTGTGTTGTTTCTTCAAGATCATGGTTGGAGGATCAATTTACCAAAAAGTTCTTTGATTCCTCAGACAAGGGTAACCTTTCTGGGTTTCCAGATGGATTCAGTGTCCATGACTCTGTCTTTAACAGACAAGAGACGTCTAAAGTTGATTACAGCTTGTCGAAACCTTCAGTCACAATCATTCCCTTCGGTAGCCTTATGCATGGAAATTCTAGGTCTTATGACTGCTGCATCGGACGCGATCCCCTTTGCTCGTTTTCACATGCGACCTCTTCAGCTCTGTATGCTGAAGCAATGGTGCAAGGATTACACGAAGATATCTCAATTAATATCTTTAAAACCGATTGTTCGACACTCTCTAACATGGTGGACAGATCACCATCGTTTACTTCAGGGGGCTTCTTTTGTGCTTCCGACCTGGACTGTAATTTCAACAGATGCAAGTCTCACAGGTTGGGGAGCTGTGTGGGGATCTCTGACGGCACAAGGAGTTTGGGAATCTCAGGAGGTGAGATTACTGATCAATATTTTGGAACTCCGTGCAATTTTCAGAGCTCTTCAGTTTTGGCCTCTTCTGAAGAGAGAATCGTTCATTTGTTTTCAGACAGACAATGTCACAACTGTGGCATACATCAATCATCAAGGAGGGACTCACAGTCCTCTGGCTATGAAAGAAGTATCTCGAATTTTGGTTTGGGCGGAATCCAGCTCCTGTCTAATCTCTGCGGTTCATATCCCAGGTATAGACAATTGGGAAGCGGATTATCTCAGTCGCCAAACGTTGCATCCGGGCGAATGGTCTCTTCACCCAGATGTATTTCTTCAGATTGTTCAAATGTGGGAACTTCCAGAAATAGATCTGATGGCGTCCCATCTAAACAAGAAACTTCCCAGGTATCTGTCCAGATCCCGGGATCCTCAGGCGGAGGCAGTGGATGCATTATCACTTCCTTGGAAGTATCATCCTGCCTATATCTTTCCGCCTCTAGTTCTTCTTCCAAGAGTAATCTCCAAGATTCTGAAGGAATGCTCGTTTGTTCTGCTGGTAGCTCCGGGTGGCCTCACAGGTTTTGGTATGCGGATCTTGTCCGGATGGCCTCTTGCCAACCGTGGACTCTTCCGTTAAGACCAGACCTTCTGTCACAAGGTCCTTTTTTCCATCAGGATCTGAAATCCTTAAATTTAAAGGTATGGAGATTGAACGCTTGATTCTTGGTCAAAGAGGTTTCTCTGACTCTGTGATTAATACTATGTTACAGGCTCGTAAATCTGTATCTCGAGAGATATATTATAGAGTCTGGAAGACTTATATTTCTTGGTGTCTTTCTCATCATTTTTCCTGGCATTCTTTTAGAATACCGAGAATTTTACAGTTCCTTCAGGATGGTTTAGATAAGGGTTTGTCCGCAAGTTCTTTGAAAGGACAAATCTCTGCTCTTTCTGTTCTTTTTCACAGAAAGATTGCTATTCTTCCTGATATTCATTGTTTTGTACAAGCTTTGGTTCGTATAAAACCTGTCATTAAGTCAATTTCTCCTCCTTGGAGTTTGAATTTGGTTCTGGGAGCTCTTCAAGCTCATCCGTTTGAACCTATGCATTTATTGGACATTAAATTACTTTCTTGGAAAGTTTTGTTCCTTTTGGCCATCTCTTCTGCCAGAAGAGTTTCTGAATTATCTGCTCTTTCTTGTGAGTCTCCTTTTCTGATTTTTCATCAGGATAAGGCAGTGTTGCGAACTTCTTTTGAATTTTTACCTAAAGTTGTGAATTCCAACAACATTAGTAGAGAAATTGTGGTTCCTTCATTATGTCCTAATCCTAAGAATTCTAAGGAGAAATCGTTGCATTCTTTGGATGTTGTTAGAGCTTTGAAATATTATGTTGAAGCTACGAAATCTTTTCGTAAGACTTCTAGTCTATTTGTTATCTTTTCCGGTTCTAGAAAAGGCCAGAAAGCTTCTGCCATTTCTTTGGCATCTTGGTTGAAATCTTTAATTCATCTTGCCTATGTTGAGTCGGGTAAAACTCCGCCTCAGAGAATTACAGCTCATTCTACTAGGTCAGTTTCTACTTCCTGGGCGTTTAGGAATGAAGCTTCGGTTGACCAGATCTGCAAAGCAGCAACTTGGTCCTCTTTGCATACTTTTACTAAATTCTACCATTTTGATGTATTTTCTTCTTCTGAAGCAGTTTTTGGTAGAAAAGTACTTCAGGCAGCGGTTTCAGTTTGAATCTTCTGCTTATGTTTTTCGTTAAACTTTATTTTGGGTGTGGATTATTTTCAGCAGGAATTGGCTGTCTTTATTTTATCCCTCCCTCTCTAGTGACTCTTGTGTGGAAAGATCCACTTCTTGGGTAGTCATTATCCCATACGTCACTAGCTCATGGACTCTTGCTAATTACATGAAAGAAAACATAATTTATGTAAGAACTTACCTGATAAATTCATTTCTTTCATATTAGCAAGAGTCCATGAGGCCCGCCCTTTTTTTGTGGTGGTTATGATTTTGTATAAAGCACAATTATTCCAATTCCTTATTTTATATGCTTTCGCACTTTTTTATCACCCCACTTCTTGGCTATTCGTTAAACTGAATTGTGGGTGTGGTGAGGGGTGTATTTATAGGCATTTTGAGGTTTGGGAAACTTTGCCCCTCCTGGTAGGAATGTATATCCCATACGTCACTAGCTCATGGACTCTTGCTAATATGAAAGAAATGAATTTATCAGGTAAGTTCTTACATAAATTATGTTTTTAAAATGTTTTTTTGTTTTCAATGAAGTATGTCTTCAAGTGCTTTGTGAGTCTGGCAGTGAAACTGGTGTCGGTATGGGAGCGATGGTCATCTAATTATAGACACAGATTATGCAAGTAATATGTGTCTCTCACAGAACAGGGGGGTCGGATCACTAGGTATTCCTCCAGAAATTATGGGGGGTACTATAGAGGGGTATGTCCTTTTTACTACTCAGCATAGTGAGCAGTATTAATTTGATCAGTTTGTGATAGCATGGAAATTACCAAATATATGGTTTGAGCATAAGCATATATTACACACTGAGGGCATTAGACCAAAGACAAGCAATAGAATGTGACACTTTAGAATTTAAACTAAGTAGGTCATGATTTACGATTGCATTGTGCTAACGTTACACTTTAGCGTATGCACTTTAGCGTATGAGGGCATTAGACCACAGACAAGCAATAGAATGTGACACTTAGTACTTTGAATTTAAACTAAGTAGGTCATGATTTACGATTGCATTGTGCTTACGTTACACTTTAGCGTATGAGGGCTGTCACACCGCAGCACAATACCTAGCTTCACTGTCAGTCAGTTCTAATGGATAGTTTGATTTTACTTGTACTTTATTTCCAGACATCAGGTACATATGTGATCTAGCAGGTCGCATTATCAGAGTCAGCACACTATTGCACTTAATTGAAGATTACTTGATCAATTTTTTTCCCCCGCAAAATGACAGGGGCATGTTGTTTATATTGGTTGCCATGACGATGGGCGGCCGTTATGTAAAACACTTGTTTTGTATTTACACTGGTTTTGCACAATACTAGTATGTCTATTTGTGTTAATAACACTTAGCACACTATAAGTCTCTCTTTTCTTATTTTTTGTTTTTATGCCGAGAGATTACAACTTTTCAGTTTAGAATTTGACAACCGGAAGTGAAGTGGCGCACAACTTCCGGCACGTAGCACAAGTGGAACGCAGTATGCGGTCCAACACCGATTGTTTGGCGCCATGGATTGAAATTGTTTGAAGTGGTATGAGTGAGTATGTCACTATTTAAATGATGTTTATGTTTTATTTTAACTATGCTGATGAAGGAGGCAAGACCTCCGAAAACGTTACAGGAATAAAGTAACTTGGTTGTGAAAGTCCTGAGAGTGCATTTTTTTTGGCTACTATATATATATATATATATATATATATATATATATATATATATATATACTGTATATACAGTATATATATATATATATATATATATTTATACACACATTCAAACCTTTGGGGTCAATTAAACATTTCCTTATTTTCCATGAAAACATGCATAACATTTGTTTGAATAGGCAATATAGTCACTGACAAAGTTAGAAAAAATTAATTTTTAGAGAAATAAAAAATTTTTGTCCTACAAACTTTGCTTTTATCAAATAATCCTCCATGTGCAGCAATTACATCCTGGCAGACCTTTGGCATTCTAGATGACAATTTGCTGAGGTAATCTGAAGAGATTTCACCCCATGCTTTCTGAAGCACCTCTAACAAGTTGGATTGGCTTGATGGGCACTCCTTACGTACTATACGTTTAAGCTGCTCCCACAATAGTTCAATAGTGCTGAGATCCGATGACTGTGCTGGATATTCTATTAAAGACAGAACACCAGCTGACTGCTTCTTCCCAAAATATTTCTTACATAGTTTGGAGCTGTGCTTTGGGTCATTGTCTTGTTGTAGGAGGAAATTGGCTCGAAACAAGCGCTGTCCACAGGATATGGCATGGCATTACCCTGTTTAAATCTCTAACTTTACCACTACCAAAGCTTGACAGATGACGTCAAGTACTTCTCCATCATTTTTTCATTTGTTCTGCGTCTCACAAATGTTTTCCTTTGTTACCCGAACACCTCAAATTTAGATTTATTTGTCAATAACACTTTTTCCAATCTTCCTCTGTACAGTGTCTGTGTTCTGTTTCCCATATTATTTTTTTTCTTTTTACTGGGCAGTCTGAGATATGGATTTTTCTTTGCAACTCCTTATAGAAGGCCAGCATCCCAAAGCCATCTCTTCAATGTTGACATTGAGACTGGTGTTTTGCGGGTACTATTTGATGAAGCTGTAAGTTAAGGACATGTGAGGTGTCTGTTTCTTAAACTAGACACTCTAGTGTATTTGTCCTCCTGATCAGTTGTGCACCAGGGCATCCCACTCCTCTTTCTATTCTGGTCTGTGAAGGGAGAAGTACATAGCGATGTACAAGATCTTCAGTTTATTAGGAATTTCTTGCATGAAATAGCCTTCATTTCTCAAAACAAGAATAGACTGATGAGTTTCAGATGAAATGTATTTGTGTCTGGCCATCTTAAGCCTGTAATCAAACCCACAATTGCTGATGCTCAACCAGTCTAATGAAGTGCAGTTTTATTGCTTCTTTAATCAGCACAACAGTTTTCAGCTGTGCTAACATAATTGCAAAAGGATTTTCTAATAAACAATTAAACTTGGATTAGAAAAACGCAGCACAGATAATTGTTGATAATGAGCCTCTGTACACCTATGTAGATATTCTATTAAAAAAATAGTATTTCCAGCTTCAATAGTCATTTCTTTAATGGACACCTTTTTATTTGAATATGTTTTACATGTGTTTTGTTTATTTTAGCCCTTACATTTAACTTGTTATTTGAGTTATGTGCGGTCGCACTATCCATTGATATAATAGGGAACACTGAGGGACATCGCCCATGCAGACATTGTCTGGTAATTTTGTTTTACCATGGACTTGTAATAGCAGATTGTGCGATAATCTTAGCGTGACCCTGAAGTATTGGTAGCGCACCCTACACTTTCAATAGTGATCCACTCACAATCTAGGCCTAAATGTCCAATGATTTCTGTATCTGATATTAATTCTTTATTACTTGACAACTTTAAATCTGGTGTAGCGTTATTCTTAACTGGTTCCTTTATCAACAGTGAAATATAGTTATTTTTTAGTGTATTCTATCTATCTTCCTTTGCAGTGTTGATAGCTTGATTGATTTGTTTCAATCTATTTCAGGGTAGGTATTTGCAGAATTCTCTATTGGTAATAGCATTTGGGTAACTAATGTTCCTAAGAGTATTTTTTTTTATTCTTTTTTTTATCCCCACTCTTCTCCTGTCTCGTTATTATTATTGTTAGTAGTAGTAATAATAGTAGTATATTTATTAATTTATAAACCACTGACAAATTGTCTGGCACTCATAAATATCTTTTTTACTGTAGATTTTAAAACTTGCTTTTAACATACATGCAAAATCCTCCTCCTATTTTATCACTGCTATCCCTCATATATAAAGTATAATAATCTATGTTAAAGGGATATTCCAGTGTATTTTTTTAATGCATTATGTGAAGTGTAGGCTATTTTTTTTTAAATGGCAATATGTGCAAATGTTATAGTTTTAGAACTTCTTTTTTTTTTTTAGAAACAAGGTTTGCTTTTGAAGCGTATTTAGATCGGTCTAAAATACCCCAAACAAAGGAGTTGTTTTGAAATGTGAGGTAAGAAAAAAATGTACCAATCAGCTTTCATATGTAAATTTTTTCCCTTCAAGTTGTGAACGCGCGCGCGAATGCGCAGATGGACAATCACTTCTTGTTTTTGTGAAGGAAGTAGTGGCAGGATCGTGTTCATCACAAGTGCATAATTTTTCTTCTAAATCATCCCGGATTAACTAAATGTAAGTATTATTGAAATTGGATGACAAAGTCAATTGCAATGGAATTAAAGTGGCAAATTAAGTTTTCAAGCTATATCTTATTGCTCTTGCTATGTTCAAATTATTTTAGGGCACAATAAAAAAAAAAAGATTGCCCTCAGAAATATTAAAATGTTTAATGAAATTGATTATTTTTAAAATCTTATTTTTCCCTTCATATTGCGAATACAAGTTTTCCTAAAGTTATACTTCATAGTACTAATGGTTTTGGAAATATAAATAAAATAAAAGAAATGTGCAGATCTATTTTGTGAGGTAAACTTTGCATCCAAACATTTTTTCTATAACATCTTTTCTCGTTTATATATATATATATATATATATATATATATATATATACATACACACACATACACACATACATACAACACTGTGAACCACCTAAATTGCTCTGAACCTTTGTCACATAAAAAGAGAAAAAAAACGATGTTATAGAAAAAATGTTTGGATGCAAAGTTTACCTCACAAAATCAATCTGCACATTACTTTTATTATTTGCTATGCTTGAAAATCCGTAAGTGCCATAAAATGTATGTAATCAAAATAAAAAATGTCACCTATTTCCCTCTCTTTCTCTATAGATAGATAGATCTATACACAGATAGCCCTCAGTTTACTCCGGGGTTAGGTTCCAGAAGGAATGGTTGTAAATCGAAACCATTGTTAATTGAAACCCAGTTTATAATGTAAGTCAATGGGAAGTGAGGGAGTTAGGTTTCAAACCCCTCTCAAAATTGTCATAAGTACACCTAATACATTATTTTTTAAGCTTTATAAACAGTATCAAATAATCACGCAACACAGAATATATAATTAAGCTAAGTTAAATGAACAAAAAGATTTGCTAAACTGCATTATAAACCTTATGAAATAATCACACAACAGAGACTTTACTTACATTTCTTTCTATGCATTCCAATCTGGACTGATTTATAGACAGGAAGATCTTGTTCCTATGAAAGCTGCTCGATAGCTCATGTCTAGCTAGCTACACTGATTCATTTCAGCCTTCTTGTGTGCTAAAACACAAGCGGACAGCTCCACCTTCTGGCTATTTTAATCAATGCAATGCTTCTCAATGCTTTTTAATAGCAGTCAAAATTATTCTGAAACGGCGCAAATTGAACCGGTGTAAATCGAGGGCCACCTGTACATATCTATATTTACACTGATTTATATATATTTTTAAATATATATATATACTGTAGCCGGGGGCCTACCACTCCTTCCACATCTGTGCTGCCAATGCTTGGGTGCTATCCTCAAATAGACAGTATAGAGCAATTGTGTAGATGGAGGGCACTCACAGGACTTAATTCAATAAGTATCCTTTATTTACATTACTGATTACATATATTAAAGAGTGTCGACGTTTCGGCCTATCCTGAGGCCTTCTTCAAGACAGATTCATAATCTTAGTTAGTGCGGTCCGCACTCTCAAGACGTACTCCCGATGCAGAAAACAGAGATAAAATAAAATAAACATATCTATCTATTTATCTATCTATCCATAGATCTATCTATAGATCTATCTATCATATATATATATATATATATATATATATATATGATAGATAGATCTATAGATAGATCTATAGATAGATAGATAAATAGATAGATATGTTTATTTTATGCAATGTCATTACAATGATCAAAATATTTAATATTTTACTTTGTTTATATGCATACTTATCTATCTATATCTATCTTTTCAAATGTTCTTTCTATCTACATACATATCTATATACATATCTATGTATATATGTAGAGACATTGAAATATAATATATGTCAGACAAAGACTGAAAGGTGTTTTAAATTGGCATTTTTTAATGTTACATTCAATATATGTCTTACTCTAATATATATTTATTTTTTTAATTTAACAGTAACACTAAATATGTCTTTAAAAAGAAAATATTTATTTTGAATTGGAAAATACTAAAGAACTTGAAGAAATGCAGAGAATGGTAAGTTGGATTATAAAAAAAAATGAAAAAATGTAAAGCATTATACAGTAGTGGCCAAAATTGTGGAAACCTTTTGAAAAAAGTATATTTTTGAGGTTTGATGGCTCATAACACCACCTTTTTTTTTGAGTAATGCTATAAAATTATATATCAATGAAAAGATAATTTAATCAAGAATGCAATGCAATAACTTTTATGGAGGAATTTTTCTTATTAGAACAGCAGTTATAAAGAAGAAAAGTGAAACAAATAGAAAAAAATGATATATACAAAAATTCTCAACATGCCAGTTAATACTTAGTTGGGTAACCAGCATTAATTACAGCCTTACAATGCCTTCCCATGGAGTGAACCGAGTTTTTTAGTTCTGCAGCTGTTATAATGTGAAACCAAGATTGAATTATTGCTTCTATTAATTGGGTTTTATTGCTGGGTTGCTTCTAACAAGTTTCTTTAGTCGGCTCCATAGATTTTCGATTGGTTTAAGGTCTGGGCTATTCCCAGGCCATTCCAGCAGTGGAATATGATTATCTTGAAACCACTTTTTGCACACAGCAGCAACATCACATGGTGCTGAATCCTGTTGAAATATAAATGCTTTATTATCTTAGAAAAGAACACGTGCGGAAGGCTTCAGCTTTACTCAACTTTACATTGCATTGTACCATTTCATCTTGTATAAACCCAGATGATTTTCTTCTGTCACCTAGGTACAGTCTCTCAATTCTATCTTCTATCATCACTTGCTGTTGTGCACCTTTTCCTGCCTTTACCAGTCTGGTTTTGTAGTGATGGAGTCTCCTTATACCGCTTCAAAAATGTAGAAATGCCACCTTTGGTTAAGTTTCCACCAATATTTCTTCTAATTTGTATGTATAGATTTTAATATGTGCATATGTTTTCCTTTTTTAACAGAGAGCTAAACTTGATGCAGAGAGACATAGTCGTCCCTTGCCATATGATCCAAAACATACTCATATGTAGGATCCTCAAATTGAGATCAAGAATAATGAGCCCTCCACTAGCTCCTTTACTAAGGATGAATACATGAACCTAGAAAGATTAAACAATGTGGCTTGGTTTACTTAACTGCATACCAATGAGCACTGTACAAGAATCACTATGCTGTCATGAAATTGACAATACTTTTAATTTCATTGAAGATGTCAAGCAGTGTATCTGTTTCGCTGATTACTTTAAAGGTCGTATTCTTGACCGTGAACATATTAAAGACCTATATTGCTTTGCTGCAGCATATCGTAAATTACATTTACCACGTGTTGATATTTTACAGGAGAGGTCATATTTATTAATATTAATAATATTAATAATATTTATAATTATTTTGATAAAATTTTAAAATGTAAATGTTTATAATGTGTATTACTGTATATCTGTTGGTATGTGTCTGAATTTATAAATTTATGTATGAGTTTCTTATACACTTATACATACTCTCATACATACACACACATATACTCATACACATACATATACATACACACAAATATATTCACACATAAATACATACATACATACACACATGCACTCACATACAGTACACACTCACATACCTTACAAACACAATTACAGTACACACACATACATACTTACATACAGTACATACTCACATACAGTACATACATACACACACATGTACATACACATGTACATACACATGTACATACACATATACATACACACATAAATTCACATAATGTACATACTTGCATACAGTACATACTCACATACAGTACATACATAAACACACACAAACATACATACATACACACATAAATTCCCATTCAGTACATACTCACATACAGTTCAATCTCACATACATTACATACATACACATACATACAGTACACATATTCAGTACATACATACACATACATACGTTACACATATTCAGTACATACATACACATATATACGTTACACATATTCAGTACATACATACACATACATACGTTACACATATTCAGTACATACATACACATACATATGTTACACATATTCAGTACATACATACACATACATACGTTACACATACATACAGTACACATATTCAGTACATACATACACATACATACAGTACACATATTCAGTACATACATATACATACATACAGTACACATATTCAGTACATACATACACATACATACAGTACACATATTCAGTACATACATACACATACATACAGTACACATATTCAGTACATACATACACATATTCAGTACATACATACACATACATACAGTACACATATTCAGTACATACATACACATACATACAGTACACATATTCAGTACATACATATACATACATACAGTACACATATTCAGTACATACATATACATACATACAGTACACATATTCAGTACATACATATACATACATACAGTACACATATTCAGTACATACATACAGTACACATATTCAGTACATACATACACATACATACAGTACACATATTCAGTACATACATACACATATTCAGTACATACATACACATACATACGTTACACATATTCAGTACATACATACACATACATACGTTACACATATTCAGTACATACATATACATACAGTACACATATTCAGTACATACATACACATATTCAGTACATACATACACATACATACATACACATATTCAGTACATACATACACATACATACGTTACACATATTCAGTACATACATACACATACATACGTTACACATATTCAGTACATACATACACATACATACAGTACACATATTCAGTACATACATACACATATTCAATACATACATACACATACATACGTTACACATATTCAGTACATACATACACATACATACGTTACACATATTCAGTACATACATATACATACAGTACACATATTCAGTACATACATACACATATTCAGTACATACATACACATACATACATACACATATTCAGTACATACATACACATACATACGTTACACATATTCAGTACATACATACACATACATACGTTACACATATTCAGTACATACATATACATATAGTACACATATTCAGTACATACATACACATATTCAGTACATACATACACATACATACATACACATATTCAGTACATACATACACATACATATGTTACACATATTCAGTACATACATACACATACATACAGTACACATATTCAGTACATACATACACATACATACATACACATATTCAGTACATACATACACATACATACGTTACACATAGTCAGTACATACATACACATACATACAGTACACATATTCAGTACATACATACACATACATACAGTACATATATTCAGTACATACATACACATATTCAGTACATACATACACATACATACAGTACACATATTCAGTACATACATACACATACATACAGTACACATATTCAGTACATACATACATATACATACAGTACACATATTCAGTACATACATACACATACATACAGTACACATATTCAGTACATACATACACATACATACATACATACACATATTCAGTACATACATACACATACATACAGTACACATATTCAGTACATACATACACATATTCAGTACATACATACACATACATACATACACATATTCAGTACATACATATACATACAGTACACATATTCAGTACATACATACACATACATACAGTACACATATTCAGTACATACATACACATATTCAGTACATACATACACATACATACAGTACACATATTCAGTACATACATACACATACATACAGTACACATATTCAGTACATACATACACATATTCAGTACATACATACACATACATACATACATACACATATTCAGTACATACACATACATACAGTACACATATTCAGTACATACATACATATACATACAGTACACATATTCAGTACATACATACACATACATACAGTACACATATTCAGTACATACATACACATACATACAGTACACATATTCAGTACATACACATACATACAGTACACATATTCAGTACATACATACACATACATACATACACATATTCAGTACATACACATACATACAGTACACATATTCAGTACATACATACACATACATACAGTACACATATTCAGTACATACATACACATACATACATACACATATTCAGTACATACATACACATACATACAGTACACATATTCAGTACATACATACACATACATACATACACATATTCAGTACATACATACACATATTCAGTACATACATACACATACATACATACACATATTCAGTACATACATATACATACAGTACACATATTCAGTACATACATACACATACATACAGTACACATATTCAGTACATACATACAGTTTATATATAAGGGGTTTTTTTTATGTTCCAATTTTTTTTAGTGAGTTTATTTTATTTATCTATTTTTAATCTTATAGAGACTATCGGAGGCTGGCACATTGTGCTTTCACTCTTTGGATCCATGGCTTCCTAGGGCCAAAGAATCGTCGCCCTATTCCCTCATGCATTATTCTGAACCAAATACGATTGAAGTTTTCAGCACCTGATAAAATGTATACTGGTTTTCACACAGTTCAGTGTCGCGGTCAAGCAGAGGACTTGTTATATGAGTAGAAATATGTTTCAGTATTTCTCACTTGTAGTCATGGTTTGAAAATGTAGAACTGTTCAGTTTATCACATTATAATTTATTAAAAGGGACATTGAACCAAAGTTTGCTCTTTCATGATTCCAAAAGAGCATAAATCTTTGATCAACATTTTCATTTTAATTCTATTATGTATTTTTCCCTTTTCTTTCTATTACGGTTGCACCAATACCATTTTTTTATGACCGAGTACAAGTACTGATACTTGTTTTCAAATACTCGCCGATACCAATTACAGATACTTTTTTTTTAATGTCATGTGACATTTTACCAAGCACAATACAGTAATAATAATAATTATTTAAGATTCCTTCTTTATAATTATAGAGGACTGTAATTCAAAAGACATTATGAACAAAGTTCACTGAACATGTTTATAAATAAAAAATATTACAATAAAATATTAAATTTAAAGGGGTGATGCAATTGAGTTCTAGGGCTGTTATATAACATCAATCTGACATTTGTATGGAGGTTCGACCCTAAGTTGAACAGTCTTTCACTTTCCACACTACTGCATAGGGCAGAAAGATATTTTTGGGCCATTTTAGCCAGCGCTGGAAATCTGTTTATTAACAGTAATTCAGGGTTTTTTCTAAATGAGGTACAGTGATCTCTCCTACAATAATACAAATAACAGCAATTTGTATTGGCAGAACAGTAGTAAACAATTTTTAGTTTAGTCTCCACTCCAGTTTAAAATTAAATGGAAACATGCAGTTTGAAAAAAACGCCACAAGATAGCATATGGGTAGGAAGTGGAGGTATCGGTTTAAGTATCGGTACATTTGCACGAGTACAAGTACTCTGGCTAGTCAACCTAGGCCTCTGATAAGTCCATAGCGGTAAATTTAGTAATCTCCCATCTCTGACTATGCGGCTAGATCGGCTTGGTAGCTGAGATTCCTTCTTAGGTGGAGATTGATAAATTACACCCTGGCGGCGGGAGGTCATGGTCCTGTTGCGCAGGAAAAGGTCGCTAGGGGTGAGTCGTGGCCATAAAGGGAGGGGTGGTAGGCCTCAAGTGCACGTGGGGTAACCTCCCTCTCTCCCCATTGGGGGATGGTCACGTGATCTCTGCAACCCCTCAGCGTCATTTCCTTTCAGCAGAGACCCCTCTACTGCTCGTTCCCGTTGAGCCGTTGACCTCCTTGCTGTTCTGGGCTTACAGGGAGTGCAGAATTATTAGGCAAGTTGTATTTTTGAGGATTAATTTTATTATTGAACAACAACCATGTTCTCAATGAACCCAAAAAACTCATTAATATCAAAGCTGAATAGTTTTGGAAGTAGTTTTTAGTTTGTTTTTAGTTATAGCTATTTTAGGGGGATATCTGTGTGTGCAGGTGACTATTACTGTGCATAATTATTAGGCAACTTAACAAAAAACAAATATATACCCATTTCAATTATTTATTTTTACCAGTGAAACCAATATAACATCTCAACATTCACAAATATACATTTCTGACATTCAAAAACAAAACAAAAACAAATCAGTGACCAATATAGCCACTTTTCTTTGCAAGGACACTCAAAAGCCTGCCATCCATGGATTCTGTCAGTGTTTTGATCTGTTCACCATCAACATTGCGTGCAGCAGCAACCACAGCCTCCCAGACACTGTTCAGAGAGGTGTATTGTTTTCCCTCCTTGATGATGGACCACAGGTTTTCAATGGGGTTCAGATCAGGTGAACAAGGAGGCCATGTCATTAGATTTTCTTCTTTTATACCCTTTCTTGCCAGCCACGCTGTGGAGTACTTGGACGCGTGTGATGGAGCATTGTCCTGCATGAAAATCATGTTTTTCTTGAAGGATGCAGACTTCTTCCTGTACCACTGCTTGAAGAAGGTGTCTTCCAGAAACTGGCAGTAGGACTGGGAGTTGAGCTTGACTCCATCCTCAACCCGAAAAGGCCCCACAAGCTCATCTTTGATGATACCAGCCCAAACCAGTACTCCACCTCCACCTTGCTGGCGTCTGAGTCGGACTGGAGCTCTCTGCCCTTTACCAATCCAGCCACGGGCCCATCCATCTGGCCCATCAAGACTCACTCTCATTTCATCAGTCCATAAAACCTTAGAAAAATCAGTCTTGAGATATTTCTTGGCCCAGTCTTGATGTTTCAGCTTGTGTGTCTTGTTCAGTGGTGGTCGTCTTTCAGCCTTTCTTACCTTGGCCATGTCTCTGAGTATTGCACACCTTGTGCTTTTGGGCACTCCAGTGATGTTGCAGCTCTGAAATATGGCCAAACTGGTGGCAAGTGGCATCTTGGCAGCTGCACGCTTGACTTTTCTCAGTTCATGGGCAGTTATTTTGCGCCTTGGTTTTTCCACACGCTTCTTCCGACCCTGTTGACTATTTTGAATGAAACGCTTGATTGTTCGATGATCACGCTTCAGAAGCTTTGCAATTTTAAGAGTGCTGCATCCCTCTGCAAGATATCTCACTATTTTTTACTTTTCTGAGCCTGTCAAGTCCTTCTTTTGACCCATTTTGCCAAAGGAAAGGAAGTTGCCTAATAATTATGCACACCTGATATAGGGTGTTGATGTCATTAGACCACACCCCTTCTCATTACAGAGATGCACATCACCTAATATGCTTAATTGGTAGTAGGCTTTCGAGCCTATACAGCTTGGAGTAAGACAACATGCATAAAGAGGATTATGTGGTCAAAATACTCATTTGCCTAATAATTCTGCACTCCCTGTATATAGCTCTATGCCGCCATTTCCAGTTCTGTTGGCTAAAATGTTATTAAAGTTAGTTGTAATAAAAATTTGACCTGTGACGGTCGAATTTTTTTCCCATTAAGAAGTGTCTGTGTCTTTATTTATGATGGTTCATGGTTATACAAGTTACTAAGTTAAGTTAATATTTAAGTTAAGTTAAATTGTTCCCCTGCACTCCTGGAAACGCCCCGGTAAGCATTTAATCACTTATACAAATAACAGCAATTTGTATTGGCAGAACAGTAGTAAACAATTTTTAGTTTAGTCTCCACTCCAGTTTAAAATTAAATGGGAACATGCAGTTTGAAAAAAACGCCACAAGATAGCATATGGGTAGGAAGTGGAGGTATCGGTTTAAGTATCGGTACATTTGCACGAGTACAAGTACTCATGCAAATACTTGGTATCGGTACCGATACTAGTATCGGTATCGGTGCAACCCTACTTTCTATACTTTGTATGGAAACAAAATCTGGTGAAATTAGAAGATGCTGTTTACTTGCAGCACACATTTTAAACACAGCACTTGCTCATAGAGCCTAAGTTGTTTGTACTATCTTGTAATGACTCAAGTTGATAATTTGACATGGTTTCAAGCCCCACTTGTGCTCTGAGCAGCTGCTGTATTTAAAATGCTGGTGCACTGAGAAAATTTAACTATGCTACTAATGCACGTGCAGAGAAAAGTGCTAATGCTTAAACAGTGATAACTTTTACTAGAAGCATTTCTGTCAATACATGTATGTTGCAAAAATGTTTACATTCAAAGATGTAGTTCATCTATTTGTAATACAATTTTGATCGAAATGTCCCTTTAATATTTATTCAACAAAGTATAGGAAGATAACAAAACAAAATAGATAAGAGTACCTAAATGCTAAGTAGTTTCAAAATGTATTCTCTATTTAAATTATGAGAATATATTTTTTGGTTTTATATCCCTTTAAAATAAATATTCACTAGATTTTGAGAAAAAAAATTACTGTTTATCACATAGATTACAAATTTTGCGCTATAGAGGGTACTTAACAATGCGTTATTTCACCCTCCATAGCGCTGCCATTACGAGTTTTGAAAAAGCCGGCTTGTGCGTGCGATATGGTTGCGTTGAGCTCCATAACGCACAAAATACAAGTGCTGCTTTGATGTGCTCATGCACGCTTTCCCCATAGACATCAATGGGGAGAGAGGGTTAGAAAAAAACCTAACACCTGCGATCATGGAATGAAAAGCTCTGTAACGCAACCCCATTGATGTCTATGGGGGTAAAAAAAGTTAAGTTTTAACTAAATACCCCTAATCTGCTGCCCCGACATCGCTGACACCTACATAAACATATTAACCCCTAATCTGCCACTCTCGATATCGCCGCCACCAAAATAAATCTATTAACCCCATATCTGCCGCTCCCGATATCGCCGCCAATATACTAAAGTTATTAACCCCTATTCCCCCGCACTTTCAACATCACCCACACTATAATAAAGATATTAACCCCTATTCCACCACTCCCCGACATTGCCGCCACTAAATAAAGCTATTAACCCCTAAACCTCTGGCCTCCCACATCACTAACACTAAATAAAACTATTAACCCCTAAACAGCCAGCCCCCCATATCGCAACAACCTAAATTAAACTATATTAACCCCTAAACCTATCCCCAACGTAACCCTTAACCTAACCCTAACCCAAACACAAACAATTGCTCAACCAACTCTAATATTGGTATAACATGTTCATCAGTTGATGATTCATATACACGTTTAACCTTCTAATCTTTTTTAATTTTGAAAAGTAAAGCCTGTATTTTTCACCAATATATTCATCCACAACATCATTACATTGCACATCTTTATAAAGATTACTTTCTGCATTAGCATTTTGAGAAATAATTGCCAACTTTGTTCGAGCCTCCATAGCATCAATGCGAAAGTGCACTCTTTTTGGTCTATATTTTAATACTTTGCAATGAAAGACTTCCAGAGCTCCAGTGTGACAAAATTCTTTCAAGTACTGAAGGTTAAAATCTGATTATTTCTAATTACCATACACAGAATATGTATTTGTTCCTTTTTGTAGCCAGATACGGTCATCTAATTCATCTTCGGACATAGTACAGGGGTCCTAACGCTGCTTTTTACCGCCCGTGGGTATTTAGAGTCAGCCAAGAAAGGGTCTACCGCTCACTTCCCTACCGCGATTCCAGGCTACCGCAGATCCCCTTACGGCAATTGCGGATCCTATCTTTTAAATGGGATCTGCCTAACGCCGGTATTTGGAGTCTTGGGAGAAGTGAGCGGTAGACCCTCTACCGACAAGACTCCTAAAGATAAAAAAAGTCAGTAGTTATGAGCTTTATGGGCTAACGCGTGATTATAAAGCTCTTAACTACTGTGCTCTAAAGTACACTAACACCCATAAACTACCTATGTACCCCTAAACCGAGGCCCTCCCCACATCGCCACAACTATAAAAAAAAAATGTAACCCCTAATCTGCTGACCGGACACCGCCGCCACCTACATTATCCCTATGAACCCCTAATCTGCTGCCCCTAACACCGCCGACCCCTATATTATATTTATTAACCCCTAATCTGCCCCCCCAACATCACCGCTACCTTACCTACACCTATTAACCCCTAATCTGCCGACCGGACCTCGCCGCCACTATAATAAATGTATTAACCCCTAAACCGCCACACTCCCGCCTCGCAAACACTATAATAAATAGTATTAACCCCTAATCTGCCCTCCCTAACATCGCTGCCACCTACCTACAATTATTAACCCCTAATCTCCCGCCCGCAACGTCGACGCTACTATAATAAATTTATTAACCCCTAAACCTAAGTCTAACCCTAACACCCCACTAACATAAATATAATTTAAATGAAACAAAATAATATTCCTATTAATAACTAAATTAATACTATTTAAAACTAAATACTTACCTATAAAATAAACCCTAATATAGCTACAATATAAACAATAATTACATTGTACCTATTTTAGGATTTATATTTATTTTACAGGCGACTTTGTATTTATTTTAACTAGGTACAATAGCTATTAAATAGTTAATAACTATTTAATAGCTACCTAGTTAAAATAAGTACTAAATTACCTGTAAAATAAATCCTAACCGAAGTTATAATTAAACCTAACACGACACTATCAATAAATAAATTAAATAAAATACCTACAATTACCTAAAATAAAATAATATATATATATATATATATATATATATATACACGCACATATAATATTTTTGTATTTCGGTATTGTGTATACATAAGCTTTGTGATCTTATAATCCCCAATAAATGTGTATAAAAATATCCCAACTGAGGTAATTTTTTAAAAATGTAGAATGTTTGATTAAAGATTGTCATTTATTTAAAAAGAAAAAATAACCTTAAACTATCTCTTTTTACTTTTCAAAGTTACATTATGGGGTTATGTTTAAGAAATTCATATGCAATCTGAGGTAATTCTTTGTAAATTGTATAACTTTTTTATTTGATTCTTTTTTTTTTACCTTGAAAAATGTTGAAGTAGTTTGACAAGTCACATAAAGCATATGTTTTTATGTAGTCTGCTCTCCAGAGCTACTTTGACAGGGCATGTTGCTAGCAAAAAAGGGTTAAACATGTAGTTAAATCCTGTTGCAAGCTCTTACATAAAGTATATAACAAATTAGAACATTTAAAGGGCAATAATGAAAGAAAATGTGAATGGATCAATTTCACAAATAACATGGAGCCACTCGTTAATGTTAACAGTAGCGAAATGCAGCTCTGCCTCCTTAACCTGGCTTCTGACACGCTCTGATGACGTAATTTTTAACTGCGCATGCGTGCAATATGCGCGCTCCAGTTAAAAAGTTCATGAGGCTCAGCACCACTCGTATTAATGTATGCAGCATCGGTTTGGCTTCAGAAAGGTAAAGAAAACTGGGCAGTGGAAACAAACAAAACTACTAATAGATATATTAAAAAAACGGATACCAATTTCTAAAACATGTATATTACAAATGTTGTTAAAATCTAGCAAACTTCATCAAGCAACACATAAGTAATAAGGCTGGAATATCCCTTTAAGTGCCAAGACAAGTGTGTTCATCATAAAAATGGTACCTGTATGCATTAGCAGAATGGTATCTATACAATGTGTGAAAGTTTATAGATTACACCTCAAGGGGATGAGAGAGTATATGCAAATCTGGTTTATAGGCTAGAAATTACTCTAAGTAATTACATGGAGTGTACCATATAGTGGAACTATACTATATAGTATTTAATAATTGACATCCCTTTCTTTGGCTTCAAAGCAAGACAACGAGGCTATAAAAGCATTTCCCAACTAAAACCAGCTTTTGTATAGTAATAACTTGTAAAGATTTAGTCAAAGTAGTTACAACATCACAGGGAAAACAAACATATATTTAGAGAAAACACAGGGTATTCTAAATGAACTAATTCTTACACAGACGAAAGGTCAACCAGGATTATTTGTATTTTAATGATGTGGTAACAGTAAAGAAGAAAATAAATTATAATGAAAGAAGCAGCTTTGGCCATGAAAGAGAATATTTCTTCATAGATTATTTGTTTTAGTTATTTTGTAATAAAGGGAAAAATGTTGTTAAATATCCTTTTATCAATTTATCATCAACTGTGTACCTGTCATCTAAATGCTTGATAACATTACCCCTAAAGACTCTGATTTGGATGCAATATTATGAGCTGTACTGAATTAATAAAAATGAGTGTGTGTGTGTGAGAAATAAATGACATACACATGATATTAAATGGCTTTTTATTATATTTGCCAGTTTCCCACGATCAACCACAAACTGTTTATGTGCTAATACAATACTCAAGTGAAAATAATCTAGCTTGTTATTGTTATTTTTGTTGACAAGATTTGTTGTGCAGTACATTAAAAAACAATGTTATGCAGAAATCAATTTAAATTAACACTGGATAATTATATTTATTGTCAATGGTCTTACATCTTATTTGTTTACTTTCATTCTATAACTCACAGGTGTTTCTTAAAAACAGCATTCAATATTGACAGGGACAGTCCAAGCAAATATTACTATAGTTTAAAATATTTGGGGTTTTATGTTCCATTAACTCCTCTAGACCGAGGCTTTTTGTGCGCATCAGGTTGCGCTCGTATTACAAGTTAAAAGTAAAAAAAGTTGCACACAAGTGAAAACTCGTTACGCTTAAAAAGTGGAACTTTGAATATTGTGACCATGTGAACGTATTCTCCTATAGACTTCAATAGAGCACGAAAACTACAAGAAAAACCAATATACAGTATATAGAATGAGCCACTGGCAGTGTTAACTTGCATACATAATCATGGCAGTATTGTTATATATCTCTTTTTCATTCATCAAGGATTTAGGGGGACAGAACTCCCCCAGTATGCATTGGACGCTGTTCTGGACAGTGTTCACTTGAAGTCACACACCTTGTAAGAGGGCACCCCACTTGCAAACTGTATATTTATTAGATTTCCTGTTTTTCTTATGGAGGGAATTCAACTTGCTAAAAATCCTTCTGATGAGGGGAGATATTAATGTTTAAATAAAACACATGTCAAAGAAACATCGTCCAGGACAGCATCCAGGACAGCGTCAAATGCATACCGGCATTCTCTTTCTAAGACCCGGCACAACAGGGGAGCATACTCCAGGATAAGAGGCTTACTACAGGGGGAATGAGATATATAACGGTACTGCCATGAGTATGTATGCAAGTTAACACTACCAGTGGCTCATTCTATTTGCGAGAAAGTTATGACATCAGAGTTACAAAAATACCCCGAGAGACATGAAAGTTTCCAACTTTGGGGACTGCCAGAGATTTACCTAGTATAAATAAAAAAAATACACTCAAGGACAAAAAAGGAAATTTTTCCAATTGTTATTTACTGCAATGAATACTCTATACACTCAATTGGAGGGAAAAGATTTTCAATATCAACTCTCAAACTAATTATGTTTAATTTAAAGTTCCTCTATACTCGGTTGTGTGTTTGATGAGCATTTTCTTATAGGCATGTTATCTCATTTTTTACAATTATGTTTTTTTATGATACATAAGAGCAAAAGATATATAGATATATGTTTATACATACTAATGGCTAGATTACGAGTTTTGCGTTAAAGGCTATGCAGTGCTAACGAGCAGTATTTACTCACCACTCACTTACCTGCAGCGCTGGTATTACGGGTTTTTACAAACCCGGCGTTAAAAGGCAAGAAGTGAGCATTGAACAAAATTTTGCTCCTTACCGCACTCCAATACCAGCACTGCTTAAGTCAGCGATAAGCTGGTCGTACATGCTCGTGCACGATTTCCCCATAGGAATCAATGGGGAGAGCCAGCTGAGAAAAAGTCTAACACCTGCAAAAAGCAGCGTAAAACTCAGTAACGCAGCCCCATTGATTCCTTATGGGGAAATAAAAGTTATGTCTACACCTAACACCCTAACATGAACCCTGAGTCTAAACACCCCTAACCTTACACTTATTAACCCTAATCTGCCGCCCCCGACATCACCGACACCTGCATTATATTTATTATAAATTATTAACCCCTAATCTGCCGCTCCAGACACCGCTGCCACCTACATTATACTTATGAACCCCTAATCTGCTGCCCCCAACATCGCAGACACCTACATTATATTTATTAACCCCTAATCTGCTGCCCCCAATGTCGCCGCAACCTACCTACACTTATTAACCCCTAATCTGCTGCCCCCAACGTCGCCGCCACTATAATAAACATATTACCCCCTAAACCAACGCACTCCCGCCTCGCAAACATTAGTTAAATATTATTAACCCCTAATCTGCCATCCCTAACATCGCCACCACCTACCTACATTTATTAACCCCTAATCTGCCGCCCCCAATGTCGCTGCCACTATAATAAAACTAAGTCTAAACCTAAGTCTAACCCTAACCCTAACACCCCCTAACTTAAATATAATTAAAATAAATCTAACTAAAAATTCCTATCATTAACTAAATAATTCCTATTTAAAACTAAAAACTTACCTGTAAAATAAACCCTAAGCTAGCTACAATATAACTAATAGTTACATTGTATCTAGCTTAGGGTTTATTTTTATTTTACAGGCAAGTTTGTATTTATTTTAACTAGGTAGACTAGTTATTAAATAGTTATTAACTATTTAATAACTACCTAACTAAAATAAATACAAAAGCACCTGTAAAATAAAATCTAACCTAAGTTACAATAACACCTAACACTACACTATAATTAAATAAATTAACAACTATTAAATAAATTAAATTAAATTAGCTAAAGTACAAAAAACAAACAAACACTAAATTACAGAAAATAATAAACAAATTACAAGATATTTAAACTAATTACACCTAATCTAATAGCCATATCAAAATAAAAAAGCCCCCCAAAATAAAAAAAAAACCTTAGCCTAAACTAAATTATCAATAGCCCTTAAAAGGGCCTATTGCGGGGCATTGCCCCAAAGTAATCAGCTCTTTTACCTGTAAAAGAAAATACAAACAACCCCCCAACAGTAAAACCCACCACCCACACAACCAACCCCCCAAATAAAATACTATCTAAAAAAAACTAAGCTCCCCATTGCCCTGAAAAGGGCATTTGGATGGGCATTGCCCTTAAAAGGGCAGTTAGCTCTTTTGCGGCCCAAACCCTAATCTAAAAAATAAAACCCACCCAATACACCCTTAAAAAAACCTAACACTAACCCCCTGAAGATCCACTTACTGTTCTGAAGACCGGACATCCATCCTCAAGGAAGAAGTCTTCATTCAACTGGGCCGAAGTCCTCAACGAAGCCGGGATTGTATTTTTTTTTTACAGGTAAAAGAGCTGATTACTTTGGGGCAATGCCTCTCAAAAGGCCCTTTTAAGGGCTATTGATAGTTTAGTTTAGGCTAGGGTTTTTTTTTATTTTGGGGGGGGGCTTTTTTATTTTGATAGGGCTATTAGATTAGGTGTAATTAGTTTAAATATCTTGTAATTTGTTTATTATTTTCTGTAATTTAGTGTTAAATAATAATAACTATTTTACCTAGTTAAAATAAATACAAACTTGCTGGTAAAATAAAAATAAACCCTAAGCTAGCTACAATGTAACTATTAGTTATATTGTAGTTAGCTTAGGGTTTATTTTATAGGTAAGTATTTAGTTTTAAATAGGAATTATTTAGGTAATAATATTAATTTTTAGTTAGATTTATTGTAATTATATTTAAGTTAGGGGGTGTTAGGGTTAGACTTAGGTTTAGGGGTTAATACATTTAGTATAGTGGTGGCGACGGGGGCAGCAGATTAGGGGTTAATAAATGTAGATAGGTGGCGGCAATGTTAGGGACGGCAGATTAGGGGTTAATAATATTTAACTAGTGTTTGCGAGGCGGGAGTGCGTTGGTTTAGGGGTTAATATGTTTATTATAGTTGCGACGATGTCCGGAGCGGCAGATTAGGGGTTAAAAATTTTATTATAGTGTTTGCGATGCGGGAGGGCTTCGGTTTAGGGGTTAATAGGTAGTTTATGGGTGTTAGTTTACTTTTTAGCACTTTAGTTATGAGTTTTATCTTACGGCGTTGTACCATAAAACTCATAACTACTGACTTTTAAATGCGTTAGGACTCTTGACGAGGTAGGGTGTACCGCTCACTTTTTGGCCTCCCAGGACAGACTTGTAATACCGGCGCTATGGAAGTCCCATAGAAAAAAGACTTTACAAGGTTTATGTAAGTCATTTTGCGGTAAGGCCAAAGAAGTGTGCGGTGCCCCTAAACCAGCGCTAGGGAAAAAGCAGCGTTAGGACCTGCTAACGCTGCTTTTTCAGCCTAACGCACAACTCGTAATCTAGCCGATAGTTTATCAAGGCACCCAATTTTTATCTCCTTTGTTATTTTTTTATTTTTTTCTATTTTCATTTTTATTTATGTATCTATTCTTTCTTCATTAATTTTATTTTCTATTTTGATATCTAAGATTGAGAAATATACCTTTAGGCCTTGATTATCCAAAAAAGGTTTTTGCTAAATGTATTCAATAGCTAATAAATTAAATTGAATTTACTGTATATTAAATATTTTTATTCTGTTATGTCCATTCTTTCCATTTAAGCACTTGGGGGTCGATCCGATATAAATCGTCGCCCGCAAAAGCCGGCGACGCCAATATTTACGCTGATTTGGTATCCTATATACGGCGTAACCTAGAAGTTACGCGCGTATATTTCTGCCGTCGCCCGTAGTTTTTTGGGCCATAGGCAGGTATACCAAACCAGCGCAGTTTGGTATCCAATATGCAGCGTAAGGACTTACGTGGCGAAAATGGAGAAAACTTACTCCATTTTCACCTTGCCACAAAAAGCAGCCGTAAGAAGCCTTACGCTGACTATTGGAGCCCCGTAACTCCCTAAACTAACTAGAAAATAAACCTAACACCTAACGCATGCGCAATGTCTATCTCCCTGTCAACCGCAATCTTCTAAAAAAAACCTAACACCTAACGCATGCGCAATGTCTATCTACCTGTCAACCGCGATCCCCCCCCCCGAAATCCCTAATAAAGTTATTAACCCCTAAACCGCCGCTCCCGGACCCCGCCGCCATCTACATAAACTAACCCCCTACTGTGAGCCCCTAAAACCGCCGCCATCTACCTTATCTATCCCCTAATCTGACCCCTTACACCGCCGCCACCTATATAAAAATTATTAACCCCTAATCTAATCCCCCTATACCGCCGCCAGCTATATTAATATTATTAACCCCTAATGTAAGCCCCTTACACCGCCGCCATCTCTATTAAAATGATTAACCCCTAATTGAATCTACCTACCCCGCCGCCAGCTATATTATCTATATTAACCCTAAGTATATTATAGTTAATATAGGTATTACATTATATATATTAACTATATTAACCCTAATTATATTAGGGTTAATATAGTTAATATAGTTACTATAGTATTTATATTAACTATATTAACTCTATCTAACCCTAACTAAATTTATATTAAATTAATCTAATTCATTTATAAACTAAAATATTCCTATTTAAATCTAAATACTTACCTATAAAACAAACCCTAAGATAGCTACAATATAATTAATAATTACATTGTAGCTATGTTAGGGTTAATATTTATTTTACAGGTAAATTGTTAATTATTTTAACTAGGTATAATAGATATTAAATAGTTATTAACTATGTAATATCTACCTAGTTAAAATAATTACCCAATTACCTGTAAAATAAATCCTAACCTAAGTTACAAATACACCTACACTATCAATAAATTTAATAAACTACAAACATCTATCTAAAAATACAATTAAATTAACTAAACTAAATTACAAAAAAAAACAAACACTAAATTACAAAAAATAAAAAAAAGATTACAAGATATTTAAGCTAATTACACCTATTCTAAGCCCCCTAATAAAATAATAAACCCCCAAAATAAAAAAAATTCCCTGCCCTATTCTAAATTAAACAAATTTCAAAGCTCTTTACCTTACCAGCCCTTAAAAGGGCCTTTTGTGGGGCATGCCCCAAAGAATTCAGCTCTTTTGCATACAACAAATACAATCCCCCCCCCCCATTACAACCCACCACCCACATACCCCTATTCTAAAACCACCCAAACCCCCCTTAAAAAAGCCTAACACTACCCCCCTGAAGATCTCCCTACCTTGTCTTCACCACACCGGGCCGAACTCCTGATCCGATCCGGGCGATGTCTTCCTCCAAGCGGCAAAGAAGAATTCTTCCTCCGGCGACGTCTTCCTCCAAGCGGCAGCAAAGTCTTCATTCTTCCGGCGGGATCTTCAATCTTCTTTCTTCGCTCCGCCGCCGCGGAGCATCCATCCTGGCCGACTGCTGTACTTGGAATGAGGTACCTTTAAATGACGTCATCCAAGATGGCGTCCGCCGAATTCCGATTGGCTGATAGGATTCTATCAGCCAATCGGAATTAAGTTAGAAAAATCTGATTGGCTGATTGAATCAGCCAATCAGATTCAAGTTCAATCCGATTGGCTGATCCGAACAGCCAATCAGATTGAGCTCGCATTCTATTGGCTGATCGGAACAGCCAATAGAATGCGAGCTCAATCTGATTGGCTGATTGGATCAGCCAATCGGATTGAACTTGAATCTGATTGGTTGATTCAATCAGCCAATCAGATTTTTCTAACTTAATTCCGATTGGCTGATAGAATCCTATCAGCCAATCGGAATTCGGCGGACGCCATCTTGGATGACGTCATTTAAAGGTACCTCATTCCAAGTACAGCAGTCGGCCAGGATGGATGCTCCGCGGCGGCGGAGCGAAGAAAGAAGATTGAAGATGCCGCCGGAAGAATGAAGACTTTGCTGCCACTTGGAGGAAGACGTCGCCGGAGGAAGAATTCTTCTTTCCCGCTTGGAGGAAGACATCGCCCGGATCGGATCAGGAGTTCGGCCCGGTGTGGTGAAGACAAGGTAGGGAGATCTTCAGGGGGGTAGTGTTAGGCTTTTTTAAGGGGGGTTTGGGTGGTTTTAGAATAGGGGTATGTGGGTGGTGGGTTGTAATGGGGGGGGGGATTGTATTTGTTGTATGCAAAAGAGCTGAATTCTTTGGGGCATGCCCCACAAAAGGCCCTTTTAAGGGCTGGTAAGGTAAAGAGCTTTGAAATTTGTTTAATTTAGAATAGGGCAGGGAATTTTTTTTATTTTGGGGGTTTATTATTTTATTAGGGGGCTTAGAATAGGTGTAATTAGCTTAAAAATCTTGTAATCTTTTTTTTATTTTTTTGTAATTTAGTGGGGGTTTTTTTTGTAATTTAGTTTAGTTAATTTAATTGTATTTTTAGATAGATGTTTGTAGTTTATTAAATTTATTGATAGTGTAGGTGTATTTGTAACTTAGGTTAGGATTTATTTTACAGGTAATTGGGTAATTATTTTAACTAGGTAGATATTAAATAGTTAATAACTATTTAATATCTATTATACCTAGTTAAAATAATTAACAATTTACCTGTAAAATAAATATTAACCCTAACATAGCTACAATGTAATTATTAATTATATTGTAGCTATCTTAGGGTTTGTTTTATAGGTAAGTATTTAGATTTAAATAGGAATATTTTAGTTTATAAATGAATTAGATTAATTTAATATAAATTTAGTTAGGGTTAGATAGAGTTAATATAGTTAATATAAATACTATAGTAACTATATTAACTATATTAACCCTAATATAATTAGGGTTAATATAGTTAATATATATAATGTAATACCTATATTAACTATAATATACTTAGGGTTAATATAGATAATATAGCTGGCGGCGGGGTAGGTAGATTAAATTAGGGGTTAATCATTTTAATAGAGATGGCGGCGGTGTAAGGGGCTTACATTAGGGGTTAATAATTTTAATATAGATGGCGGCGGTGTTAGGGGCTCACTTTAGGGGGTTATAGATATAATATAGCTGGCGGCGGGGTACGGGAGCGGCGGTTTAGGGGTTAATAACTTTATTAGGTTGCGGCGGGGTACGGGAGCGGCGGTTTAGGGGTTAATAGCTTTTTTATTGTTAGGATAGTGAGGGGGGATAGCGGATAGAGGGTTAGACAGTGCGGGCTATGTTAGGGAGGCGTGTTAGACAGTGCGGGCTATGTTAGGGAGGCGTGTTAGACAGTGCGGGTGTTTTAGACTTTAGTCAGGTTTTATAGGCGCCGGCAGATTCTAACGCGCCGCAAGTCACTGGCGACGCCAGAAATTTGTACTTACGCAGATTTCTGGACATCGCTGGTTTGTCAGACTTACGGCACGTTGGCATCTGACGGCGACCTATATGGGATAGCTCGAGTTGCGAGCTGAAACTGCGGGCGACGCCGGTTCCCTCGCTTGCGCCGCAAACTGCGATCTATATCGGATCGCGCCCCTCTTGGTAGGAGCACACCTCAACTTTATTGCATTGTTTCAAACATAAATACATAAAAGTTAACCAGAGCTCTGAAGTAAACTTTGATTGCGCTTAAGCGAACGCGTTTACTTTAAACTCATAATTTGCTTGTTATTTCTGTTGTTTGCAAAAAGCCAAGAAATACCCCATATCACAGATAGAACATGAAGTTTAAAAACAACTTTCCACTTTGCTTCAAATTTGTTTTGTTCTTCTGATATCCTTTGTTAAAACCATACCTAAGTGGCTCAAGAGCAGCAATAGACTAATAGGAGCTAGCTGCTAGTTGGGGGCTGCACATTCAGTTCAGCAATCTCCCAGTAGTGCATTGCTGCTCCTTCAAAGGAAGGATATCAAGAGAATTAAGCAAATTTTAGAACAAAAGTAAAAAGGGAAGATGTTTAAAATGGTCTGTTGTCTCTTCCTTCCTTCCCTACTCTTCCTCTCTTCATTCCTTCCTTCCCTCTCTCCCTCCTTTCCTTTTCTCCCTTCCCTCCTCTTTCTCTCTCTCTCTCTCTCTCTCTCTCTCTTTCTGTCTCTCTCTCTCTCTTTCTCTCCATCTCTCTCTCTCCCTATCTCTGTCTTTCTTTCACTCACTCCCCTCTCTCTCTCACTCTCTCTCTCTCTCTCTCTCTCGCTTTCTCTCTCTCTCTCTCTCTCTCTCTCTCAATCTCTCTCTCTCTTTCTCTCTCCTTCTCTCTCTCTTTCTCCCTATCTCTGTCTTTTTCTTACTCACTCCTTCTCTCTCTCCCTCTCTCTCTCTCTGCCTCCCTCCCTTCCCTCCTCTCTTTCTTTCTTTCTATCTTTCTCTCTCTCTTTCTCCCTATCTCTGTCTTTTTCTTACTCACTCCTTCTCTCTCTCCCTCTCTCTCTCTCTGCCTCCCTCCCTTCCCTCCTCTCTTTCTCTCTCTCTCTCCCTATCTCTGTCTTTCTTTCACTCACTCCTTCTCTCTCTCTCTCTCTCTCTTTCTCTCTCCCCTCTCTCTCTCTCTCTCTCTCTCTCTCTATGTCTTGCTGTCTCTCTCCCTCTCTCTCTCTGCCTCCCTCCCTTCCCTCCTCTCTTTCTCTCTATCTCTCTCTCTCCCTATCTCTGTCTTTCTTTCACTCACTCCTCTCTCTCTCTCTCTCTCTCTCTCTCTCTCGCTTTCTCTCTCTCTCAATCCCTCTCTCTCTCTTTCTCTCTCCCTCTCTCTCTCTTTCTCCCTATCTCTGTCTTTCTCTCACTCACTCCTTCTCCCTCTCCCTCTCTCTCTCTGCCTCCCTCCCTTCCCTCCTCTCTTTCTCTCTATCTCTCTCTCTCCCTATCTCTGTCTTTCTTTCACTCACTCCTCTCTCTCTCTCTCTCTCTTTCTCTCTCCCTCGCTCTCTCTCTTTCTCCCTATCTCTGTCTTTTTCTTACTCACTCCTTCTCTCTCTCTCACGCTCTCTCTCTACCTCCCTCCCTTCCCTCCTCTCTTTCTCTCTTTCTATCTTTCTCTCTCTCTTTCTCCCTCTCTCACTCTCTCGCCCTCTTTCTCTCTCTGCCTCCCTCCTTCTCTCCCTCCCCTCCTTTAGTTTCCATTGAAAATTAGATTAAAATAAAATTTAAAAAAATATCATGTTACACCCCCTAAAAAATATAATAGCTAAAAAAAGGCTGGGGTCTTTGTGGGGGGCTGCAGAATTTTCAGTGCCTAGGGCAGTACAAAACCTAAATACGCTACTGCATACCTTGCAATTGCTTCAAACAAACTTTTGCAATTCTTGCTGTTGATAACAGTCACTTGACTTTTTTTTTCTCCTCCAATTCGACTGCAGGTTCTTACAATATAACCTGCAGTCAGGATTTATCAAGCAGCGGTCATTAGACCGCTTAGGTGGAGTATTTCCATCTCCCTGGTCTCGTCCGACCGAGGAGATTAACAGCGCCTGTGTGCGGGCAGGGGGCCGGATTGCACTTGAGCACAAAATATCGCTTGTGTGCATTGTTAAATTTGGGCAGTGGATTGCTGCTTGCTAGAGGAGAGCTGGGGGGGATCAGGGGCGCTATGTAGCCCTTACTGAGTGTAACGGTACCAACCGGATACCAAGGGTTAACACCAGGGAACAATGTCCTGCATAGGGAATCAGCAATTCACAACCCAGCCAGTTTTCAGGTTTAAAACAGAGAACTTTTATTAAGGCTCATATGCCCAGTATTTATGCAGGTCTGACCCCCCCCCCCCAGAAGGGGGGTTGAAAGAATGTTGTACATTAGATGAAGGGAACACACCCTTGACATGATACAATAGATTTACCTTGCTTAAGCTGATAACAATTTAAACACAAGATACATTTGGCTTTTCTTATCACCTAAGCATTTGCTCTCTGAGGGTGATTAAACAATGGACTGTGTATTAATAACATTAATGACAGTGCACAATAGCTGAGGCTAAAACTGAACACAGTTAACTCTTTCAGTGCTGACAGAAGGGTCTGTCACATCTACATAGCACAATATACAGCCTATAGACAAGCTTTCTTACGTTATAGTCCAGAAGTGGCTAGGTTTGCCACAATGCTCCCCCAGAACCAAGCCGGCATACACAGTCTGATCCCAACGGATCGGCTTGGGGATGTCCGGGGCAACAACTTTCGGCTCAAGTAAGCTACGGGGTGTTCTCCGCCATCTGCTCCAACTTGGCTCAGTACTGCCCCCACCCCAAACATGGAAGCGTCTCTTCCCAGAGGGACTGGGCTTGGGTAGTCACAGGGTTAACATCAGCGGGATCCATGGGAGCATAGGCAGAAACAAGGGGGGGCCAAGTCATTTCCAAGGAGAACATCAGCAGGTAAGTCCTTCTTGACCCCCACATTCACAAGTCTAGCGCCCACTCCCCAATCCAAATGTACCCTGGCAACAGGTAGGCGGAACACAGTGCCCCCTGCTACCCTCACAGCCATAGTGTCTCCAGTGTGCTGTTTCTCAGACACCAAGTTCTCTTGAAGCAAGGTCATGGTAGCACCAGTATCCCGTAGACCACTGACCTCCTTCCCATTCACTTTAACCCGCTGCCGGTTATTCCGGTGGGCAGCTTGCACGGGGTCTGCTTCATGTAGGCTGCCCCAGCATTCTGGCGCCTCTACGTAGCGGGCCGCAGGCTGAGGATTATGTGGGATTCCGCCGGCGGGTCTTCTCCAGGACTGTGCTTGATTTGCTGCGTTTAGGGGACACTCTGGTCTTTTGTGCCCTAGTCGCTTACATCCAAAGCACCGAATAGGTTGTGAGTAGCCCCGCGAATTGAACCGGGCTCTCTGAGGGTAGTTCGTGGCCGGAGGCCGCGTAGTATAGCGGTGCGCCGGGGGCTGGTAACTGGCCGCTGCTGGGGTGACTGGGGGTCTGTACTCCACTCTAGCAGTGGGCAATCGGTATACCGCTCCCCCTGCTCCTCGTACTGCCACGGATCCGCCCGTGTGTACTGTATCCGGCACCAAATGGGGAGCTATCAGGGTTAAAGTAGCTCCCGAATCCCGAAGTCCCTGGACCTCCTTCCCCTCTACGGTCCCCAGCTGGCGGGGATGTTGCCAGTTATCGGCGGCCCGGACCGACATCACCTCATGCAGAATTCCCAGGGGTTCCTCGGCTTGGGTGCTCAACACCTCATGAGCGGCTGGCTCCGTTTGGTAATGGTGAGCAGCCGCCCTTGGGGCCTGGTTCTGTCTGACCTGGTTCCAAGCTTGTCTGCTCCGATTTTGGGTGCACTCACGTGCCATATGTCCCCACTGCTTGCAGGTGTGGCATTGTATATTCGCCCGTCCGTTGTTAGGCTGTAGTCCATGGTGCCTCCTGGCATCAAAATGCTGGTCTGCTAATCTGGCTGCTTCGGTTAAGGTGAGGGGTTTTCGATCTCTCACCCATTCTTGGGCTTCTGGGGACAAGCCGTTAAAGAATTGCTCCAACAGCATCAGTTGTCGCAATTCTTCCATGGTGGTAGCTTGGCTGGCCTGTATCCACCCCTGAGATGCTTGATCCAGCTTGTGGGCCCACTCTGCATGGGAATCTCTTTCTGGCTTGCGCAGGCCTCTAAACTTGCGCCGGTATGCCTCTGAGGTAATGGCATATCTTTCCAAGATCGCTCTCTTCACTTTAGCGTAATCCTTGCTGTCCTCCCTGGGTACAGCGCGATACGCTTCCGCTGCCCTACCGGCTAGCTTGCCTGCTAGCACCGGCACCCATACGGACTGCTCCAAATCATGTAACTCGCACAGTCTCTCAAAATCCTGTAAATACCCATCGATCTCATCCTTCTCCTCACAAAACATTTTAAATGCATGGTATGGGATTTTAGGTCTTACTGTGTTGCTGAGTGCGTCCAAAATGGATTCTGCTCTGGAGGATGCATTCCGCGGACTGTGTGCCATCACGTACTCCTGCACATCTGCCATTACCACGGATAGCATATCCCGTGGTACAGGTTGGGGTAAAAATTCCAGCCTGGTCCTCATTTCCCTCTGGTATAGGGTCTCCTCCATGGCTGCTGGAGGCGTAGCGCTGCGAGCTCTGTCTCCCTCCATCAGCTCAGCAATTAATATAGCCTTGGGTTTGCTGCTGCCTATCTTTCCCCTGGCTTCTAGCAGTTCCTTTAACGTTTGTCTCTTTAGCTTAGAATAATCCATCTCCATTCACTTCGGTCCCTGGTACTCCTTCCATCTTAGTCAGTATTGTAGTAATCCCCCTCTTCCTGAGGTTACTGGCTTGTGTAGTTGCTCTTCTGGGCGATAAGGTTCATTCCGTCGCTTGCCACCAATTGTAACGGTACCAACCGGATACCAAGGGTTAACACCAGGGAACAATGTCCTGCATAGGGAATCAGCAATTCACAACCCAGCCAGTTTTCAGGTTTAAAACAGAGAACTTTTATTAAGGCTCATATGCCCAGTATTTATGCAGGTCTGACCCCCCCCCCAGAAGGGGGGTTGAAAGAATGTTGTACATTAGATGAAGGGAACACACCCTTGACATGATACAATAGATTTACCTTGCTTAAGCTGATAACAATTTAAACACAAGATACATTTGGCTTTTCTTATCACCTAAGCATTTGCTCTCTGAGGGTGATTAAACAATGGACTGTGTATTAATAACATTAATGACAGTGCACAATAGCTGAGGCTAAAACTGAACACAGTTAACTCTTTCAGTGCTGACAGAAGGGTCTGTCACATCTACATAGCACAATATACAGCCTATAGACAAGCTTTCTTACGTTATAGTCCAGAAGTGGCTAGGTTTGCCACACTGAGTTTTATATCTGCACCTCTTTCAGATTTTGTACTTTGTTTTATATGGGTATTTTGTTGCACAGAGAGTAAATCTTATTTCTTTATTATTATTAATAATAATAATACTTTTTTTTTCTTTGCTTATCTATTGGAAAGAGTGCTGAATTATTTTGCTTGTACTATCCTGGATCCATTCTAGAACAATTCAATATAGGGCTTGATTAAATTAGGGGGTGTTAGATTAGGTAGTTTAGATGTTAGTGTATTACTTTGCAATGTGGGTGGATGGTGGTTTAGTGGTTAATAGTATAGCTTAGATATTGTGATGTGGTGGGATGGCAGTTTAGGGGTTAATAGTATAGTTTAGATATTGAGGTGAGGGGGAATGGTGGTTTAGGGGTTAATAGTATATATAGGTAGTTTGCAATGTAGGAGAATAGCGGTTTAGGAGATAGTAGTGTACATAAGTAGTTTTTGATGTGGGGAGGTGGAGGTTTAGGGGTTAATAGTATAGTTTATATATTGTGATGTGGGGGATGGCAGTTTAAGGGTTTATTAATATATATATAATGTAAGGTGTAATCATCCACCAGCTCTGTGATGTCATCATGGAGGTGTGGAAGAGGACTCCAGTGGCAACCTGTGAAGCTCTGGTGAACTCCATGCCCAAGAGGGTTAAGGCAGTGCTGGAAAATAATTGTGGCCACACAAATTCGGACATTTGTGCCCAATTTGGATATTTCCACTTAGGGGTGTACTCACTTTTGTTGCCAGTGGTTTAGACATTAATGGCTGTGAGTTGAGTTAGAGGGGACAGCAAATTTACACTGTTATACAGGCGGTACACTTACTACTTTACATTGTAGCAAAGTATCATTTCTTCAGTGTTGTCAAAGGAAAATATATAATAAATATTTACAAACATTTGAGGGGTGTACTCAATTTTGTTGGATACTGTAGCTTACACTTATACATGCAGATTTACACACACACTTATACATATACACACACACACACACATACACTACATAGCTTACACTTATACATGCAGATACACACACTGCATAGCAAACACTTATACATGCAGATACACACACTACATAGCATACACTTATAAATGCAGATACACACACATACTTATACATTCAGATACACACACACACACTACATCATATATGGGTAGCTGTAATTTATTGTATGGGGTCCTGGGGTTGGCAAGCGGAACAGATGGCAGGCAACCCAGGACAGCGGGACAGACCCCTAAAATTGGGACTGTCCCGCGAAAATCGGGACAGTTGGGGGATATGCTAACGATATCGCTCCACTTGTACTCTAGCCCTAGGTATTTAATGTCCTTTTACTGAGTCCTTGAAGACAGAGATCTTTTTGACTCTTTTTACTTTTTAGTATTATGCAAAATAAGTGGGAATTTCTAAAATAACCTGTCTTGTACAGAGCAATGTTTCTTTCAATAGCTTGTAAATAATTTCCATTTTCTTTTTTTGGAGTTCTGTTGTGTCATCAAAAATCCTTTGCCTTTTGTTGTGGTAGTTCCTTATCTGATTCTGCTTTTAGATTAAGCCATGCTTTAATAATATGCTCATTGCTACCTCCATGAAAACATTGTATAATATGGTGATTGCAAATAACATACAATCAATACCATCTACCTTATAATTTACAGAACCATTTAGTGTCTTGTTTGCATTATTTTGTGTTAGAAATACCTAATATTTGAAAGATGAAAGTGTCCTAATCTGTGGTAATTTACTTGTTTTATAATCTCTGTTTCATTTCTCAAACAATCTGAGTATTGCCTCCAAGAAACACACATGCTTTACAGCCAAAGTTATTATGACAATTTCCTTTCTTGGTTTCAACTAAATATTCCCATTAATTATCTCTATTTAGTAAGCAATGAAATCTTTTTAAAGTGCTGCTAATTATTGGCAGAGAGTTTGTAGTTTATACATTTTAGATTTATTACACTTATAATCAGATGCAACTTTAATCACTAAAAGAACACAAAACTCCTGTTTCCCTTTCTTGAATCTAAAAGAGAACATAAACTCCACTACAATTTTGTTTTTGTTTTTTCTTTTCTTTCTTTTTATTTTTTAAAATGTTCCTGTTCTAAGTAAAACATCATTTTTTAAACCAATGTTTATCTACTGAGATTATTTTTACATTTGTTAGTTACTGTCCACCAATAGAGCAGTGGGTTTCTGCTTATGAGCCAATGAACAAAGTGATTGTAAACTTAAGCTCTACTCAACAATATTTGTAATAAAAAAGTAAATAATGGGCACTTTCATTGATCAAAAGGATTATAGACACTAAAATATATAAATAATAAAATTAAATATTCTGCCGTTCCTCCACCCGTAACACATTGTCTTTTTCTGCGTAAAATGATGAATCATGATGTAGCCAATCATAACGCGCCCCCCTTTGGCATCAAGCAAGTTAATAATAATGCCCCTGGCTTTGATACCAAAGGTGGCACTTTATGATTGGCTACAGCGTGATTTGTCATTTTACACAGAAAAAGACTATGAGGCCCATTTATCAAGCTCCGAATGGAGCTTGTGGGCCGTGTTTCTGGCGAGTCTTCAGATTCGCCAGAAACAGCAGTTATGAAGCTAAATCTAAAGACCGCTGCTCGATAACCCTGTCCGCCTGCTCTGATGAGGCGGACAGAGATCGCCACAATTCAATCTGATCGAGTACGATCGGGTTGATTGACACCCCCTGCTGGTGGCAGATTGGCCACGAGTCTGCAGGGGCGGTGTTGCACCAGCAGCTCACAAGAGCTGCTGGTGCAATGCTGAATATGGAGGGAGTATTGCTCTCCGCATTAAGCGATGTCTGTCGGACCTGATCCGCACTGTCGGATCAGGTCCGGCAGACATTTGATAAATGGGCCTCTAGGTGTTGCAGGTGGAGGAATGGCAGAACCACAATTATGAAACGACCTCCCGCACACTTTTAAGCCATCCCCAAGCCTAATATCCTTTAAGAGATCCCTCTCTATATATCTCAAAACAGAATGCACCTGACATGGTTGATTATATATTTCCTACCTGTTATATGTTAAATTTTGCATATTGTGTATTATTATTGTTTTTGTATTTTATTGTACTCTATTGTATCAATGCAATGTTTTGTGGACCCAGGACATACTTGAAAACGAGAGAAATCTCAATGTATCCTTCCTGGTTAAATATTTTATAAATAAAATATATAAGAAAATGAAAGGGTGATTATTTATATATTTTAGTATCTGCAATAAGTTTGATCAATGAAAGTGTCCATCATTTACTTTTTTATTAGAAATATTCTTCACAATAGAGCTTAAGTTTACAATGACTTTAAAGGGACAGTCTAGTCAACATTAAACTTTCATGATTCAGATAGGGCATGCAATTATAAACAACTTTCCAATTTACTTTTATCATCAAATTTTGAAAGCAAAACCTAGCTAGGCTCATATGCTAATTTCTAAGTCCTTGAAGGCCACCCCTTATCTCAGGGCATTTTAACAGTTTTTTACAGCTAGAGTGTGTTAGTTCATGTGTGCCATATAGATAACATTGTACTCATGCACGTGGAGTTACCTAGGAGTCAGCACTGATTAGCTAAAATGCATGTCTGTCAAAAGAACTAAAATAAGGGGCAGTTTGTAGAGGCTTAGATAAAAGGTAGTCACAGAGCTAAAAAGTATATTAACATAACTGTGTTTGTTATGCAAAACTGGGAAATTGGTAATAAAGGGATTATCTATCTTTTAACCAATAACAATTCTGCAGTGGACTGTCTCTTTAAGGACTAGTAGAACACAAACATGTACATGCAGGCTCAGGTGCAGCAATACTGGAAGCTTTTTGGTGATTGGTGGCTGCACATATATGCCCATATCATTGGCTCACCACTTTGTTCAGCTATGTCACAGGGGAATGCTGCTCTGGAGCTGAATTTAACTATGCGTTTAACCACTTTGAAGTGTTTTCATATGTGATATAATTCTTTAGATTTGAGTGCCTCTTTAAATATCTTTTTAAACCATGTAATTAATGTTTGTTTTTTATCAACTAGAACCAACACTCCGTTTATCTAACAATTATTATGCTTGCAATGAACTATTTAAAAATAGTCACAGAAACAATGACATTGCTTTATTAAAGCACATTGTCAAACAGGGTACTAATCAGAGATCTGGGTGTGCTGTGGGGTTCCTTGCGGAACATAAAATAGCTGAAAGATCCCCTAAAATCTCTTAAAGGGACTATGCATTCAGACAAGCAGCTAGTAAGAGTTTAATGTATATTTTTAATGGTCTTTTCTATCTATCTGTCCCACCACCCACTGGGAAGTCAATAATTGGGCCTCCCTCCTGCTGGCATAGCTTTTCTTTAGCCAATACTGTAGTATAGACATGTTTTAGCAAGCTTTTATTCCTGCCTTTTCAAATAAAGTTTCAAGAGAACAAAAAAAATGATAATAGGAGTAAATTAGAAAGTTGCTTAAAATTGTATGTTCTATCCGAATCATAAAAGAAAAAAATTGGGTTTTGCATCCCTTTAATTCCAAGCAGTCTTGAATGTAAACAGAAATAGTAAAGAAATCCTTCTTTACTTAGTAACTCTTAGATAAAGTTTATCACAGATGAATGGTGTTTGATTTAATTGCATTAAAAAAATGTATTGATATAATGCATGCATATTTTAATTCTCTCTAAATAAAATAATAATGATAGAACTATGACTATTACCTGATTTAGGCTTGGGGCACATTTAGATAAGTATCCAGTGTGTGTCTAAAAATCACCACTCCAAAAAAGCAATAACAAGCTTTCAGCTTTAAGCTTTCTACCAAGGTGTGGACCCAGGCCTGTCACTGTGTCTGCTATCATAGAAACCAACCTGCAGTGATATGATAAATAGAAGTAATCCATTGAGAAAGTCTAAAGGTTGTTAATAGGATAATTGAATGGGAAAGATACTTTATCTAATCTCTCGAAGTAGAAAGACAAGCTTTATACTGTTCAAAGTAAGTTTAGCTATAGACAGACTTGCAAAGCACGAAGCAGAGCCCTCAATATAAATCCTTGTTTATTTCAGCCTTACAAAAGAAAAGAGTTTAAATTATCTGACCACGCCTGAAGTGCAGCTTATGAATACCGGTCCCTCTATGGCTAGCACATAGGAAAGGTCATAGAAAAATATAGGGGCAGATGATTAGGTTAACTGGTGACTGTGATATTTGTATCTCGTACTGGTATAATTAAGTCATGCATTTAAATGTACACATAGCAAATTGTTTATTACAAATTCCATCAAAATATTTGTTTTCTGTCAATATGTTTATTTAATAAATATCATCAATAAATCCTGTTTCCAACAAACTTGAGTCTCAACAAGAGATTCAGATAGCTAATGAAAGTGGTATGGAACTGACATTTCTGTTGATTCCTATTGAATAACATATCGGCCAAGTCTAAACATTTTTAAAACAAATTATTTTTGTTGCAATTGTTTTTCAATAGCCAAACTCCACCCTCCACTTGACTTATTTAGAGTAGCCAATCTGGGCAGACCGCAAAGTTAGCCATGTCCATTATGTTAGCATAAAGAGCATTTTTTTGCAGTTATTATTAGTTAAAGCCAATTAGGGAAATATATATAGCAGGGTTAGCTTTGATAAGTCAGCAAGGTGCACTTCAAGTTCTGCAAACTAGAAAATCCACAATTTTAGGAGCTAAATTACATGAAAAGGGGCAAAATAAATAATGAAAATACATTGCAAAGTTGTTTTTACTATGTATAGCTAAACATTTTTTATTAAAATCTCAATGTGTTCACTGGATCTTTAATGTTAACATGGAATACATTAAACGGATCAGTAGTAAAACCAAAACATCAAGGTATATATAATGCAGAAAGGCTTTGGGCTCTCTTTATGAAGTTATCACCTTGAGGGTTAAATTATCATGGTCTGATCCAACAAGGATGAATGACAAACCCAGCTCTTGCGCAATTAGTTGCGTGACAGCAGGAGGCATCGCTGCACAAAATTGTATATGCGGGCAGCAGATGTATGAGTTTGTATTATTTTTTGCAGATACCATGGGTTAATATGAAAATGAAATGCACACCTAGTAGTGAATCACTTTAGATCCTATAAAATAAAAAATACTCATCAAACTGCAAAATGTGCAGAAAGTGTGACTAGCAGTGTACAAGACGGGTGTAGAAATCTAGTTCTCAAAACCACTAACGGTACAGAACTTAAGGTTCTGTCTGAACTAATTTTCTAGTCACTACACACTCCTTTTAACTCAAGTAATATACCAAAATGTTCTAATATGTCAGGATTTATATCTTCAAATGTCACCAAATGGCTGAACTGATTTTAAGTGGCATCAATTTGTTGCAAATTTTGATAATTGCTATTATTGGAAATAATATAACAAGTATACAGGTTTCAGCTATTACAGGAAATCAGCCCTCCTTTAGTCAACAAAGGTGTGTTGCCCTGCAGTCATATTTGATTTTCTCATACAAAAAGCCTAAACAATGCCTGTAAGACTATTGCTATATGTGCATTGAGACCTTTTTATTCTGTTGCATAAATGCATACACCTGCATTCCCATATACATACAGAACTGAAGCTACTGTACTGCTGGCCAGATTATTGCTATGGTGGGCCACATTTGTGTAGACTTAACTTATGAAACCATGTATACTTTACTTATTAATATACTAATAAAATAATCTTTAGTATCTATTCCCCTCTCATCTTGGCACTTTCAATTTCCACATGTCAGTCCATCGCTTCTAAGATTTACTAAATGTATTATCTACAACAGTTATAGATTTGAATTAAAATGATAAAAATGGAAAATGAATATGTTAATGAAGGGCCAGACAAATATCCTTGAGGGCAGCATATGGCTCATAGACCACCAGTTGACTATACTATGGAATCAAACTGGTCATGATGTATTGTTAAAGCTGGCCATGTTTTTAAACATTCTTGATTCTGAGAGGGCATGCAATTTAAACAACTTTCCAATTTACTTTTATCATCAAATTAGCTTTGTTCGCTTGGTATTCTTTGTTAAAAACTAAATCTAGGTAAGCTCATATGCTTATTCCTAAGCCCTTGAAGGCGTCATTTTATTTCAGTGCATTTTGACAGTTTTTCACAGCTAGACAGAGCTAGTTCATGTGTGCCATATAGATAACATTGTGGTCACTCCCGAGGAGCTATTTATGAGGCAGCACTGATTGGCTAAAATGTACGTCTGTTAAAAGAACTGAGATAAGGGGGTAGTCTGCAGAGGCTTAGATACAAGGTAATCATACAGGTAAAAAGTGAATTAATAAAACCATGTTGGTTATGCAAAACTGGAGAATGTGTAATAAAGTAATTATCTATCTTTTTAAACAAGGGCAAATAGTGGGTGGAGTTTGGCTATTGAAAAACAATTGCAGCAAACACAATGTTAATTTGTTTTATATACCTTTAGACTTGGCTGATATGTTATTCTATAGCAAAACACTGAAATGTATTGCAATTACTAGGTGTTTACTCTCCATTTAATGTGTTTTTACAATGCACAAAGGTTTTAAGAGTGATAGATGCAATATTAAATTAAATTGTATTATTAGGTCATGATGTCTCTCTTGCTCAGTTTTTTGTATTTAGATATTTTAGTAAAATCAGAGAAAGTGTAAATAACTAAGCTATGTTCTTGGATCTATTTTTCATTTCTTCAGCCCCTCCAAACAAAGCTAATCTTTAAATATATTAAAAGGACAAGTCATCCAAATGCACAGTTACTCTAAAGGGCTGCAGCATATCTGTAAAAAGCTGACTAGCTAATCTAACATGAATACCTTTATGTAAAATAGGAAGATATTTTACCTCAAAATGTCCTCAGTAGCTACATCCCATTGTAAAGGAATTTTAATCGTGCAATCAGGATGCTTTTCTTTTCTTTTTTTTTGTTAGGAAGCGTGCGCTTTATATCTCCCTCCTCAATTTAAACCCTTAACATCAGCCGACGTACCTTGTAAGTCAGCTGTCATTTTCATTCTTAGGGGTTAAATAGTGTGGGTCTCACTATTGCTAAACCTTGCTTTTTCTAAATGGAGTGAGGTCTGTAGTAATAGCGCATCTCGCCGCTGTCGCCAAGACCAGCACAATTAGAGATCCGAGGGCTGTAAATCTCTTAATGACCCACTATGTTCATGGTACATCTGTATTGTTAAGGGGTTAAGAAAGTTTACTATTAAATCTTGCAAATATTATGGTGAAATCGTATGAGATCACAGTAAAGAAAAGTGTGAACATAGCACCAGTGATGCTGGTTGGCTGTTTTTTTTTTGTTTTTCCGCCACACAGATACTGAATAACTGCTCTTTATTTGTTACATAGAGATGTTTATGTGATATTTTCTTATCAATATTTTACAGATATGCTGCATCACTTTTGACTTGTTTAGCATGCGGGTAACGTCCTTTTAAAATAAGTTAGAACATATTCTATTATACATTAAAAAATTATTCTATTTTACTAAACTATCTTATAAGTTTTTAAGATTATTTGCATAATGTTGATAATAACTGACTCTTTCATAGAGGGGGAACATAGCACAGCTAGTCAAATATTACCCAAAATCCTTTTTAAATCCATTGTGAATAATGAGCACCATTTTGTGATGAATCACTGTACCCCCCATGGCACAAAATGAAACACCTACAGTTGTGAACTACATATGTATAGATATACTACTGGGTAACCCTTAGCAAATAATCACAAATTTAAATAGTCCAGATGTGAAAATGTGGTGCTCTGTCTTATTATATATTCCCATTATATTAGAGTCCAAACTATTTAAAAATATATAAATATATAAAACAATGTAATAGAATATACATGAAACCTTGTTAATATTAAACAAACTGCAGATTATATTTAGTTCAGTATTTCTCTTCAGTTCATCAATTGGAAATTGATGTTTGCAACTAACAGCAGCCTATCCCATGAACAACAAGATGTGTATGTCATTTTGTATTGCTCAAAGGCAATTACGTCAATGATGCATCTGCCAAATAGAGCAACAGAAAATGTATGATGAGAAGAGTATTGGCTGTATGTTTCTATCCAGCGTATTACACCTAATTTTATTTCAAGATACTTTTCATTCTGCTTTTTCTAAAAATCACAAATTAAGGATCATTATTTATAAATTTATAGTATTTTAAGACATAAGTTTAACTATTTTTCTTTTGAAACTAAGGACAACAGTGGAACTGGTACATGGGGTTAAAAAAAAAATCACTGGCTAATTCGGACGTCATATAACACTTGTTTGGTGACCACTGACAAGAACAAAAAAAAAACAAAGGAAAAAATATAAGATGCAATAAATAAAAATAACTGGAATTCCCCATTAACGTTATAATTATTAAAGTTATTATTGTTATTAATAAAAGTTATTAATAGTTATTAAAGGGTCACCACACTACACAGTGCTAAATTCATGATTAAAGAAAAATCCAATAAATTACTATTAGACTAGAATGTGCAAATTGGTTATGGAGGACAAGGCCTTGCTAAAAAGAGATTACAGTCTAGAATTATGTTATGCACCAAAGCTGTATCTAAGGGGCCAATTCTCTAAAGCTCTCTATGCTGATGAGATTCTATAAGAATGTTTGCCAGCCTTACTATTTCCATGGTGGTATTCTATAAAGTCACTTATTACCCTGAAAACATGGTGTCACACTAAGGGCGCATACTGCATTTTCATATAGGAAGGAGATTGATAGATTACAAAAGTGCACAATTAAATTTGCCATTTAAAAATCTAAGAAAATGAATAATTGAACCATTCACATAAAAAAATATACATGAAAGGATTATATTATTAATGTGTGTGCATCATAAATCGTAACAAAATTCTTCATCAAATATTTTATTTTATTAAAAATGTAGAATAAATCGTATCAAATATGCAGAATGTAAATTGTAATTTAAGTACACTGAATGTGCAAATAAACAGAAATGTTTAAGTATAAAATACAAAGTGTAAATGTTGTTTTTGTGAACATAGGAGTTCCAGGGGCGTTTATGAAATTGTCTCTCAAATCCCAGCATAATTCTGTAAAGATTTTCACATTGCAGATCTCACAGTTTTTTCTCTCCATTTAGGAGATGATGAGCTTTTCTCAAAACACTCAAAATACTTAATACCTAAATAGAAAAATATGTGCATATGAAAATAGAATGATTATAAGATACTATATCAAAAAGCAGCATAGTGTGATTTATATTGGCTGCAAGAGTTTGTAAATTGCCCCCCTGCTCACTGCTAACTTCTCTCTATAGATCTGGGTCCCTTTCCAGTGAGCTCCATTGTTTTATATAGGAGTCATCTCACCACTTGGGGACAGGGACTGCCTCTTTTTTACAATAATTCCACCATGGCAGCCCCTGCCAGGGTAAGTGAAAAATCACATCTGATCTGCAGAGGTTTTGATAATTATCCCCTAAGGATGAATGCTCTGATATAAAACTTACATTTTTAGTTTGAGTTGTGTGCACCAGCATTGTGACAATTAATAGTATTGACCTTTTGTATTGATTTTTGTATATATTAGCACTTTGCATATGAGGCTGCTTATCGAAAGAATAAGTTATATTTTGTTCACAAACTTCAAATGATCAATTATTTCCCTAAAAAGTGTTATTTCCCATTTTAATTCTATGCAGCAGAGCTAATATGTTTACATTAATTTGATATAAATCAATTTCCAAATGTGACAGCATATTAAAATATCGTTGTACAATCAATTAGAACCTATCCCAGAAAAATATATAGTAGTTGCATACAGAGGGAAATCGGAGTGAGTGAGTGAGAAAGAACCACACTATGCATCAAACAGAGGGTGGTAAGGGGATAGATATGTCTTACACATATGAAAGAGAAGCAATTAAACATGCTGAAATATTTTAACATGAAAGGGTTAAATTAAAGCAGTACATATAGAAACTATAATATAAAAGGAAATTGATACAAAGGACAGCAAACATTGGAAGTCACATTATGTCCCTAGACCAATTTAATGTTTATGATTTAGACAGAGTGTGTAATTTTAGCCTTTATTGAAAATAAAACCTAGGTAGGCTTGGAAGCAGGCATGTGTCCTTAGCGGTCTATAACAGCAGTGTTTGCAACAATGTAAAACATTGCTACAATGTTGCAAACTCTGCTGTTGTAAAAGTTCTAAAGACACTCTCGGCTCCTGTGACGCTACCTATGTTTACTATTCAAGGAAAATTTCAAAACAAAAAATAAATTTGATAATAAAAGTAAATTGGTGCAGTGCACAATTGATACAGTTCTATAAATTCTCACTGTCTGATAGGGTACACCTTAAACAGTTCTGTAGAATTTAGGCATTACAAAAAAAAAAATTTCTTTCTGCATTAATGACATTTATCTTTCTGTTACCATTGTGAAATATATTTCTACTAGTCATACAAATATTCTAAATTAACATCTTTTTAGATCTCTCAGTAAAGCCGTATGCTCAATATATTATGCATGTATATTTAAATTATTAATTGTAAATGTTAGCTGCAGTGAGGAAATGTCTAAGAATCTATCCGTTATGCTTTTCATTATGTCCCTTATGAAGTGCCTTAAAATAACAAAGAAAAAATAAAACATTTGTTTGTTTTTTTTCTGTTATTAATATATATATATTTTAATGTGATTACTTCAGACAAATTATATGATGAAATTACAATGCCCCTGTTTTCTCTTTTTAAAGAACATGACTATTAGATTTTCCCTAGAAAAGTGCTACAGTAACAATAAGTGATAAGTGATATTTTCCACTGATAGGTTTAGATCAGGAAACACACAATGACATTATTGACACTGAAAATAGTATCTGCCTGGGTCATAACTGAGTATATAATTCCTGGCTTTAAAAGTAGTTAGAATGAAAGTCTTAACATACTTAGCACTATTAAAATGTTATACACAAACTTGCCCACGCCATACCATTGGGAATATTTTAGCTGCCTTTACATGTATTTGGGAAAATCCCATGTTTCCTAATAAATTCATTAGCACCAAAATGGGCAAGTATATAATCTGTTTCTGTATAAACATTTGTAAATTGAAAAGCTATTGATACTGACTTTTTCCTTTTAATTTGCCCTGTAAATTACACTGAAACTTTAGTTTTTTGTCTTTATTGCTAGCATGTTTAGTATACTGTGAATAGATTAGAATTAGGCATTTCAATCTGAAGTTGCAACACAGAAAGTATGGATATTTTTTGTTATACATCTTCTGGGTGTGTTTGTCCTGCAAAAACACTGTTGACTATTCATTGCATATTTGTCAAATTCTCAAATTTATAAATGCATACAGCAATTTGACAAATACCAAACAATGTTCAGCAAGAAGCAGGCATCTTTTTTTTCAAGCAAGCTGAAGTCACTTTCAAAAACAGAGCATGTGCAAAATCACAAGTATGAACAGTAAGTATATAAAGAAATGTAAATAAATATAGTGAATCTCGCTTTTGCTTTCTGTATGCACTCCTTTTAATGCTGGAACTGGTTCTTACGTTTTTAAAAGAAATGTTTGGGAACAGAAAGCAGACACAGCTTACATATTAAGGAAATCTTATTTTGAACAAATAATAATTTGATAGATGTGAAATTTTTTCTTTCATTTTTATTAAATTCTAATGAGTTTAAAAAAAAAAAAATACTAGAAATTTAGGTCCTCAATATTTTGAAAGTCAAATAAAATACTAACCTGTTCTGTAGTTGTTACTTAAACTCTAGAACAGCAACAGACCTACTGTTTCCCCCCCCCCCCTGACATCTATAAGCTGTGAATAGAGGAAGCAGCACCCAGAACGGAATTGGCAAATAGTCCTCTACTCAAGATATTTATTTTCTATATAATTGTTCTAGAACTTTCTAATAAAATATCCTTTATCTTATCTACACATGTTTTAAAGATTAAATCAATAATGTTCAAACAAAATGTACACACCCCAAATAGTAAACAAAAACATTTCATGGGGACATAAAGATTATAACGCCATCTATGGTGGATGCTGTTTATTGGATGCTGGATATTTTACATTGTATACTCACTATTACAGCATAATACGAATAAAAAAGTAAGTAATTCTCTAATACAAATCCCATGCCATTTTTTTTTTAATTATTTGTAGACAGCCAAATTGCTATGCTTCTAATAGCAATTTGGCTTTCCGTAAATAATTGACTTGCAGCTGATTTCAAACTAATTTGTCAAATCCAGCAGACTCCAGAGTTGGGGATTTTCATTCACAAACTCCCCACTTAACTGCTATATTTAAGACTTAAAAACCTAATTATAGCAAGTCTCAAGTGTAAAATGTTTATCAGATAAACCTATTAGACAATAATTATGACAAATTACCTGGATAAATACAATTATTAAAACACTCCCCCATACCCTATTATATACTATAAATTTAAAATAGACATTCATATGTGTTTGTGTATGTATATATATATATATATATATATATATATATATATATTACTCATTAAATATTTTTTTCAAATGACTGCAAAGACAATTAAAAGCACATGTTTTTTTAAACCAATCAAATTAAGAGATTGACTAGTCAGTTTACATGTTGGTCAAAAGGGGACAAAACACGCTGCTGCTCAGGCAAACCCTCCAGTGCTCAGATCGGCTCTGAGGTAAGGCACTGCGTATGGGATAAACTAAAACAACAGGGTGCATCACTACAAAGGCAGACAGCCATTCTGCCGCACAGGATTCAATCAAAGCATCGAATCAAAACCTTAAAAGAATGAGCTCGGCAACAGGTCTGAGACCTTTACCTACACTGTTACCATGTTCCATTTTAAGATTTTGAAAAAGAGTAGCTTTTTCTTTTTACCTGACTAGTGCACATGTTGCTTTGATTGATATGATTGATATGTCAGTCAAACTCTGATGTTTTTCAGCTTTGCCATAGTAGGTTTCATTTTTAGATAGTAGACAAGTTACACCATCTTCTAATGACTGTTGGCTTTTTCATGAGCCCATGGTGAATTCACAGTATACCTCACAAAAGTTATTGTAAGTGAATACAAGTCCCTGATTAATAGATAATTAAATATGACAGGAGGCCACCAAGAATTGTGCAAGTTAACAAATGTTGTCATCTTACTGGTTTGACATATCCTGTCAGTGTAAAAGAAATTTTATCCAATCCTGTTTGGTTCTCTAAAGGAAAACCAACTAAAAACATTGGTGTTAAAGGGACAGTAAACACCTTCGGCTAGATTACAAGTTTTGTCGGTAAAAACTTGCGTTGCTAACGCTCCTTTTTTTTCCAGCACGCACTTTAAACAATGCTGGTATTACAAGTTTTCTGAATGGCTGTGTTAGCCTCAGAAAAGTGAGCATTGAGCAAATTTAGTGCCACTTCTCCCGGTAATTCCAGCCTTACTTAAGTCAGCGGTAAGCTGGCTAAACGTGCTCCTGCACGATTTCCCATAGGAAACAATTGGGCTGAGACAGCTGGAAAAAACCTAACACCTGCAAAAAAGCAGCGTTCAGCTCTTAACCCAGCCCCATTGTTTCCTATGGGAAAATACTTCTAATGTCTACACCTAACACCCTAACATGAACCCCGAGTCTAAACACCCCTAATCTTACACTTATTAACCACTAATCTGCCGCCCCCAACATCGTCACCACCTGCATTATATTTATTAACCCCTAACCTGCCACCCCCAACGTCGCTGCAACCTACCTACATTTAGTAACCCCTAGACTGCCGACCGGACATCGCCGCCACTATAATAAATGTATTAACCCCTAAACCACCGCACTCCCGCCTCCCAAACACTATAATAAATTTTATTAACCCCTAATCTGCCGTCTCTAACATCGCCGCCACCTACCTACAATTATTAACCCCTAATCTGCTGCCCCCAACATTGCCGCTACTATAATAAAGTTATTAACCCCTAAACCTAAGTCTAACCCTAACCCTAACACCCCCCTAAGTTAAATATAATTTAAATAAATCTAAATAAAATTACTATAATTAAATAAATTATTCCTATTTAAAACTAAATACTTACCTATAAAATAAACCCTAAGCTAGCTACAATATAACTAATAGTTACATTGTAGCTATTTTAGGATTTATTTTTATTTTACAGGCAACTTTGTATTTCTTTTAACTAGGTGCAATAGTTATTAAATAGTTATTAACTATTTAATAACTACCTAGCTAAAATAAATAGAAAATACCTGTAAAATAAACCCTAACCTAAGTTACAGTTACACCTAAGACTACTCTATAAATAAATTAATTACCTAAATTAAATTAAACTAATTACAATTAAATTAAATAAACTAAATTACGAATGAAAAACCACTAAATTACAGAAAATAACAAAGAAATTACAATTTATTTAAACTAATTACACCTAATCTAATCGCCCTAATAAAGTAAAAAAGACCCCCAAAATAAAAAAAATTCCCTACCCTATACTAAATTACAAATAGCCCTTAAAAGGGCCTTTTGGGGGGCATTGCCCCTAAGTAATCAGCTCTGTTACCAGCACTTAAAAGGGCTTTTTGCGGAGCATTGCCCCAAAGTAATCAGCTCTTTTACATCTTCCTCGACCGACGACTAGACGACGAATGACGGTTCCTTTAAATGACGTTCAATCCGATTGGCTGATCCTATCAGCCAATCAGATTGACCTCACATTCTATTGGCTGATCGGAACAGCCAATAGAATGTGAGGTCAATCCGATTGGCTGATTGAATCAGCCAATCAGATTTTACCTTAATTCCGATTGGCTGATAGAATCCTATCAGCCAATTGGAATTCGAGGGACGCCATCTAGGATGACGTCATTTAAAGGAACCGTCATTCGTTGTCTAGTCGTTGGTCGAGGAGGATGTTCCGCGTCAGAGGTCTTCAAGATGGTGCCGCTCCGCTCCGGGAGGATGAAGAAAGAAGATGCCGCTTGGATGAAGACTTCTTCCGGTCTGGATGTCCTCTTCTGCCAGGATAGGATGAAGACTTCGGACCCTCTGGAGGACCTCTTCTTGCCGGATTGGATGAAGAGTTCGGCCCGGCTGGGTGAAGACGGCTCAAGGTAGGGTGATCTTCAGGGGTTTAGTGTTAGGATTTTTTAAGGGGGGATTGGGTGGGTTTTAGAGTAGGGGTATGTGGGTGGTGGGTTTTAATGTTGGGGGGTTATTGTATTTTCTTTTACAGGTAAAAGAGCTGATTACTTTGGGGCAATGCCCCACAAAAAGCCCTTTTAAGGGCTGGTAAAAGAGCTGATTACTTTGGGGCAATGCCCCGCAAAAGGCCCTTTTAAGGGCTATTTGTAATTTAGTATAGGGTAGGGAATTTTTTTATTTTATTAGGGGGACTAGATTAGGTGTAATTAGTTTAAATAAATTGTAATTTCTTTTTTATTTTCTGTAATTTAGTGGGGTTTTTTTTTTCGTAATTTAGTTTATTTAATTTAATTGTAATTATTTTAATTTAATTTAGGTAAATAATTTATTTATAGAGTAGTGCTAGGTGTAATTGTAACTTTGGTTAGGGTTTATTTTAAAGGTATATTTGTATTTATTTTAGCTAGGTAGTTATTAAATAGTTAATAACTATTTAATAACTATTGTACCTAGTTAAAATAAATACAAAGTTGCTTGTAAAATAAAAATAAATCCTAAAATAGCTACAATGTAATTATTAGTTATATTGTAGCTATATTAGGGTTTATTTTATAGGTAAGTATTTAGTTTTAAATAGGAATAATTTATTTAATTATAGTTATTTTATTTAGATTTATTTAAATTATATTTAACTTAGGGGGGTGTTAGGGTTAGGGTTAGACTTAGGTTTAGGGGTTAATAACTTTATTATAGTAGCGCCGATGTTAGGGACGGCAGATTAAGGGTTAATAAAATTTATTATAGTGTTTGGGAGGCGGGAGTGCGGCAGTTTAGGGGTTAATACATTTATTATAGTGGCGGCGATGTCCGGTCGGCAGATTAGGGGTTAATAAGTGTAGGTAGGTGGCGGCAACATTGGGGGGGGGGGGCGATTAGGGGTTAATAAATATAATGTAGAGTAGTGCTAGGTGTAATTGTAACTTAGGTTAGGGTTTATTTTAAAGGTATATTTGTATTTATTTTAGCTAGGTAGTTATTAAATAGTTAATAACTATTTAATAACTATTGTACCTAGTTAAAATAAATACAAAGTTGCTTGTAAAATAAAAATAAATCCTAAAATAGCTACAATGTAATTATTAGTTATATTGTAGCTATATTAGGGTTTATTTTATAGGTAAGTATTTAGTTTTAAATAGGAATAATTTATTTAATTATAGTTATTTTATTTAGATTTATTTAAATTATATTTAACTTAGGGGGGTGTTATTGTTAGGGTTAGACTTAGGTTTAGGGGTTAATAACTTTATTATAGTAGCGCCGATGTTAGGGACGGCAGATTAAGGGTTAATAAAATTTATTATAGTGTTTGCGAGGCGGGAGTGCGGCAGTTTAGGGGTTAATACATTTATTATAGGGGCGGCGATGTCCGGTCGGCAGATTAGGGGTTAATAAGTGTAGGTAGGTGGCGGCAACATTGGGGGGGGCGATTAGGGGTTAATAAATATAATGTAGAGTAGTGCTAGGTGTAATTGTAACTTAGGTTAGGGTTTATTTTAAAGGTATATTTGTATTTATTTTAGCTAGGTAGTTATTAAATAGTTAATAACTATTTAATAACTATTGTACCTAGTTAAAATAAATACAAAGTTGCTTGTAAAATAAAAATAAATCCTAAAATAGCTACAATGTTATTATTAGTTATATTGTAGCTATATTAGGGTTTATTTTATAGGTAAGTATTTAGTTTTAAATAGGAATAATTTATTTAATTATAGTTATTTTATTTAGATTTATTTAAATTATATTTAACTTAGGGGGTGTTAGGGTTAGGGTTAGACTTAGGTTTAGGGTTTAATAACTTTATTATAGTAGCGGCGATGTTAGGGACGGCAGATTAAGGGTTAATAAAATTTATTATAGTGTTTGCGAGGCGGGAGTGCGGCAGTTTAGGGGTTAATACATTTATTATAGTGGCGGCGATGTCCGGTCGGCAGATTAGGGGTTAATAAGTGTAGGTAGGTGGCGGCAACATTGGGGGGGGCGATTAGGGGTTAATAAATATAATGTAGAGTAGTGCTAGGTGTAATTGCAACTTAGGTTAGGGTTTATTTTAAAGGTATATTTGTATTTATTTTAGCTAGGTAGTTATTAAATAGTTAATAACTATTTAATAACTATTGTACCTAGTTAAAATAAATACAAAGTTGCTTGTAAAATAAAAATAAATCCTAAAATAGCTACAATGTAATTATTAGTTATATTGTAGCTATATTAGGGTTTATTTTATAGGTAAGTATTTAGTTTTAAATAGGAATAATTTATTTAATTATAGTTATTTTATTTAGATTTATTTAAATTATATTTAACTTAGGGGGGTGTTAGGGTTAGGGTTAGACTTAGGTTTAGGGGTTAATAACTTTATTATAGTAGCGGCGATGTTAGGGACGGCAGATTAAGGGTTAATAAAATTTATTATAGTGTTTGCGAGGCGGGAGTGCGGCAGTTTAGGGGTTAATAAGTGTAAGTAGGTGGCGATGTTAGGGGCAGCATATTAGGGGGTTCATAGGTATAATGTAGGTGGCAGATTAGGGTTAAACATTTTTATTTTAGTGTTTGCGATGTGGGGGGGCCTCGGTTTAGGGGTTCATAGGTAGTTTATGGGTGTTAGTGTACTTTGTAGCACTTTAGTTAAGAGCTTTATGTTCCGGCGTTAACCCATAAAACTCTTAACTACTGACTTTTATATGCGGTAGGAGTCTTGAAGATAGAGGCTGTACCGCTCACTTCTTCCAAGACTTGTAATACCAGCGTTAGGCAAATCCCATTAAAAAGATAGGATACGCAATTGATGTAAGGGGATTTGCGGTATGGAAAAGTTGCGGAAAAAAAGTGAGCGGTACACTTGTACCTGCCTGACTCGTAATACCAGCGGGCGTTAAAAAGCAGCGTTAGGACCCCTTAACGCTGCTTTTTTAAAGCTAACGCCGAACTCGTAATCTAGTTTAATTTATACTTGACTGTCCCTTTAAATAAGACACAAAAAAATAGCAAGATGCTTGAGTGTTCCTTTGGATTACAAGTATTAAATGAGAAGTGATAAGAATCACACACTATAATATAATGATATTATTAAGAGATAATAGGATAATTGGAAATAAGATAATGAAATGTCAGTTAAGAAATACTTAGCTTTGATGATCAATCAGCAGACTACACAATAAAAGATCTTAGCTACATCAAGTTTTTACCCTATGGAATGCTGGGATATAGTACCAGGTGCGCACAAGCAATGAAGTTCTGTTCTCTAATGTAACATTTAACAGTTTTTGTTAGTAGTCACAAATCAACACAGCGATCCAAGTACTTGTGAAAAATACATAGTGCTGTATCTATATACAAGTAACTGAATAATTAGTAAAACTATTTCTTTCAATACCATTTCAGGGTACCGAGGGCATTAAACTAAATTCTGACATAACTATTTACTGCTGCAAAATTAAAGAATATTGTTATAATTAAATATTGATGAACTATAAGATTTTTTTTCTCTGTATTTGAGCTTGGACTTCTTAAAAAATAAATAAACTAATAAATAAAATTGTTACCAATAATTTCAAGTTGAATGGAGTGCCACAAGTCTCTAAGCGTTCTCTTGAAACAATTTCAGTAGCAAAACCTTGTTATGAATTAATTGTTATGAATTAAAAAAAAAATCAGTTATGCATTATTTTTTCTTTTGCAAGTTACAACCTAGAATGTTTAGCAGCAGTATTAAATTTCAAGCTATGGTACTGTACATATAAATGATTCAATTTCTTAATAACAATCTTACTATTAAAAGTTATGTAAGACCATTTATGCTTATTTAATATATTTTTGTTGTTAAAGAAAATAAGCGATTGCTCATAAAATTACACGTACATTCTTAAAAAATAAAGTTTAAAGTTCATTATGTGAAATGCAAGGAAACTTTTACACTGGGAATGTATGAGTCACGCTTTCAAGAAGCTCATGATGTAGATGTGATAGATTAGAAGATAGCCAAAAGCAAGAAAGAAAACAGATTTAGTAAAGAAAAAATAGACAAAAACAAAAGGCCACAGATACAAAGAAAATTGAATTGAGGACGAGCATTATAAATGACTATTAGTAGACAGCTGCAAGCTAAATAGCAGTTTGACTAGGTGCCCTTCACTGCAGACATAGACATCTGACATGCCTGCAAGGTTGAAATAGACCATGTGGAACAAAAAGGTAAACTATAACCTACTGCGATTGTTTCTTAATTGATAATACTTGTTTAAAAGATCACACTTGTGTTAAAAAGGTGTAAATGGTAGCATGTACTGCATATTTGCTTTTGAAAATGACCTGCAGATTGCACGATCTCTGGAGAAGGGTCCTGTGTTTGTTTAGTCTGTTTATTTGTTTAGTCTTTTATTTCAATATGTCTTATTTTACCATTAATCAATGTCAGTATGTAACTCTGAGCTATAGAATTTAGCTACAAAATATGTTGTTTGTTTTAAAGGGATATTAAATCCAAATGTTTTCTTTCATGATTCAGAGCATGCAATTTTAAACAACTTTCTATTTTACTTCTATTATCAACTTTTCTTTGTTCTCTTGGTATCTTTTTTTTTTTTTTTAAAGCAGGGATGTATGCTTAGGAGCCAACCCATTTTTGGAGCACTGTAGCACAACAGTTTTGCAAAATATTATCCAATTGCAAGAACACTAGAGGACAGCACTAATTCGGCCATGTAGTACTCCAGATGACTACCTACGTATCTCTTCAACAAAGAATATCATGGGAACAAAGTAAATTTGATAATAGAAGTAAATTGGAAACTTTTTTAAAAAAATTGTATGCTCTATCTGACTCACAAAAGAACACTTTTAGGTTTTATATCGCTTTAAACCTTTGGCTGTATGCACTGTATAAAATAAATCCAAAAAATCCATTTTTTTTATCAATTTCCTTACTTACGCTTAAGAAAATTTACAATAAATATATGAAGCATATTATGTGAAACAGGGATATAAATATATATATATATATATATATATATATATATATATATATATATATATTTAATTTGCACACAATTTAAACAGTTAATCATTTCTTTTTAAATTTGTAATTTGTTATAACATTTGGACACTGCTCAAATTTTTATTTTAAGAATATGTCTGTTTTTATGGCACAGAAAATCCAGAATGAATAAATACATGAGTTTAAATGGTTATAGTAATTCTTCTTTAAATGGATATGTAAAGTTTATATGAAACATAATTGTTATCAAGAAAATGAAAAAAAAAAAGTGTCATAAAAATACTTTTAAAGTGAAAGTTAAAGGACAGTCTACACCAGAATTGTTATTGTTTTAAAAGATAGATAATCCCTTTATTACCCATTCCCCAGTTTTGCATAACCAACACAGTTATATTAATATACTTTTAACCTCTGTGATTATCTTGTATCTAAGCCTCTGCAAACTGCCCCTTTATTTCAGTTCTTTTGACAGACTTACAGTTTAGCCAATCAGTGCCTGCTCCCAGATAACTTCATGTGCGCAAGCACAGTGTTATCTATACGAAAAGCATGAACTAACACCCTCTAGTGGTGAAAAACTGTTAAAATGCATTCTGAAAAGAGGTGGCCTTCAAGGTCTAAGAAATTAGCATATGAACCTCCTAGGTTAAGCTTTCAACTAAGAATACCAAGAGAACAAAGCAAAATTGGTGATAAAAGTAAATTGGAAAATTGTTTAAAATTACATGCCCTATCTGAATCATGAAAGTTTATTTGTGCCTACACTGTCCCTTTAATCCTAGCATTTTTAAAATGCTAGGATTTACTATTGAAACAAATAAAGGGGACTTTCATTTATGAAGTATAAGATACTTCATGTAGAAAGCTCCTTTATTTGTTTCAATCGATTGCCGTTCTTAGGTGCTACATCAGCCCACGGCAAAAAATATTTTGCTAAGAGCTGACGTTTTAACCTCTTAGCAAATAGCCATGCGGTAAATCCGTCTCCCAAGGGCGCCAAGCTGGATTTACTGCACGGCTATTGGCTAAGAGGTGAAAACGTCACCTCTCAAGCCAAACAGCGATCTGCCGTGGGCTGCCTGAGCAGCTAAGAACGGCGATCGCTTGAAACAATACACCAATGTTTGTCTTAGTCCTTAAAATAATTTGCTTCAGGTTAAAAAAGTGTTTATGATAAATCAAATAACTATTAACTGATACAATTTTCTTATGCAACCATTGTTTTAAAGTCATTACAGGCCGCAAAAAGAACCAGGGGTTTTAGCCTATCCAATTGCTTCTCTCAAAAACCCCTTTCCCATTCCTATCACATTTCGCTAGCTATAATTTTCACATTATGGGCCAGATTATGAGTGGCGTGCTAACAGTTACGCGCAAGTGAAAAGGGGTTTGCGAGTGTCGGATGTAGTGCTCATATTACAAGTTGAAAGTATATGCGATTGCTTGAGCATAATTGAAGTTAAGACGCGTCAGCATAGCGCAGCCTCAGGGCTCGATGATTGAAAGCTCTCTGGGCTGGCGAGATTATTAAAGAATGCTCGCCAGTCCTTCTATTTCCCTTGTGGAATGATCTAAAGCCATTTTTTACCCTGAAAACAGGGTGTCTCGCTAAGGGGCGTATACTGCATTTTCATATGAAATGTGCACAACAAAATTTGTATTTTAAACATTATACAAAACAAATATTTGAATAATTCACACAAAAATAAGCAGGGAAAAATTGTATTGTTAAGGTGCATCAAAAATCGTAACAAAATTCCTCACCAAAAATCGTATGTTAACAAAAACGTAAAATTAGTATCTAATTTACACAGGAATAAATCAAATTAAATATTCACAGCGTAAATTGTAATTGTAGTACACTGAATGTGCAAAAATCACACAGAAATCTGAATTTATAAATACAAAATGCAAAGCGTATTTGTTGTTTTTTCGTAAAATGGGCTGAACATGGGCGTTCCATGGGCGTATATGAAAATGTCTCACTAATCCCAGCGTAATTCTATAAAGATTTTCGCACTGCAGATATCACAGTTTTTTTTCGCCAACTAAAAGGTGGCGAGCTTTTGTCAAAACAATACGAACACTTATAACCCCAATAGAAAAAACAAATGCATACGATCATATAGGCGAATGTAAGATGCTATAAGCAGAAAGCAGCGTAATGTGAGTTATATTGGCTGCAGGATTTTAATTTTAAAGTGCTCCCCCTGCTCTCTGCTAACTTCGCACTAAGGAGCGAAGTTTCCCTATCCAGCGAGCTCTATTACTTTTAATAGGAGCCATCTCGCAACTTGCAGGGACTGCCCCTTTTTTACGATCATTGCACCGGGGCAGCCCTGCGAGTGTCAGCGAGAAAAAGAAGGTTTGGCTGGTGAACAATATATCATCGAGCCCTCAGAGTTCTGGTCACAAAACACATCAAAAAATACATTGAAAAGTACAGTTACCCTCAAAGATATGAGGTCTCCATGTTTATATCTGTGTACAGAAATGGTTATTATATTATGTATATGTGTATATATGTATTTATGAACGAATATATACACATATAAACACATAAATGCATATATGTATACATATATATATATATATATATATATATATATTTAAATGCAAAAAACGGAATGCAGATGACTTTTCCAAGAATCCAAAACTCAATTTATTTCAGGGTAAAAAAATCCATGTGTACATGATCAAAAAGCATATCTCACAACACCAGCATAAACTTGTAGAAAAACTGCTGCTGACATGTTTCGCAGCTCATGGCGTAATCATATATATGTGTGTATTGGAGCCCTTTGCAGTCAAGTAGGTGAAAACGTAAATATTTCACATTCCATTGTTCTACACATAGCAGAATATGTTCTAGAAAATTTTAAATAGATATTCCTATATATTTCTGTATATATCTATATATATGATATAGAGAAATATGGGAAGTCCTCTTCTAATATGCAATATGTAAGTGCAAGTGCAAGGTGCATACAGGTGAATGCTGTTGTGTCCGGGACTTACCCTTAAGGAGCCTAACCGCCCCCGGAATCTGTATGTGCCGTGCAGTACCTCAAACTGGAAATCAAGGATGCCGGGGGACCTCCGTGGTCAAACCGAAATCGATTTGGTGGGCTGTCTGCTCCAAACCAACCGGCAAAATGTAAGAATCTCCAGCAGCGCTTCAGGCTGAACACAGGTACACTGCGTTGTCTGTTTGTGACGTAGCAGGATCTCCGGTAGGGGGGCGGTGCTCTTGCTTCACCCGGGTTTTACAACAGAAGTGCTCCGTATGTAAGGGCTATAAGCTGATCCAACTGGTGCGATACAGGCAATCAAAGAAGAAGTATAGGATCCAGCTTTATGCAAATAAAATCCATCTTTATTGGCAAAGTTAAAACGCCAAGAGTGGCTCAGCGAACAGCATACATAGATAGTAAGCAAAAACCAGTGTGTGAGCGTGACACCACGGCTTACATGTTTCGGCGCTCAGCCGTAATCATAGCCATAGGTGTCATGCAGGTGAATGCAAGTTTAAAAAACTGTGTTACAATTGTGATTGGTTAAAAACAATGAATACAAAACACGCCCACACCAGGTAAAGAGTAATTTGATTAACCCTTAGTATCTAAGCTACGCTACAGAAAGAGTACACACACTAAAGTATATATAAGATAAATCCTTAGAAATATGAACAAATTTCTAAAATAGAAAACTCATAATGATGATAAGAGAACATTGTGGGAAGAATTACCCTAACTGACGCAAATTATTTCTGCACTAAATGTCATTATAGTTAGCAAGCACTAAAGCATCATGTATATATTTTACATTTTACAGATTCTCAAATGGCATATTGAAACTTGAATGTAGAGTAATAATAATATTAATTAACTGTGATAAGAACCCTTACAGTATTATGTCTCCCAGGTATGTACCCCATTAAAGAATGTAGTTATGTATTCGCATGTGTGAATATACATACACAGGTACGTGCGAGATACGCATATATGTTCGCACAGCTTGGAGGGCAAGCTGAAGTGTAACCTTCAATACGTATGGAAGGATAGTTCAGAATAGATATTGAAAGAGCGAAACTTATCTAAAACACATCTAAAAGTACCGACAAAATGGGACAAAGGGATGGATTATAACCAAATATCAATACCCTTAAGTGAATAGTATGTATATGAAGTAGTTTGAATGTGAATGTTAGTGTTAATATTTGAAGTTATTCCCAGAAATTAATCAAATCATATCTTGAGTTTAAACCCAATGGTAATCTGGTTTTGAGGGTGTATATCCAATATACTTCCCTTTTGGCAAGTATGTTATCCAGATTGCCACCTCTCTTGGGCACCTTAGCTTGTTCTATTGCTGCCCATTTAAATGAGTTTAGGCTACTGTGATGTTTTGTGGCAAAATGTTGTACAAGTGGTGTGCTAGATGTACCCTTTGTAATAGTCGAAAAGTGTTCTCTAATACGGGAATTTATATCCCTAGAGTTTAACCCTATGTATTGAATATTACATAGGGTACATGTAATGATATATATAACGTTAGTGCTTTGACAATTTAAGCAAGTTTTGATAGGATATGTCTGTCCTGTTATTGCTGAGGTGAATTCTTTGGTAACCCATGCAAAGTCACATGGTTTGCATTTCTTATGGCCACACTTGAACATGCCCAGATGATGTAACCATGAGCTAGTATGACTTGAAGTCTGTTTTAATTCTATGGGAGACAAAATGGAAGCCAATGTAGGGCTCTTCTTGTAAGAGCACCTAACACCTTGTTTTACAGTTTCAACCAACTTCTCGTCAGCTGCTAATAGCGGGAAATGTTTCCTGACTATGTCACAGATTTGGGAATATTGTGTGCTAAAAGTTGTTACAAAATGTACACCTGAAAAATCTCTGTGTGTATTAGCAGGTTTATCCACCAAAAGTTGGTCTCTGTCCAGTTGGTCAACAGCTAATCTAGCCTGTCTAATATGGCTACGGGTATATTTCCTCTCTTTTAGTCTCTTCTCTAGACAAACAGCCTCCTGCACATAGTCCTCATTCTTGCTACAATTTCTTTTAAGCCGAGTAAACTGGCCTTTAGCAACAGCATATGAAGTATTTTTAGGGTGGCAACTGGAGGCGTGCAGGAGGGTGTTGCCTGAGATAGGTTTACGGTACACTTTTGATACAATATTACCACTTCTGTCACCTGTAAGACACAAGTCTAAATAGTTGATAGAATGACTGTCAGTGGTGTATGTAAAGCTCAAGTTTAAATTGTTTTTATTTATCATGTCAATGAAATTCTTAATGTCTGCAGGGGGACCTGACCAGATAAGAAGTAGGTCGTCGATATAGCGTTTAAAGAAACAGATGTGGGACCTGAATATGTTGCTGTGGTCAAAGATATTTTATAGCTCCCATTTGCCAAGAAATAAATTGGCATAAGAGGGGGCATATTTCGCCCCCATGGCTGTGCCACATTTTTGTACATAGTATTTGCCTTCAAATGTAAAAAAATTGTGAGTCAATAGGAACTCCAGAATTCTTAGAATATATTTTTGAAAATCTGATGTGTATTCTGTATGTGTTGCCAAATAATATCTTACTGCTTCAATACCCTTGTTGTGTGGAATCCTAGAATATAGTGAGACTACATCAACTGAGAGCCAATGGTAGTTCATTTGCCATTTTATGTTAGTTAGAAGATTTAGTATGTGTTTTGAATCCCTCGTATATGAAGGTAGTAGATGGACCAATGGCTGCAAAATAGCATCCAGCCACTGGGACAATCTTTCAAAGATAGAATCTATACCGCTGACTATAGGGCGGCCTTGTACGTTGTGAAGGGATTTATGAACCTTAGGGAACATATGGAAAACTGGGATTCTTGGGTATTTTACATAAAGGTAGTCAGCTGTGTTTTCATCTAAGAAACCATGTTCAATGCCATCATCTAGTATATCAAATAGGAGCTTCTTATACTCATTTGTTGGATTTCTGGGAAGAATCGAGTAGTCAGTAGGGATGTTGAGTTGTCTATGTGCCTCTGATATGTAATCCTGCCTATCAAGTACCACAACGGTACCCCCCTTGTCTGATGGGCGGATTACTAAATCAGATCTTTGCTGTAAAGACCTGAGTGCTTCTGTCTGTTTTTTAGTAAGATTTTTGGTTGTTCGTTCAGTGGTCTCTTTTAATTTATGCAAATCAGATTCTACTCGTGCATGGAATGTTTCAATTATAGGTCCTCTGTTTTGTATTGGATAAAATGTAGATTTATTTCTAAATGAGTGTGCCCTATTGAGTGTTCCTGATATTGTGTTGCTCTCAATTGCTAGATTTTGTAGAGATATGAGATCACATGTTTCTGAAAAGGTATTTATGCCTGTAATAGATGTGGTGCAGAAGCTATCTGGTTCCAGAACGGATGTCTCTTGAGTAGTATCTGCAAAATATTTTTTTAAAGTGATATTCCTGACAAATTTGTTGATATCTATGAGTGTCTGGAATATGTCAAAGTTTGTAGTGGGTGCAAACCCTAAGCCTAAAGATAGTACATCTATTTGATCTTGAGTGAGTGTAGCTGAAGATAAGTTGACTACACTGTTCATTTGTATTTGGTCTGTGTGCGGTTTCCCCTTACTGGATATCTCTCTTGGTTGTTGGCCTGCATCCCCCCTATACCCTCTGTCTGGGGGTCCATAGGAAAAACCTGGTTCAATAATGACATTTCCTGTGTTCCTGTATCTACTGCATATGTGCTAACTCGTTCATCTAGTCTATTGTTAGCAGTATATTTGGAGACAGTGTTTTTATCTTTGGGTTTCACTCCTAAAGGTGCAGAATTAGTGCCTATAGTGTTAGGTACAACGGAAGTATTAGAAATGTTAGAAATGTTAGGGGCAATAGGAGGCTTTAGGATACCTTGTTGTGAATTTGAGATTGTATTAATCTGTGTCTCTATGTCCATTTCACCACCTGATGTGTATTCATCAGACGATCTGTCTGTATCACTATCAGAAAAGCTGACCTGTTTTTGATTACCCCTTCTATGTCTACGATTGCCCCTATGTTTGTTATGTTTGTTCTGTGGCAAGCTCCTTCTATAGTTGGAACGTTGTTTTTTGTTCCAAATATATACTGAATTTTTCTGATAATCGGTTTTATCCCGGATAAAATTGATATGTTTATTTTCCATTATAACTTGCTTGCCACGGGCCAAAGACTCTTGTAGTATTTTGTCAAATTTTGCAAAATTAGGATCAGCACTACGGTTATTTAACTCTATCTGAATAGTATCTATTTCTTGCTTAATTAAATTAAGTTGCTGGGTTCTATATTGGATTAGCAACAGCATTAATTGGCATGAACATTCAGATAGTGCTGCATTCCATTTATCAACAAACTCAATGTCCGTTGTATCAACATCAAAAGTAGGAAATTTAAAAATCCTTAGTCCCCTTGGGATCATTTGTGCTTTAAGATAGGATTGAAATGTCCAAATGTCCCATTGTGCTTTGGTCTCTTTAAATAACAAAGTCTCCACTGCGTCAAATAAAGTGCTAAGTGAAAGTGTCCCCTTGTCCTCTGAAAATATTTTTTCACATTCTGTTGAAAAGTTACTTCGTGCTGTAGCGGGTCTCAGAGAGAAATATAGTGGTAGTGCTGTTTCTTCCATTGTTATAATGGTTAAATGTTCCTTGCCAAAATGGATACTCAAAATAGAGATGAAAAAGCCCTTGTAATAATGAATAACAGCGAAAAGTTTCCCAAGGTATCACCAGTAATACCCAAATAATAAAAATGATATAGAGAAATATGGGAAGTCCTCTTCTAATATGCAATATGTAAGTGCAAGTGCAAGGTGCATACAGGTGAATGCTGTTGTGTCCGGGACTTACCCTTAAGGAGCCTAACCGCCCCCGGAATCTGTATGTGCCGTGCAGTACCTCAAACTGGAAATCAAGGATGCCGGGGGACCTCCGTGGTCAAACCGAAATCGATTCGGTGGGCTGTCTGCTCCAAACCAACCGGCAAAATGTAAGAATCTCCAGCAGCGCTTCAGGCTGAACACAGGTACACTGCGTTGTCTGTTTGTGACGTAGCAGGATCTCCGGTAGGGGGGCGGTGCTCTTGCTTCACCCGGGTTTTACAACAGAAGTGCTCCGTATGTAAGGGCTATAAGCTGATCCAACTGGTGCGATACAGGCAATCAAAGAAGAAGTATAGGATCCAGCTTTATGCAAATAAAATCCATCTTTATTGGCAAAGTTAAAACGCCAAGAGTGGCTCAGCGAACAGCATACATAGATAGTAAGCAAAAACCAGTGTGTGAGCGTGACACCACGGCTTACATGTTTCGGCGCTCAGCCGTAATCATAGCCATAGGTGTCATGCAGGTGAATGCAAGTTTAAAAAACTGTGTTACAATTGTGATTGGTTAAAAACAATGAATACAAAACACGCCCACACCAGGTAAAGAGTAATTTGATTAACCCTTAGTATCTAAGCTACGCTACAGAAAGAGTACACACACTAAAGTATATATAAGATAAATCCTTAGAAATATGAACAAATTTCTAAAATAGAAAACTCATAATGATGATAAGAGAACATTGTGGGAAGAATTACCCTAACTGACGCAAATTATTTCTGCACTAAATGTCATTATAGTTAGCAAGCACTAAAGCATCATGTATATATTTTACATTTTACAGATTCTCAAATGGCATATTGAAACTTGAATGTAGAGTAATAATAATATTAATTAACTGTGATAAGAACCCTTACAGTATTATGTCTCCCAGGTATGTACCCCATTAAAGAATGTAGTTATGTATTCGCATGTGTGAATATACATACACAGGTACGTGCGAGATACGCATATATGTTCGCACAGCTTGGAGGGCAAGCTGAAGTGTAACCTTCAATACGTATGGAAGGATAGTTCAGAATAGATATTGAAAGAGCGAAACTTATCTAAAACACATCTAAAAGTACCGACAGTCATTCTATCAACTATTTAGACTTGTGTCTTACAGGTGACAGAAGTGGTAATATTGTATCAAAAGTGTACCGTAAACCTATCTCAGGCAACACCCTCCTGCACGCCTCCAGTTGCCACCCTAAAAATACTTCATATGCTGTTGCTAAAGGCCAGTTTACTCGGCTTAAAAGAAATTGTAGCAAGAATGAGGACTATGTGCAGGAGGCTGTTTGTCTAGAGAAGAGACTAAAAGAGAGGAAATATACCCGTAGCCATATTAGACAGGCTAGATTAGCTGTTGACCAACTGGACAGAGACCAACTTTTGGTGGATAAACCTGCTAATACACACAGAGATTTTTCAGGTGTACATTTTGTAACAACTTTTAGCACACAATATTCCCAAATCTGTGACATAGTCAGGAAACATTTCCCGCTATTAGCAGCTGACGAGAAGTTGGTTGAAACTGTAAAACAAGGTGTTAGGTGCTCTTACAAGAAGAGCCCTACCTTGGCTTCCATTTTGTCTCCCACAGAATTAAAACAGACTTCAAGTCATACTAGCTCATAGTTACATCATCTGGGCATGTTAAATCTCACAGATCTAGCCGCAAGTCCAATCTGTCCTTGTCTGAAAAAGAAGCTATTTCTTCTCTAAAAAACAATAATGACCTGGTTGTCAGAAAATCAGATAAGGGCGGAATGGTAGTGGTATTGGATCGTACACAATATGTGGCAGAGGGTTTAAGACAACTACAGAACGAAGAAGACTATTTGATCTTAAATAGGGATCCTACACCAGAATATAAACGTGAATTGAAACATCTTTTGGATGATGGTTTGGAACAAGGGTGTATCGATACTAACACGGCTGAATTTCTTTTTGTTGATAGCCCAAAGACTCCCTTGTTCCACCATTTCCCAAAAACACATAAATCTCTTACTGAAGTTAAAGGCCGCCCCATTGTGAGTGGTGTTGAATCCCTTTTGGGAAATTTGTCCCAATGGATCGACAACATTCTGCAGCCTTTGGTGTTGTCACTGCTCTCCTATGTAAGAGATACCAAGCACATTCTTAATACACTTGAACATGTAAAATGGTCAGACTCTTGTATATGGTTAACTATTGATGTTGTTTCCCTCTACTCCAGCATTCCACACTCTAAGGGAGTGGAAGCTGTTACCTTTTTCCTGGATTATTTTACTGATTATGACTCCACTCTTAAGAATTACATTCTGAAAGTACTCACATTTTTACTTACTCATAATTTTTTCAAGTTTGAGGACATATACTATCTCCAAAGGTGTGGTACAGCCATGGGGGCGAAGTTTGCCCCCTCCTATGCAAATTTATTTCTAGGATGGTGGGAGTTTTGCCACATCTTTGGAGATAGTAACCCTTTTAGAGATCATATATCTCTTTATCAGAGATATATAGATGATCTCATTTTTATTTGGACAGGTGACGAAGCAACTATCCCAGATTTTCTGGAGTATCTACACATGAATGACATTAATCTTAAATTCACCTATGAGTACAGCTCACATAGCATTAACTATCTCGATGTAACTTTAAGCAGCAATTCTCAAGGTAAGATTGAGTCTACTGTATATAGAAAACCAATATCAGGTAACTCTCTGCTTCAGGGTACCAGTTGCCATCCGAAACATGTCCCTTTCGCTATCGCAAAAGGTGAATTTACAAGACTCAGACGAAACTGCACAAGTCCTGAGCAGTTCGAAAAAGAGTCTGTTGATCTTGAACAGAGGTTGATCAGTAGAAAATACCCAAGAGCTATAGTAAAAAGAGCCAAGAAGGCTGTTAGTGCCATAGAGAGAAAAGATCTCCTGCATTTGAAATCCGCTGAGAAGACTGGGTTCAAAGGTGTAACCTTTGTTACCAATCATAGTGCACAGTATCAAGACATCTGTAAAATTGTCCGCAAGCACTTCTCACTCCTCTCTGCGGATGATAAACTAATTAGAACTGTTAAAAATGGCATCAGATGCTCCTATAGGAGGAGCCCAACTTTAGGTAATATCTTGGCACCTACACTACTTAAACCAAAAAATGAGCCAGGGGGATCTTGGTTAAGGCATACTGGCATGTACAGATGTGGCAGACGAAAATGTAAACCGTGCGACCTTGTGAAAGTGACAAAGAATTTTTGTAGTAAGGTCACTCACAGAACTTATGATATTGACACTTGCATGAACTGCACTACTGAATATGCCATATACCTCATCGAATGTTCCCTTTGTAATATTCAGTATGTAGGGCTCACCTCTAGAGATCTCAATACTAGAATACGTGAACACCTATCATCGTTTAAACAAAATAGAGCAACTACACCTATAGTTCAGCACTTTGGAGGTTTTCATAACAATGATCTCAAGCATTTTTCATGGTGTGCCATAGAGAAGATCATAAGACCAACTAGGGGTGGTGACATTGACACCATTCTGGCACGAAGGGAAGCATATTGGATATTTACATTAGATACTAGGCTGCCAAACGGACTTAACTCCAGGTTTGATATTATCAATCACTGGGAGTAAGTATTCTCTGCTCACTTCTGTTTATGAGCATTCTATGCTCACTTTCCTTCCACCTATAGTTTAAAACCTAATAGTTAGTTTACCGTATAGATTTGCTCCTTAGTCCGGTCCTCTGCCGCTTAGTCCCAGCATACATGATATATCTATCTATCTGTGATATTTAGAGAGTGTACATAGTGTGATATATTTAGAACACTTATTGTAGATTATGTTCTTATATATCATTCATAAATTTTAATATTTATGTATACTTATATATTTGATACAATATTATCTACTTTTTGATATATATGAATTTTATATATGATCAGCTACTTAGTGTATTTAGACTGTGTACCTATACCTACATATATATATTCTTTTACGTTGCTATTAACATACTATTTGTCTACTATCATCATAGCACCGATTTTACATGCTCTCATATGAGAATATATCAATAGATTTTGTGCTAAACGTAATATCAATATGTCTTTTGAGCTCTTTTGTGCATTTAATCTTAGCCTACGTAGAATTACTTTGTTATTGATGTACATAAATTAATATATCTCTTGCCTATCATTTTGTTAACATGTACATGCAGCAAGAAAATGTAATCCCCCTTTTTTTACTTTTTATATATGTATATTTATATTGGAATGTATACACAGAGTCTATTTTCTCACTTGTTCTCTCTCATTTCTCCATGTTTGATTTACATCTATCAGGTGTTTTGTCAATTTAACTCCTCGCCTCTTCATTTAATCTAATTCATTTCTTAGAATTACATGTGTAATACGTGTGCCATTATGTTACTCTTTTAAAGAATAGATACTAGTTTCTTAATGACATATTTCATATTATTGGTCAGAAAAACTAGGGCGTTGTTTTGTTTTTACCAATCACATTTACCCTTTGGCTTTTTAAATGGGACGTGGGGGTTTAGCACTTAGGCTGTGACTACGGAATTCACTTCCGAAACGCGTATGCCTGCGTGCTGCGCCTTGGTTTACCTGACCGTTTGTTTGCTGTGTTCCTGTTTTTAACGAATATGAATAAAGACTGAATACTTTTATATAAATGATGGATGTCGGAATCTCTTTTCATGCATGTTCAAGTGTGGCCATAAGAAATGCAAACCATGTGACTTTGCATGGGTTACCAAAGAATTCACCTCAGCAATAACAGGACAGACATATCCTATCAAAACTTGCTTAAATTGTCAAAGCACTAACGTTATATATATCATTACATGTACCCTATGTAATATTCAATACATAGGGTTAACCTCTAGGGATATAAATTCCCGTATTAGAGAACACTTTTCGACTATTACAAAGGGTACATCTAGCACACCACTTGTACAACATTTTGCCACAAAACATCACAGTAGCCTAAACTCATTTAAATGGGCAGCAATAGAACAAGCTAAGGTGCCCAAGAGAGGTGGCAATCTGGATAACATACTTGCCAAAAGGGAAGTATATTGGATATACACCCTCAAAACCAGATTACCATTGGGTTTAAACTCAAGATATGATTTGATTAATTTCTGGGAATAACTTCAAATATTAACACTAACATTCACATTCAAACTACTTCATATACATACTATTCACTTAAGGGTATTGATATTTGGTTATAATCCATCCCTTTGTCCCATTTTGTCGGTACTTTTAGATGTGTTTTAGATAAGTTTCGCTCTTTCAATATCTATTCTGAACTATCCTTCCATACGTATTGAAGGTTACACTTCAGCTTGCCCTCCAAGCTGTGCGAACATATATGCGTATCTCGCACGTACCTGTGTATGTATATTCACACATGCGAATACATAACTACATTCTTTAATGGGGTACATACCTGGGAGACATAATACTGTAAGGGTTCTTATCACAGTTAATTAATATTATTATTACTCTACATTCAAGTTTCAATATGCCATTTGAGAATCTGTAAAATGTAAAATATATACATGATGCTTTAGTGCTTGCTAACTATAATGACATTTAGTGCAGAAATAATTTGCGTCAGTTAGGGTAATTCTTCCCACAATGTTCTCTTATCATCATTATGAGTTTTCTATTTTAGAAATTTGTTCATATTTCTAAGGATTTATCTTATATATACTTTAGTGTGTGTACTCTTTCTGTAGCGTAGCTTAGATACTAAGGGTTAATCATATTACTCTTTACCTGGTATGGGCGTGTTTTGTATTCATTGTTTTTAACCAATCACAATTGTAACACAGTTTTTTAAACTTGCATTCACCTGCATGACACCTATGGCTATGATTACGGCTGAGCGCCGAAACATGTAAGCCGTGGTGTCACGCTCACACACTGGTTTTTGCTTACTATCTATGTATGCTGTTCGCTGAGCCACTCTTGGCGTTTTAACTTTGCCAATAAAGATGGATTTTATTTGCATAAAGCTGGATCCTATACTTCTTCTTTGATTGCCTATATCTATATATAATCATACACAAACACAGGCAAAAATACTGTATATACGGGGCGGAGCCTGACCACGCAGGAAGATGGTCGCACATTAGTAGGGCTCCTGCAACCAAGCTGACAATTTAGCTTAAAATAGCATTAAAGCTCTTGTAAATGACTAGGCGATTGGGACAAATGCCTGCAGAAGACACAGCTCTAAAAGACACAGAGCGTGTAACATTACTTTCCATCAAGCACGGAACGTATTGAGCTGCTTGTACATCGTCCCACGTGGGGAGCCGGATCCGGTCTCTATTATAACATTTTGGCCGAAGAAGAACTGCAGCTTTAAAAAGAATACGGCGACAAAGAAGAAGGCTGGCTGTGTGCATATGCCTACTCCCACAACTCTAAACAACCCGGGGCAGCACAAGGAAGAGAGCGGTTGAAGCGTCTGGAGCCGCGGCAGTTAGAGAGAGTGTAGGGGTTGGACCGATCCTCCACGTGGATCACCTTAGAAAATAAGCCGGGAGACAAGCACAACTGCGGCTTTATGAAGACAGTGAGTAATAACGCATGAATGATCCTATGCGGGCTCGAACAGTGAAATGGTAAGCTGTTTCAGATATAAGACCTTCCATAAATAATAGGCACTAAGAGTGAAAGACTGATTGCGGCAAACACTTTACTATTATAACATAGAGAGAACATTTTGCAGGCCTGGCGGAATTGAGTGCTTTCCTAACCCACAAGCAGTCACATATAAACAGTGAACATTTTTAATTATAAGGTGGACTCTCTTGTATCCAGCGTGAGGATAAGATTTACTCTGCACTGTGGGGGCTTTACTTAAAAGGGACAAAAACCTCAACAGTACTGCTGTAAATAGATAGCTTGCAACACCCCTTTGAGAGGATCTAAATAGGTAATTTGGCCCTTGCACTGACTTCATCTTCACGAAGGGGGCCCTCATCATTAATAATCTATCTTTACCAACAAGACAACACCATTTGAGACCTCATTTTTTCTTTGTGGAATATATTCTAATTGCTCAGCTGACACCATTACATGGTTTGGGGCTGTTGATTACTGGGACAATAATTTTTTTTGTTCCGGCTGTATTTGCCCCCATTTCCATAAGGGCATGCCTAACAAGAGATTGCATAAAGGTGAAAAATCCGGTAATTCTAAACCTATGAGTGAATATCTAAAACCACTGGATTCCGCTAGAGAAGCTTCAGAGGGAACAATGGCGGATACAAATGTTAACCAAGGTCCTGCTGTTGCAATTAGCAATCCTATTCACCCTTCATTTGTCACAATGGAAGACCTCCTCCATCTATCCTCAAAAGAGGACATACAAGGAGTCCTTACTGAAATGAGGAGCCTATTTGGGGACTTAAGGAAAGATATTTCAGCGCTTGAGACGAGAGTACTATCTGTGGAAAAAACCTCTAGTGAGACAGCCTCTTCTCTACAACAACACACTTTGGATATACAAAACCATGCAGACAATCTACAATATCTTAATGACAAACTAGAAGATATTGACAATAGAGGCCGCAGGAATAACTTGCGTTTTCGGGGTATCTCAGAATCCGTAGCCCCTCAGAACATAGAGGGCTACCTTCAAGCTTTGTTCAGGATTCCCCTTCATCCCCAGACATACCAATACAGAGGGACCCAAACCCCCAAATAAGGCGCCCCCAAGGGACATCATTGTGAGGTTCCTTAGTTTTAAGGATAAAGAAGATATTTTGCAAGGTGCCAGAAGAAAAAACCCTATCAGACACGTGGGTGAGGAGATTCAGATATTTACCGACTTGTCACCCATAACCCTCCAAAAAAGAAGAGAACTAGGACGCATCACAGCTATATTGCGGAGCAGCAAAATTCAATATAGGTGGGGGTTCCCGGTGTCTATCATCACCTCTAATAACAACAAAACAGCCATCTTTAGGCCAGGCATGGATGAGAAAGTCTTCTTTGAGAATCTATCGCTTCAGCCCTTGGCACCCAGAGACACCTTGCAAGAGGTTGGGTCACCTCTTCAGCGACTCCCAAGTGCTCGTCCACCTGAGGAAGCTAATGGGTAAAGTCCTGTAAGAACTTCTTGTATCACTAGCATGTTGACCATTTTGTTGTTCCCAAGGTTTAGGCTAAGATACACAGACTCTCCCCTGCCAAGAGACTTTTGAGTACTAACCAACTTATTGACTTTACCATGCTGTACTATGGTCAAATCTCAATGTGATGTATGTATAATCATGTTTCTTCCCCCTAACAGTAGGATGTTTCTTCTTTTATTTAAGATGTAATGGGTATGGGCACAACTCCTGGAGTTGGAGGGTTTAATGTGATATAGATAATACACAACATAGGCCTGTGCCCACGAACTATTACCCAAGTTAGGGTAAACTTGATAAAATAACTTAAATGTGTTGTTATGGTAGGTTGTAGACTATCTCTTTGTATGTATGCTTATACTATGTTATGTTACTTTCTGAAGATGGTTTATATATAAAGTTATTTAAGGATCTCCATAGAGAGGGGTATGGAATTTTAATACCATTCTCTATGTGACACAAATATCACTTTTTCTCTTGATGGGGACCAGATAAAGAGATATTTACCCAAGGCCAATACAATACTGTTAACTATAGAGGGCTCCGCCTCAGGTGCCTTAATTATCTCCACTATGGAAAGGTAGTTGACACATATAGGTATCCCACTATACTGAATATCTCAGGTTCTTTTTAGCATCCCGCTCTGAATATAAGGCTGCTTAACTCTTCTTGGTCTGATCTCTCCCAATCGTTACACTAAGTCTTCTAAACTTAAAATGTGCTATAAGTTCACCAATGTTTTTATAACTTACATCAGCGTTGGGGCTTTTCCCCTATTGTGTTTTTGTTTATTAATTAAGTTGTGAAAATCAGTAATTAAAAAAAAGTATCTCTTGTGATTTATTCTTACATATTGGATTCTAGAACAAGCACCTCCTTGGGGCTTAACCCTTTAATTCTCTCTCCTACCCCTTATTTCTCCCTCTGAAATCCCTCTCTTCATTTAGCCTCTCATCTCCCCCCCCCCTTTTTTTTTTTTTTTCTCCTCTCTCACGATGGCAACACGAGCTAAGTCTAATAAATTTAAGGATCATTCCATTAACTTTACTACCATAAATGAGAAGGGTCTTAATGATCTAGGAAAATGCTCAATAGCCTTTAAAGAGCTCAACAAATTAAATAGCCATGTAATTTTTGTACAGGAAACACATTATAAAAAAGGTAAGGAGTCTAAGTGGCATAATTCTTTATTCCCTATGGCATGCTTTGCTTCAGGGCAGAGTAAGCAAGGGGGGTAGGTATATTATTCCATCGGACAATCCCATTCCTACTGACTCACATAGAAAGGGACCCAGATGGACGTTATCTAATACTGGTAGGGACTCTCTACGGCCACTACATCACCATAGCATCGGTATACTCCCCTAGCAATGGACAAGAGACCTTTATGAAAAAGATAACTGACATCTTATTAGAACACTCAAGAGGGATTACGTACTTAGCCGGTGACTTTAATCTGGTCTCAGACTCAGTGTTGGATACCTCAAGGGGTGTTACGTGTACACCTGCTTCCAGAATTAGTCAGGTAAACGAGACCCTTAAAAATACAGCTTTAAATGATGTCTGGCGCACACTTTAGCCCACTTCAAAAGATTACTCATTTTATTCTATTCCACACAATAGTTATTCCAAGATTGACTATATTTACACTGACTCCTGCAGTCTATCAATCACGCATCAGAGTACTATAGGCCACATCACCTTGTCTGATCATGCCCCAGTCTCTTGCTCGGTATTGTGGCCAGACATACCAATCACACAACAAATCTGGAGATTAGATGACACTATCTTAGACAATCCCCTTATTTTCAGCGATTTACAGAAAACCTTGAAGGAGTATTTTACGAATAACACATCATCTAAGGCGATTATATGGGAGGCCCATAAAAGTGTGTTAAGGGGGGCTTTGATTAAACATAAATCATTACTTAATAAACAATATAGACTTAGAAACTACTCATAAACAAGATCCCTCCTGTAATGACACTAAGATTAGATTGAATTAAACGAGGACTGAATTCCAAAAACACCTAGCAGAATTACATCAAAAAAGGCCCTGTTTTTAAAACAATACTATTATGAGGGAGGCAACAAGCCGGGCAGAATTCTAGCCAGATCCCTTAAAAAGAGACAGATCCATTCCTACATTCATTCAATCAAAACTACAGATGGACGCACTATACGCAGTAGCACCCAAATAGCTGCTGAATTTCACAAATATTACCATTCCCTATATAATATTTATAATCATTCCTCTACTGCTCCTCAGGAGAATACTGCGGATCAGCAAGAGCTTGCTGTTGACTCTTATTTAAGGGACATAGACCTCCCTTCACTTACAAAGGAGGAATCAGATCTACTAGATGCCCCAATAATGGTAGAGGAACTTTTTATCGCCATTAAAAGCTGCCCAAATGGTAAAAGCCCAGGTCCTGATGGATTTTCCCCTGCTTACTATAAAAAATGTAAGGATATACTGGCGGGCCCACTCTTAGCCCTGTTCAACGAGATCAGGGATAATCCCAACTTATCTCGTATTCTCCTAGAGGCTCACATCACGGTTATCCCGAAACTGGGGAAATCTCCAGATTCCCCTGGGCATTTTAGACCTATTTCCCTAATTAACTCTGATATGAAACTGTTAGCGAAAATCCTTGCAATTCGACTCAATAAGTACTTGCCAAAACTAATTAACAACGACCAGGTGGGTTTTGTGCCGGGTCGTGAGGCCAGGGACAACACCATTAAAGTCACACAACTCATTGCTCATGCCAGGGCCTCTAATACTCCTTTAGTGCTCTTTTCCACTGACGTGGAGAAGGCCTTTGACAGGGTGGGCTGGCCTTTCTTGCGTCGAGTACTAGAGAAAATGGGCTTTGGAAAGGCTTTTATAGATACCACGTTTGTGTTATATTCGAACCCTAACGCTAGAATCAGAATTAATGGCACCTTATCGGAGCCATTTGACATTGGTAATGGTACCAGGCAGGGATGTCCCTTGTCCCCTTTACTCTTTGCTCTATCAATCGAGGTTCTGGCTCAAAAGATTAGAGCTAATTGTAAAATAGCAGGAATTAAGGTGGATAGTATGGAGTATAAGCAAGCGCTATATGCTGATGATGTCCTATATACGCTAAACAATCCGTTGGAATCTATTCCTGAATTACTAGACAAACGTAGAGCTTATGGAAAAGCCTCAAACTTCCTTCTTAACTTAAATAAATCATTTTTTTTAAATATAAACACTAGTCCAGACATAATACGCTCTATGCAAAATGACCACGGACTCTCTATAGCAAAGACTAAATTGAAATACCTTGGAATCCACCTAAATTCTGATCCTTCTGACCTCTATAAATATAACTATATCCCCCTCAAGAATGATATTGCAGCTGACCTTTTTTCATGGAAAAATAAATTCATCTCCTGGCAGGGGAAAGTAGGGGTGGTTAAGATGAATATTTTGCCCCGTATATTGTATCTTTTTCAGACCCTACCTTTTGCTCTTCCAAAGGTATATACAACTCAATTACAGAATTTGATAGATCTATTCATTTGGTCTAATACTAGGCCCAGGGTGTCAAGACGGACTATGTACCTTCCAAGAGACAGGGGAGGGTTAGGTCTACCAGATATTTCCTCATACAGGAGGGCGGTGGGATTACAAATGGTGGTAGAATGGTCACAAAATATCGATCACAAGGCTTGGATTCTTTGAGATAGACAGATTCTCAAGGTGAATAACGTAGGTTCATTTGCCTGGTTACCGCCTCATTGCTGCTCTAAATCCATCTCTAAATATCAGCTAATGGAGGGAACATTTAGTATTTGGGACGTGACAGTGGCAACCTCTACTCACATCTCCTCTAGACACTCTCCACTAACACCTGTATTTGAAAACCCTGAGCTCCCATATCACTCAATAGGCTCTCGAAAGATTAAACCTTATCACATAAGGGAAGGCTCCATTTATGGGGCAGTGGAGAATGGTAGGATTAAACCGCAGAACAAGTTAATTGAATCTTAACCCTCGATTTTTACCTCATGGATGCATTATAATCAACTACTAAATTTCATATCTAGACACAAACATAAACAAGACTTGGGAAGGGCACTAACCCCTTTTGAGAAACTTTGCACTGGCGTAGGAGTTTCGAGACATTTGACCTCTTTACTGTACAAAATGTTAGTCCTCCGTGAAGCTAATTCACTTCCAACCTATGTGAATAGTTGGATGAAAGACTTGGGTTCTGAGACAGATTGTGAGTCTTGGATGAAAGCTTACAGACTCACAAATAAATCATCAGTGTCCTCAAATATACAAGAGACTCACATAAAATTTATGAGTAGATGGTACATGACGCCCTTGAGACTGCATAAAATATTCCCTACTCTGAGCCCCTTGTGTTGGAGGGGGTGTGGGGAACATGGCTCAATCTTGCACATTTGGTGGTTCTGCCCTAGATTGCTGTCCTTTTGGTCAGGGGTCTTGGATAAAATCTCTAAGACCTTAAACCTTAATGTTCCAAACTCCCCAGAAATCTTACTTTTCTTAACATTACCTAAAACGCAAAGTCAGGCTCATCCTGCCCTTTTGTTAATTCTGATCACAAGTGCAAAGAAATTGATCCCCAAAAGATGGAAAACACAGGATCCCCCTACGTTGGGGGAATGGCATTCCCAAGTTGAGGATGTCCTTCTTATGGAAAGATATCACTAATTGAAGATACACAAACTAGACACTTATGAATTGATGAGAGCGATTTGGCATGGTACTATCTAACTCTTACATGATATTTGCAGTTGTTAGGTTGCCATCAATGCTCTCCTTCTTCCTTTTTTTTTCCTTTTCTTTTTCCCTCTCTATTATCCCATTCTATGAACCCCTTTCCCTCCCCCTTGTTTGCTCCTCCCTCATCTAACCTAATACTCCACCTCTTTCCCCCCATGGCATTATTATTCTGACATTTGGATCCAGATATACTGTCCTTTCAAAAATTTTTGGAAAGATCTCCACTTTGAACATTCTCATTCTTGACGTTGTCCAAGTAGAATGAGATTAAAACATCTAGAAGTGTATATTATTATTTTTTTTTTATGTTTGTAACAATACTGCTGTATAGAAACTCTTGTTGCAATGTATTATATGCATCCTTACAGCAGGATTTTGTATAACTGTTTTGCTTCAATAAAGCTTATTGAAAAAAAATAAAAAAATACTGTATATACATACATACACATGCATACACAATCCACAGCATTTCGTTCACCAATTAGCTCCTCATATTTTGCTAGTACTGCACTTTCTCCCATGTGTCTCAGTTTGTCTTACAAACAGAGTAGTAGAGAACTTAGATTCCCAACTACAATCTCCCTCCTAGACTGTTCCAGCATCCTGTGGAAAGGAGGCAACAGACTCCAGAAAGCTCTAATGCTTTCTTCAGAACTGGCTGACATATGACAAACAGACTGAATCAGCCCCCAGCTATACCCCTGCATTAAATTGCATCACACTGCGGAATCTATTGGCACTTTAAAAATAACTCATAATAATAATAATTATAATAATCATAAATGGAATTATTTGTTTTAAATCTAAAAGCAACTGTAAATTTCTAACCATAAACAATCATTCAATGTAAAGGAAAAGCAGTGTAATAGTGTAGCAATTAAAGGGGCATTGTACTGAAAGTTTTCACCCCTTTAAAGTGTTTCCATTGGAGTGTATTCAGTTTATTTTAAATATATTATTTACCTTTATTTTGTCATTTGAAATAGCAGGTGTTGCCTGTTAAAATCCCCACCTATATTGAAACTATAAATACTGTTTGTATTTGCTATGCATTCTCCCAGTGGAGGGTGGCAAAGATAAGCACTAAATGTTACTTTTCAAATGTTCTATGTAAGTATTGGAATTTGTGTAAAGAAAAGAAGGTTTGCTTGCCCAAAATGTTCAGGCCATTTAAATTGGTTGTGGTTTTAAAGAGCAAAAACAGCTGATTCATATGCAAAATAAACCTAAAATGTATACATTTTATACTTTGCAGCTGGTATAACAAGTCACTGGAAAGGGGAAACCTTTTCTTCTTCTTCAGTAAACTGTACACTGTCCCTTTAAGAATGAAAGAAGGGAAAAAAAAACATTTTTGCTTTTTAAGTATAGTAAGAATGTAAAGGTGATTTTGATCTTTTGCTGCATCTTTTCATCTGCCTGGGATGAAAGGAAACAATACAACTTTTTTGTTTCCTGCACAATACAAACAGAGCAGAAGAACCTCCTCTTGTATTTTGGAGTCAAAGTGAATGCAATAAGATCTATTTGATACTTTGAAGTGCTATCTAAAGTTACGGGAGAAAACCTTTCTACAAGTGTGGTTTTGTAACTGGCAAATTCCTTTTGCTTGCTATAGTTATGGCTCATTATTTTTTTATGTCTCGGATATGCAGTTTAACCTTCTTCCTAATATTATGAGACATGAAACAGCTTTCTGCCGTGACTAACTTGAATAAAAGCATTGTGGTCTACAACCCCCTTCAACAAGTATAGCGACACTATCAAAAATAAATGAGAATGGAAAAACAAAAAAAAGATAGTTATTCCGAGCCTACATACAATTGATTTCAATTTGTCAAAACAATGCTGACATGGTGACAGTTTCTAGGCCTTTTGATTTTTCTTTTCAAAATTATTTTTCTTTTTGATACGTTATATGCCTTCATTTGCAAACAGTTTTGCCTAAAATATCTTAATGCACATTGAGTTTAATAAATATTTTATTGCAATGTCAAGGGTTTTGTTTTGCTTGGGGATATTCTCTGATTAAATATAACTACCACTTACAGACTGTAAGGTTTCTAGTGAGCAGGGCACTATAATCCTTCTGCCTCAATCTGCCTTCCCAGTCTTGGTTTTTCTAGTGCTAAAGAATATGTTGTCAAATTACAAATAAAAGCAATAATAATAATATTTTTTTTATTAGTTGATGAGGATAATTCATTCAATAAAAAAACAGGATAAAAGTATATCAGTCTAAACCCACCTAACAAGGTCAGGTTCAGCCCCAGAAGTCCCTTTGTTCTGAGAGGAATTGACTGGTATTTCGGGGTTGGACTGGCCATGTTAGGCGGGAACAGATTGATATACTTCAAGAAATGTATTCTCTGTGAAAAGCACAATTGGGCTAAAAGAGGCTGCTCCCAGGGGGTAAATTGCTATTGAACAAGCTATTGAGCTGCTGCTAATTCCTGAGGGGGCACTTCTTTTTCTGTATGTATTGTAATATGACTCTAGGGAAGTCTCCCTAAGGTCAATAGGGAACCAGACGTGGAGAACTTGCCTAATGAGCTTAGAAGAAAATGGCTGTACCTCACTGACGAGGTTTAAAGAAGGATGAAACGATTGACTGGGGTTCTCATGTTTCTTGTTTGGACAGGCATTGCCTGGTAGCCTGGTATTTCGGGGCTGCACTGACCTTGTTAGGCGGGATCAGACTGCTATTTTTAAGGAAAGTTCTTCTCTATGAAAGCACCATTGGGCTACAATAGGCTGATCTCAGGTTGTATATTGCCATAGAACAAGCTAATGAGCTGTTGTTTATTCCTGAGAGAGCGCTTTTCTTTCTTTCTTTCTGTCATCTATCTATCTATCTATCTATCTATCTATCTATCTATCATATATATATATATATATATATATATATATATATATATATATATATATATTATACTATATAAAATACAAAAAGAGAAAGAAGGGCACAACATCCAATCCAATTCAACGCTCTAAAAAATCCAATAGTTTAATGAAATTGATTAAAAGCACAACATAGAATGGCACACATAAAATCAAACAATGTGTGAGGACAGATACATCTGAATAATGCGTTTCGTGTGCATGCGCAATTGATCACTGCATGTCTGTCTACCTGCCCACACCTCTATGTAATTCAAACATTTAAAGTAGTATTAACCTGTATAGTTACATCGTATGATAAGATGACAGATACATTACGGAAAAACATGGATCAATGCATATAGTAATAATACTTAGTGTATAACATAATAAATACTCGCTAGTAGATAATTAATATTGTGTTATCTATCTTACTTATTGCGAAAAAATAGCCTTCACAAATGAATTAATTTGAGCTATTGCAATAGTCACGATAATACCGGTAAGATTCATAGAAAAGATAATATGTTACAAAACTTAACATCAGTCTATTACAATTTATACAATTTCCGACTCTAACACTATAAGATGCATATATTGCTTTACATGAAATTTAACTATTAAGGTGTGTTCCTCAAAATCTTATTTGAACTATTTATGTACCTCTTATTAGTTAATAAAATGTGTATTTCATATATAGAGATCTAGGTCTCTTCTCATGTTCAGTCCTTGTGGGTTACTTGTTTTGAGTGAAAAAATCCAATAAACTTCTTGTTTATTGAGTTTAACCTCTCTATCTCCTCCTCTTTTCCATGCTGGTACGTGATCAAAACCTTGTACAGTTTTTTGCGACGTCTTAATTCTGTAGTTCTTTGAAGTGTCTCGCTACTGGTGTGTCTGAATCCTCATCCTCTATTGATCTTAGGTGTTCAAGAAACCTTTCTTTTAGGGGTTTAATTTCCCCCTGTATACTGTTTTAAGCAAACTTGACATGTTAAGAGATACATGTGTGGTAGAGCAGTTAAAAAAAAGTTTATATCATGCTCACAACCTATGATGCTTGAATTGAATTTATTTCCTTCTCTTACATGATGGCAAGTTTTACATATAGGACGCCTGCACTTATATGTATCTGCCCTCACACATTGTTTGATTTTATGTGTGCCGTTCTATGTTGTGCTTTTAATCGATTTCATTAAACTATTGGATTTTTTTAATCGTTTTGGAGCATTGGATGCTCTTCTTTCTCTTTTGTAATTTGTGACATGAAAACGCATGTGGAGTGGACACGCTAAGTAGCAGCACTGATCTCCATTCACTGGCTTCGTTACTCACTCTCCATTGTGCAGGTCACAGCGGCTAGAGCTGTGGGAATAACTCTTCAGGTGAGACTAGTTTCCCCATTTCAGTGACTCTTGTTCTGTATTATTTTATTTATATATATATATATATATATATATATATATATATATATATATATATATATATATATAGTGATATGTAAAAGATAGAACACTCCAGAAGTTTTTACTGTCAAGTGACCACAACGTCATTGGTCACCATAGCAACTGGACACCGTCTAGCATTTTGCCATGGCTTAACACAAAATATCTGTTTTAAAATATATTACTATTGATCAGGGCAACACTATTGTTGCAGTGAGAGTCCAATCATACATTCCACACAGCCTTGTTTGCATACTCTCTTTTATTGCCTGGTTTATATCTGTCTCTAATTGTCCTCATTAAAAGAGAGAGATAATATTGTAATACTCATGTATTTATCCAGCCTATACTCACCTTTCTGCATTCTTGGTATCCCTTCTTTTACCATCACCTCCTGTTGGCATTCTCTTATCCTCCTGAACTTTTGGCACTAAACCTTTTTCTTGCCCATACTTGATATGCCTACATTTTTCAACATTCTTTTATCTTCTCCTCACAATATTCTGGGCACTTTTATGCTCCCATACTTCGAGACGTTCTTTCATTATCCCATAGTCCTTTACTTAGCCCATTCATTTTCTTGCTACACTCTTTACCATTCCACACTAACATTCCCTTCAATGTTTAATACTTTCAGCAAACCTTATGATTTTCCAATACAATTCTTACTTACCAATCTTATTTACTGTCTTACATTTCAGAGCCATCCCCATCATTTTCCCATACACTTGATGCCCCTTGTCATTACTCTTAGTATTTCTTCCTTCACTCTTGATATTGTGGTTAGATTTCATCCATCTGTAATTATGTACACCTATTTAAAAAAAAAGAATAAGAGAGAGATAAGTGAAAAACTTCAAACGTGATACTGATACTGGACAAAAGTTTTACATTTTTTAAAATGTAACTATATCATTCATAATTATTACGTCAAGCTATTTATTTATGCAGCCAATACAGAAAGTACATAATAAAAAAAAAAGTGATGGCAAAGTTGACAAAAAGGATTTCAAAATACAGGTGGCCCTCGTTTTACAACGGTTCAATTTACACCGTTTCAGAATAACAACTTTTTTTTCCAGTCATGTGACTGCTATTGAAAAGCATTGAGAAGCAGTGCATTTATTAAAATAGCCAGTAGGTGGAGCTGTCTGCTTGTGTTGCAGCAAAGTCAAGCAAGCTGAAATTAATCAGTTTAACAAGACCTGAGCTATCGAGCAGATTTCAAAGGAACAAGATCTTCCTGTCTATAAATCAGTCCAGATTGGAATGCATAGAAAGAACTGTTTGCAGAAAAATGCAAGTGAAGTCTGTGTTGTATGATTATTTTATTAGGTTTATAATGCTGTTTAGCAAATGTTTTTGTTCATTTAATTTAGTTTTATTATATATTCTGTGTTGTGTGATTATTTTATTAGATTTATAATGCTGTTTAGCATTTAAAATCTTCATTTCAAAGCTTTAAAAATAATGTATTAGGTGTTACTTATGACAATTTTGAGAGGGGCCTGGAACCTAACTCCCTCACTTCCAATTGACTTACATTATAAACTGCGTTTCAATTTACAACTATTTCGATTTACAACCATTCCTTCTGGAACCTAACCCCGGCGTAAACTGAGGGCTACCTGTATAAAATAACATCTTTAAACAAGGTAACTCATTGCAGTGTCACCTTTCAAACATATTATTTCCTGTTTAATTAGCTCCGTCCACCTCCATGCTAAATCCTCCTAAATCCACCTGCTCTATGTATGCCAATAGCAGAGTGCAGTTACATTGGTATTCCAAATATGCGGTTGATTAAAACTGGGGATTACAAAATACATTTTTTGTCCAAAATAATTTGTTTTGAAAGGTGACACAAAAAGTCACCTTGTGATTTTTTTTTTTTGTAATAATTTTTTTTATTAGGACATATGCGATACAATCATAACGGCATACATTATACATCATAGCCATGTGAACAATAACAACATCCAAGAAAACTTTTATAATTTTAAGGTGACCTCAAAGTAGTCCAAAATTATGCAGCAATAGAGATCTGAACCTCACACGGCCCATCAAGATCCAATGTCTTTTGCTACAAACAGGAAGGCAATACTTATGTGCAATAATAGCATACAATTATGACAAATAATGAGCATTAAACGAATATATGGATGAAAATGTTTAAAAAAATTAACTTGCAATGAACATGCACTAATTAACAAATAGTAATAAACTCGGTAGGTAGTTCAACATCTGAAGATCTTCAATTTGCAAGGTATCTCTGAGTGAAAATAAGGAAGAGAAAATACACTGAGTAGAGAGAAAGAGGAGAAAAGGAGGGGAAAGAGAAAGAGAGAGGAGGGAGAGGGGAAAAAAATCTATTCTTTCTCTTTTCTTCCTGTTAAGGGACAAGGTAGATGGAGTGGGGGGTATCACTATACAGTTGATTCTAGGTTATAGTTGTATAAAAAATACTTCTATGGCACAATACCATAATTAGCCTGAAATTGAGGGTAATAACAGCTAAAGGGAAACTACTCAGGACTGTAGTCCCAGACCAAGGTATGGAGGTTTTCAGAACCATGTATGTGAGAGACATAGGCTTCCATTGATTTAATATATCGCAAAGTGTCTACAACTTGTTCCCAGAGCGGAGAGGTCGACTGAAGCCACATTTTGGCAATGGATAATTTAATCGCCAAAAATAAGTAGATGCAAAACAGTTTTGTGAAGGGTTCAGATTTATAGGAAGAATATGAAATAGACCTATACTAGGTGTGAGTGGTATTTGTATGCCCTTCGAATTACAGTATTGAACTGCTGTCTGCCATAAAGGTGCAATGATCGAACAGGTCCACCAGATATGGGCTGGAGTACCCAGTGCATAACAACCTCTCCAGCACTTGGTGGAATTGGTATGTGAAATTTTGAATAAACGGACCGGTGTCATGTGCCACTGCAGCAGTACTTTGAGAAATAATTCATAAAGAGTTTATTTTATTTTTTTTACATCCATTTGATTACAGTTTTCAAAAGTCAAATACATTTTAATTGTAAACTTTAATCACATGACTACTTTAAAGGGACAGTCAACACCAGAATTTTTGTTGTTTTAAAAGATAGATAATCCCTTTATTACCCATTCCCCAGTTTTGCATAACCAACACAGTTATATTAATACACTTTTTACCTCCGTGATTACCTTGTATCTAAGCATCTTCTGACAGCCCCCTGATCACATGGCATTTTATTTACTATCTATTGACTTTCATTTTAGCCAATTAGTGCAGTGTCTGTCACAATTCACGGGCGTGCTCACAATGTTATCTATAGGGTTTACCTCAACTAGCTCTCCCCTGCTGTGAAAAGCAAATACAAAGCATGTGATTAGAGGCGGCCTTCAAGGGCTTAGAAATTATCATATGAGCCTTCCTAGGTCTAGCTTTCAACTAAGAACACCAAAAGAACAAAGCAAAATTGGTGATAAAAGTAAATTGGAAAGTTGTTTAAAATTACATGCCCTATTTGAAACATGAAAGTTTTTTTTGGACTTGACTGTCCCTTTAACCCTTTAAGGACCGGGCGTTTCAGACAAAAACTTCTTTTTTAGCATTTATGCAATCTCTACATTTAAACAGAAATAGAGCCTTTTTTATACATTAACCTATCAAAACTATATATTTTGTTTTAGTAGACAACCCAAAGTGTTGATCGAGGCCCATTTTGGTATATTTCATGCTACCATTTCACCTCCAAATATGATCAAATAAAACAAATCGTTAGCTTTTTCACAAACTTTAGGTCTCTCACTAAAATTATTTACAAACGGCTTGTGCAATCATGGAACAAATGGTTGTAAATGCTTCTCTGGGATCCCCTTGTTCAGAAATAGCAGATATATATGGCTTTGGCATTGCTTTTTGGTAATTAGAAGGCTCCTAATTGAAGCTGTGCACCACACTTGTATTATACCCAGTAGTGAAGGGGTTAATTAGGTAGCTTGCAGGGTTAATTTTAGCTTTATTGTATAGATTACCCTCCTATCTGACACATCCCATCCCTGATCCCACCCTGATCCCTCTCAAACAGTTATCTTCTCTCCCCCACACCCCAGTGGTCACCCCCATCTTAAATACTGGCAGAAAGTCTGCCAGTATGAAAATAAAAAGCTTTTTTATATACAGTATATATATATATATATATATATATATATATATATATTTGTATTTTATTTTCCACAGCGTGGGATCCCTGCCTTACCCCCCAACCTCCATGATCCCCCCAAACAGCTCTCTAACTCCCCCTCTACTTATTTGCCACCATCTTAGGCACTGGCAGCTGTCTGCCAGTACCCAGTTTGCTGCAAATTAGGCTATTTTTTATTCAAAACAAAAAAGAAAAAACATTTTTTTTGTAGTGTAGCTGCCCCCCTTAATACCCTACCCCCTTCCAGATTAATTTCCCACCCTCTTATCCCATACCTTAATATGATCCCCCTCTCCCTCGTCCCCACTCCCGCCTTTCCCTTCCCTGCTGCTCTGAGTGTTTTTTCTCCGTAGCCATAGCGGTCCTGCTCACCTCCAGCGATGGGCCGCCCACCTGCCTCCCTCCTTACCCATCCCACCTACCAACGATCAGCACCCTCTCTGCATCGGTACCTCTGCCCGTCGTGGGGCATGCAAAAATATTACTCGTGGGGCATGCAAAAATAGCACAATCTCGCTAGTTTTAGCGAGATCGTGGCAGAGAGAGGCTCAGGACAGCAGCATTGTGCAAGGTGTGACGCTGGTCCTTGAGGGCTTAATGACCAGCGTCGTACAGGGTACGGCGCTGGTCGTTAAAGGGTTAAGTACTTTGGTTGACCACAAACAACAACATAATTTATATATTTTTCTTAATAAATACATTTTCATTTCAAATGTATTTAAACATAAAAATAATGATATGTTGTCGCCATTATTAGAATTGTAATTAAGATTTACCTCCTAATATTTACTATGTCTAATTAATATTTTATTGGTATATTTTAAAAGATGATTGTTGAATATTTTATAGTATTTATTTGTAAAATATAATTTATTTATGAATCACTGTCCTGTTCCATAGCCCTGACATGAGTTGAAATAATATCACTGGACTCTTTCCCAATACAAACTGAATAAGATAACTAGTTTTATTTGATTTATTGTTCATGGACATATTTACTGAAATGTCATATACTGTATGTCATTGTAAACTAATGTAATAATGATTACAAATGGATACAATGACAAAAAAAGCAATAAGATTAAGATCAATCATTTGAAAGGACTGAGGTTCATAGGTGTTTTCATTACTTAATTTATAATTGAAGGGCCGACAACCTTTAAATTAGATAAAAGATGTGCTAATGCATGCTGATGAGAAATTGATTAGTTTGTTGTTGAGCTGATACTTTAGATAATGAAAAAAAGCCTTAGCATGTTTATTTGAACCAAAAGATGTGTAAATAAGACAGATCTTATCTTTTAATAAAAGAGGTCATAAGTACAGTTCAAAGCAAATTTAGTTCAACAGAAAGACAGCTGGGTCTTAAAGGGACAGTATATACCTTGTATCCTGTACAAGATTTTTTTTTCTGTCTTGCAATATATTATCATAGTGGATAAGTTGAAAAATGTTTTAATGCATTAGGACCTTGGTTGCTGCAAATTATTTTCAATAGCCAAACTCCACCCACTACTTGTATTTGGAGATACCCATCAGGATTTGTTACTAGAGTAGACACAGCTAGCCACAATTATTATGCTAGCAAAACTTGACATTGCTTTTCAGTTGCTGATCTGATCATCTCTGCTGAACAGTTATGTGGCAAGGTTAGGCATGTGAAGTCTGCAGTGTGCACTTCCAATACTCAGAATTGTAAAAGTCTTAAAGTAAGGGATAGTAAAGTCAAAATTAAGCTTGCACGATTCAGATACAACATGTCATTTTAAGGCAATTTTAACCCCTTAACGACCAAGGACGTACGCCACACGTCCTCAAAAAAAATACAGTTAATGACCGAGGACGTGTGGCGTACGTCCTTGGTCTGGAAAGCAGCTGGAAACGATCCTGCTCGCTTCCACTTGCTTTCCGGTTATTGCAGTAACCTTTTTTAGCAATCCGGTGCAGAGAGAGCCACTCTGTGGCCCTCTCTGCACCGGACATCACCGGCTAAATCCGTTGGTGGGTGGGAGCCGGTTCGGGAGGCGGGTGCCGGCCATTGATGGCCCTGATGATGTGGAGGGGGGCGGGATCGTGGCGGGGGTGATCGGAGGCGTGCACAGATGCGTGCACGGGAGGGCGGGGGCGGGCGCATGCACGGGGAGCGGGTGGGAACTGCTACACTACAGAAAAATTATGTATTAAAAGTTTTGAAAAGTAGCAATATATATAAAAATGCATTAGTCAGGGGGTGGGGGATTGGTCTGTGGGGGGGGGGAAGCTACACTACAGAAAAAGAACATCATAATAAAAAAAAACCCATTTCTCTTGCAAACTGGGTACTGGCAGACAGCTGCCAGTACCCAAGATGGCCCCGAATAAGGCAGAGGGGGAGGGTTAGAGAGCTGTTTTGGGGGGGATCAGGGAGGTTGGGGGCTAATGGGGGATCCTACAAAGTAGCATATGTAAATATGCTAAAAAATTTATTTAAAAAAAAAAAAAAAAAACTTTTATTTTAGTACTGGCAGATTTTCTGCCAGTACTTAAGATGGCGGGGACAATTGTGGTGTGGGGGAGGGAAGGGAGCTGTTTGGGAGGGATCAGGGGGTCTGATGTGTCAGGTGGGAGGCTGATCTCTACACTAAAGCTAAAATTAACCCTGCAAGCTCCCTACAAACTACCTAATTAACCCCTTCACTGCTAGCCATAATACACGTGTGATGCGCAGCAGCACTTAGCGGCCTTCTAATTACCAAAAAGCAATGCCAAAGTCATATAAGTCTGCTATTTCTGAACAAAGGGGATCCCAGAGAAGCATTTACAACCATTTATTCCATAATTGCACATGCTGTTTGTAAATAATTTCAGTAAGAAACCTAAAATTGTGAAAAATTTAGCGTTTTTTTTTAATTTGATTGCATTTGGCGGTGAAATGGTGGCATGAAATATACCAAAATGGGCCTAGATCAATACTTGGGGTTGTCTACTACACTACACTGAAGCTAAAATTAACCCTAGAAGCTCCCTACATGCTCCCTAATTAACCCCTTCACTGCTGGGCATAATACACGTGTGGTGGGCAGTCGCATTTAACAGCCTTCTAATTATTAAAAAGCAAAACCAAAGCCATATATGTCTGCTATTTATGAACAAAGGGGATCCCAGAGAAGCATTTACAACCATTTATGCTATAATTGCATAAGTTGTTTGTAAATAATTTCAGTGAGAAACCTAAAGTTTGTGAAAAAAATTGTGAAAAAGTGAACAATTTTTTTTATTTGATCGCATTTGGCGGTGAAATGGTGGCATGAAATATACCAAAATGGGCCTAGATCAATACTTTGGGATGTCTTCTAAAAAAAAATATATACATGTCAATGGATATTCAGGATTTCCTAAAAGATATCAGTGCCCCAATGTAACTAGCGCTAATTTTGAAAAAAAGTGGTTTGGAAATAGCAATGTGCTACTTGTATTTATGGCCCTATAACTTGCAAAAAAAACAAAGAAGATGTAAACATTGGGTATTTCTAAACTCAGGACAAAATTTAGAAACTATTTAGCATATGTTTTTTTTGGTGGTTGTAGATGTGTAACAGATTTTGGGGGTCAAAGTTAGAAAAAGTGTGTTTTTTTCCATTTTTTCCTCATATTTTATAATTTTTTTATAGTAAATTATAAGATATGATGAAAATAATGGTATATTTTGAAAGTCCATTTAATGGCGAGAAAAACGGTATATAATATGTGTGGGTACAGTAAATGAGTAAGGGGAAAATTACAGCTAAACACAAACACTGTGTAAAAATAGCCTTGGTCCCAAACGGACAGAAAATGGAAAAGTGCTGTGGTCATTAAGGGGTTAAATTCAGTTCTAATGTGCTGTGTTTTCTTGGTATCCCTTGTTGAAAAAGAATACACATATATCCTACATTAGTGGGAGCTAGCTGCTGATTGATTCCTGTACACATTTGTCTCTTTTGATTGGCTAACTAGATGTGTTCAGTTAGCTGCCAGTACTGCAATTCTGTTCGGTCAGCAACAGATAACAGAATAATGAAGCAAATTTGATAATAGAAGTAAACTGGAAAGTTGTTTAAAATTGTATGTTCTATCCAAATCATGAAAGAAAATGTTGGGCTTTCCTGTCCCTTTAAGTACAGAAAATAGGGGCAAAATAAATCTTAAGGTTTATTGAGACGTTGTTTTACTATTCATAAATTAAACATTTTATGTTGCAATCTCAAAGGGTTCACTGTCCTTTTAACAATGAGGGGGGTGTTTTGGTTGCAAATTGTCAGATATTTCACCAAATGGATTTACATGATTTAGATAGATAATGTAAAAAATTACTTACTGAGGACATAAAGTACAGTTATGTTAGCTCAGTAAACTTACTATAATCATATTAAAGCAGCATATAGGTAACACGTTATTGAGTATTAATTTAAAGAAGCGGTTTTAGAATATTGAAAAAAAAAATAGTATGTGCAGGGAGAGGGGATTGCATAAGTAATAGAGATTTAAAATCTAGAAAACCTTAATTTAGTACAACATATACAACAGTGCCCTCCTGCATTATATTATCCATAACTTTTTAAGAAAAAGTTGATATTCAAAATAAAACCATCTAAAATCTAAACCATCTAAAAAATAATACTTCTAACCTGTAGGCTACTACAGTAAGGGCCAGAATTAAAAAATGGCTTCACTCTAAAGGTATCATTGTGAGGTCTTTGTGCCCTTTGATAGATATCATCCTTAAAGGGACAGTATACTGTAAAAATGTTTTTCCCTTCATGTGTTCCCAATTACTTTTTTTTATCAGCTGCAGAGTACACAATTTATGAGATTTAAAACAATGTGCTTTTCAAGTTACAATTAACTGCCGGTAATCGGCGCCTTATAAAGCTTTATACAATAGTTGTGAAATGTCCATTTTAAACGTCCCGATATAATGTCAGTTTTAAGCTTCTGGACGATCTCTGCAACTCATACGGTATTGTATACAATTCTAATGAAATCATAAATAGCAAAAGTGACATACATGGTTCCCAATACACCTACAAAGTAATATGTCAAAACAGAATGTGCCTCTCAACCTGATGTGGAACACAAGCTAATCGTTAGACTACTGTAGATGTGTTACTGGCAGGTGCCTCCTACTCTAGGCATTGTGTATTATTAGTTCATTGTTCTAACATGAGTTTGTGGACATCTATTGACCCTTGTTGAACGTGGTCTATTGACCCTTGTCACTCTAAGTGGATCAATCTACTTGCCGTTTCCATTACTCTATTGTAGGAGCTACAAGTGATTTCCAATGCTTTGGAATTATCAGTTTAGTGCTGTTCAGCATGACCAGCAACAGGGCTCTGCTCACTTTGTTACCAAGTTTGGGCAATTATAGATATAGCAATGTTTTGGGACTGTTTTACAGTGGTTTCCTTATTGTATATTCTATGTGGTTGAGGATTCCCACCCAGTAATTGTCTAGTTTAGGGCAATTCCACAAGATGTAGGTTGGTGTTCTGTCTCCCCCGCAATCCCTCCAACATTTGCCCGAGGCTTGTTTGTATATACGTTGTAATCTACTAGGGGTAAGGTACAACCTTGCTAAGAATTTATAGCTGGACTCTTGCACCCTTGTAGATATTGAAGCTGTTTTTGTGGTTTGGAAAGCAGCCTGCCATTCTTGATGCGTCATCTCAGTCTGTAGTTCCTTCTCCAATGCTTTTGTATACGAAGGGAGAGTGTATGAGTCTTATGTTAGCAGAAGTTTGTACGTTATGGATATTGCATGTTTCATGGGTGTGTTTCATAGGCATATGCTCTTGAATGGGATGGGTTGCCTATGAGACTATGTTTGTATCTATGTGTCGCAAGATAATGGTTTAATTGTGTGTGTGTGAGAACCAGCTCATGTTTATGTCAGGCATGGTTTCCACTATCTCACGGTGTGCCTTAAGTTTGCCCCCTGTAATTAATATTGCAAGTGCCCAGTTTTTAAAAGGTGTTTTTTGATCTGTCTCTTTCTTTATATGGTTCCATGGTATTAAAGCATTTTGGTAAACAGGCGTCAGCGGGGAATGTTTTGATGAGATGTTCGTTGTGGTCTGTATAATCTTGTCCCAAGTTGTGTAAAAGTCTATAAGCAATGGGTATGTTGTGGTTACTATTGGTCTTTCTTTCTCTGGGACCCAGGCTTTCAGACCTGTGTACCTTGAGTTCAATATGTCACAGTCCAATTGTACCCACTTTTTGTTACGGTCATTGAAGCACCAGTCAATGCGTCTGTGTAGAGTAATCTCTTTTTTGTAAATATGAATGTTGGGTACTGCAAGGCCTCCTTTGTCCCTTGGTAGATAGAGTATTTTGCTGGCTACTCTAGGTCTAACGACCCCCATATGTACTGTTCCATAATATTTTGTAGCTTGTGTAAGTAGTTGGATGGTAGTGGGATGGGTGTAGTTTGAAGCAGATACAGCAATCTGGGGAGTACATTCATTTTTACTACATTGATACGCCCCACCCAGGAAATCGATTTGTTTTTCCAGCTAGACAGATCGGTAAATTAGGTTTGTTCTAGGGATTTATAATTTGCTTGGAATATAACTTGAGGTTCCTAGGAAAGATATATTCCCAGGTATTTCATTTTAGTTGGTTGTAGTCTCAGGGGACAGCCCTGCAGTGCAGTCTTCTGTGTTGTAGGTAATGTTCATTAACTCTGATTTTGTTACATTAAGGTGGAAATTAGAGAGTTGTTCGTAATCTCTGAAAATGGTCAGGGTTTTGGTCAGGGAGTGGTCAATATTGTTCAGGGTTAGCAGGATATCATCCGTGTATAGAGCCAATTTGTGTTTGCACAACTTAGTGGGTATTCCTGAAATTTGTGTGTCATTCCGGATTCTCTGTGCAAGAGCCTCTATAGTTATGGCAAAGAGAATTGGCGAGAGGGGGCAACCTTGCCTTGTGCCATTTCTGATAGAGAATCTATCAGTGTCACAGCTGATGAATCTCTTTCTGTAATTCCCTATAAGGGAAGAAAATGTATTCACAACTAGAACCCAACCGTGGCAAGTGAGTAAATTAGACAATTTATGTGTTGTACCCCTGATACTATGGTAGAAACTACTATCTGTGGAATCTTAGCAGATAGGGTTAATACCAGGAGTACTATTTTCTGTAGGTGTAGTTGTTTCAGCAGGCTCTGATGGGCCAATGGTTATATGGCTTCAGAGGTACTGGTTAGTTACACCATTAAAATAGGTAATGATAGGAGATATGTTATAATATTAAAGTATACTTTAGAGGAAGTAAATGGTGCTAAATAATGTCTAAAGTAAGCTTACTTGGGAGCAAGGAAGTCAAAGCGCTGTTCGAGTGAGAGAGGCAAAACTGACAGGCTGCAGCAAGACACAGTGAGTAGTTCTGTGCGATGTCGGCGTGTGACGTCACCACGGAGTAATCCAGAAGATCCGGCAAAGCAGGTGAGGAGGAGAGAGACAAGGAAACCCTCCGGTCACGATAATGAAGAAGGTTACAGGTAATAGGAGCTTGAATAGGAAATATCAAGCAATGAGTGAGGGAATAAGGAGGTTTAAATAGCGGATAGCTGAGTGTTAATCTCGCCCCTTAAAGGAATATACACACAATGGAAATGGATATGTGACAGAATGCCCCCCCAAAAGGATCCACTCCGGGGATCAAGGACGAGGTTTATCAGGATGTCGCCTATGAAAGAGCGAAACCAACCTTGGTGCAGATAAGTTACAAGCAGGTTCCCAGGAATCATCCTCTGCTGGGTAACCCTTCCAGTGGACGAGGTACTGAAGAATCCCTCAACGGCATCTCGAGTCCTTAATGGAATGCACCTCATAATCCTCTGCAAGATGAGTGAAGTCGGTGGGAGCAGTCTGAACAGGTGCACTCAGATGTACCGGAACGTAAGGCTTCAGGGGGGAGATGTAGAAGGTGGGATGACTAGACAACCTAGGAGGTAAGTCCAAAGTGACAGCGTTCGGGTTAACAACTATAGTGATGCGATAAGGTCCTATGAACAAAGATCCCAACTTCCTGGAGGGCAGCTGTAACTTTAGGTTGCGAGTAGACAACCAGACCCTATCTCCCACAGTATACGTAGGAGGTGGCAACCTATGTTTATCGTAATACCTTTTATAGAGTAGTTTCCTTCGCTCAATGTTTTCCTTGACTTGGGTAAATGTCTGCGAAATGGAGTTTTGGAGATCATCTACTAAAGGACATAAGGAGTCCTTGGAATTATCATAAAGAAAATTCGGGTGGTAGCCATAATTAATGTAAAAAGTTAAGAGTTTAGTGGTGGAATGTACTGTGTTATTATAGGCAAATTCGGCATAAGGTAACAAAGAGGACCAGTTAGATTGATCAGAAGTTGTAAAGCAACGCAGATAAGTCTCCAACCATTGATTGGTCCTCTCTGTTTGTCCATTTGTTTGTGGATGGAATGATGTGCTAAGTCTACGTTGAATGTTTAAGGATTTACATAGTTCTGTTCAAAACTTGCTGGTAAATTGAGAACCCCTGTCAGAGATAATGCTGAGGGGTATCATGACATTTTGTATAAGTAATTTCACGGTCTCTGAAGCTGTTGGCAGTTTAACTGTAGGTATAAAGTGTGCCATCTTGCTGAACAAGTCCACTACCACTAGAATGGTGTTGTTGTTACTAGATCTAGGCAGCTCCACTATATAATCTAGTGCTATGTCAGTGCAGGGTCTTGTGGGAGTGGGTAAGGGGAGTAACTGACCGTAAGGAGAGTGAGTACTGTGTTTTGAGATGATACATGTCTGACAAGATAGTACGCATTGTTTAATAGTTTCAGTCATGTGTGGCCACCAATAAGTTCTGGTGATTAAATCTAACGTCTTTTGACAACCTGGGTGTCCTGCTAGTGGATTGTCATGATTTGAATATAGCACTTTGTCTCGTAAAGAAGGTGGTACGTAAAGGGTGTCTTTATGGTACAGTAAACCATTAATACCTAATTGTAGAAGCTCAAGTGGTTTAGTCAAATCAGCTTTCTGGTGGTCCTTAAACATAGCAGTAGTATCCTGCGTAAGGCCTATAATATGATCAAGAGGTATAATAGTTTGTGTGGGAACCTTGGATGAGGGTTTATGAGACAATCTGGACAAAGCGTCAGCCTTGTGGTTTTTGTTAGCTGGCCTATAAGTGATTAGGTAGTTGAACCTATGGAAGTATAAATTCCAACGTACCTGCCTGCATGTGAGGGTCCTATTGGTTTTTAGATATTGCAGATTCCTATGATCTGTATATTTCAAAATGGGGAGTTCTGTGCCCTCGAGAAGATGATGCCAATTTTCAAGAGAGGCCTTTATGGCTAGTAGTTCTTTCTCACCTACAGCATAACGTGTTTCTACTGTATTGAGAACTCTTGAGTAATAAGCTACCGGATGTAAGGGATGTTTCAAAGATAGTCTTTGTGATAGAACTGCCCCGATAGCCAAATCTGATGCATCCACCTCCAAAACATATTGAAGTGATGGGTTAGGAAACCTTTGGCTAGGCGCGGTAGAAAAGTGATGTTTGAGTAGATCAAACACCTCTTGACATTGAGGTGTCCAAATAAATTTAGTGTTACCTTTGGTTAGGTTGGTCATGGGTTTAGTTAAGGCTGCAAAATGTTTTATGAATTTGCGGTAAAAGTTTGCGAATCCTAGAAAACTTTGAACCTGACGTTTTGTTGTGGGAGTAGGCCATTGTAAGATAGCCTGTATTTTACTGGTCTCCATGTTAATACCCTTAGGGGATATTACGTAACCAAGGAATGTTATAGTATCGGTGTGAAAGATACATTTCTCGGGTTTAGCGTACAACTGATTTTCGCGTAATCGTGAAAGTACAGATTGTACGTGTTTAACATGGTCCTGCTTATTCTTTGAGTAAATGAGAATATCATCTAAATAAACGACTACATATATATCAAGTAAGTCTTTAAAGATATCGTTTATCAGGTGCTGAAAAGTGGCTGGCGCATTGCAGAGGCCAAATGGCATCACAGTATACTCGTATAGTCCATATCGAGTACGGAAGGCTGTGAGCCATTCGTCCCCTTTGCGCACAGGTACCAGGTTATATGCTCCTCTTAAATCAAGTTTAGTGAAGTAAGTAGATCCCTCCAAATGCTCAATAAGCTCTGGAATTAGAGGGAGAGGGTATCTATTCTTTACAATACGCAAGTTAAGCTCTCTATAGTCAACAATTGGTCGGAGGCTACCATCTTTGTTTTTTACAAAAAACATGCCTGAACCAGCTGGAGAGGTGGATGGCCTAATGAACCCTTTTCGTAAATTCTCCTCAATATAGTTCTTCAAATGAGATAATTCAGAACTAGAAAGAGGGTAAATATGACCACAAGGAATCTCAACACCTGGCAGAAGGTCAATGGGGCAGTCATACTTGCGATGGGGCGGTAAATTCTCTGACTCTTTCTTACTAAAAACTTCAAGAAAATCTGTATATTCAGGGGGTATATTACAAACTGAAGTTTGGAGAATATGTTGATGGAATTGGCAAGTTGACAGTAGTCTGAGTTAAATGTTAATGTAGATGTGCGCCAAGATATTTGTGGATCATGTAAACGTAACCAAGTATACCCTAGGATAAGAGGAAAGATAGCTAGAGGGATTGCGTCAAAGGTTATATATTCAGTATGGTCTGTCTCAGTGGTAACCTTAATGGGTATGGTTTGATAACAGATAGGACATGATGACATCTCAGTACCATCAATAACTCTTACAGAGACAGGTTTATGCTTCTTAATGAGTGGAATTTTATTAATTTGTGTAAAGTTTAAATCTATATAATTTGAACTGGCTCCTGAGGCAATGATCACTTTGGAGTGAAGTCTCTGAGTCTCCCACTGTAAGAGAACAGATGAGGAAAAATAACTAGAGTCTGTTTTGTCAGAAGGGGAGGAAGTACTCATAACACAGGTCTTACCCGACTTCTGGCGTGTTAGGGTTGGACAGTCCTTCACATTATGGTCAGGAGAGCCACAGTATAGGCAGAGGTTCTTGCATCTTCTTCAAAGTTTCTCTTGTGGCGTGAGAGGTCCTCTGATGACACCAATCTCCATGGGTTCAGATGTAACTCTAGATGGAGACCTACTGTATGTGGGTGTGGGTGTGGGCAGACGTCTAGTGGTTGTGTCAGCTAATGAGCGCTCATGTCTGCGCTCTCTTAAACGCCTATCAAGGTTGATGGATAAATTAATGAGTTCCTCAAGTGAGTCAGGTAGGGGTACCCTTGCTATTTCGTCCTTAAGTGAGTCTGATAAACCCAAACGGAACTGTTTTTTTAGGGATAGCTCATTCCAGCCTGTATCTTTAGACCATCTTTTAAATTCTGAGGTATAGTCTTCAACAGGGTGTTTATGTTGCTTTAATGATTGCATAGCATTCTCAGCGGTTAGCTGTTTGAATGGATCGTCATATAATTGTGACATTGAAGTGACAAATGCATCTAATGAATATAGCACAGGGTCATTAGCCTCAAAAAAAGAGTTTGCCCATATACGTACCTCACCCCTGAGATAGGATATGACAGTAAGGACCTTGGTGTGATCTGTGGAGAAAGTCTTAGGTTTTAGTGTGAACATTAAATAAAATGCATTCCTGAATTCTCTGAAGTGCTTACGATCTCCTGAGAATTTCTCTGGTGGGCTAATTTGTGGTTCAGGCATAATCTCAAGCTTTTGTTTATAACCAATTTCTTAATGTAAGCTTTTAGTGCAGTATTTTCCTGTTGTAAATTAGAGAGATTTAAAGACATGTTTCTGTAATTCCCTATAAGGGAAGAAAATGTATTCACAACTAGAACCCAACCGTGGCAAGTGAGTAAATTAGACAGTTTATGTGTTGTACCCCTGATACTATGGTAGAAACTACTATCTGTGGTATCTTAGCAGATAGGGTTAATACCAGGAGTACTATTTTCTGTAGGTGTAGTTATTTCAGCAGGCTCTGATGGGCCAATGGTTATATGGCTTCAGAGGTACTGGTTAGTTACACCATTAAAATAGGTAATGATAGGAGATATGTTATAATATTAAAGTATACTTTAGAGGAAGTAAATGGTGCTAAATAATGTCTAAAGTAAGCTTACTTGGGAGCAAGGAAGTCAAAGCGCTGTTCGAGTGAGAGAGGCAAAACTGACAGGCTGCAGCAAGACACAGTGAGTAGTTCCGTGCGATGTCGGCGTGTGATGTCACAGCGGAGTAATCCAGAAGATCCGGCAAAGCAGGTGAGGAGGAGAGAGACAAGGAAACCCTCCGGTCACGATAATGAAGCAGGTTACAGGTAATAGGAGCTTGAATAGGAAATACCAAGCAATGAGTGAGGGAATAAGGAGGTTTAAATAGCTGAGTGTTAATCTTGCCCCTTAAGGGAATATACACACAATGGAAATGGATATGTGACAATCAGACAGGAGGCCATTCATCTTAACTCGCACAGTGGGGTTTCTATATAATGTGAAAATTTGGTCTACAAATGTTTCAATAAATTTCATTTTGCTTAGAACCGCTCTTAAGAATAGCCAATGTATTCGGTCAAAGGCTTTTTCGGCATCTGCTGAAACAAAAACTAGGAGTACATGGTTTTGTTGGGCATGTGTTATTAACGACAGCGCTTTCAGCGTGTTGTCTCGCGCTTCCCTTCACAGTACGAAACCCACTTGGTTTGGGTGTATCAATATTGTCATTCGTAATTGGCATGTCTAGGGATGCAGTGTCCTCTGGGGATAATGTATGTAGGCGTACCTCATCTAAATATTTATCTATGTCAGTTTGTGTGCTGTCATTTCTGATATTGTAGAGCTTCTCGTAATTGTGTCGGAATGTATCCGCTATTTTCTTGCTGTCTTTTTGCGTTTGGCCTGCCGCGTCCGTTATTGTTTGTATATACAGTGGGGAAAAAAAGTATTTAGTCAGCCACCAATTGTGCAAGTTCTCCCACTTAAGAAGATGAGAGAGGCCTGTAATTTTCATCATATGTATACCTCAACTATGAGAGACAAAATGTGGAAACAAATCCAGACAATCACATTGTCTGATTTGGAAAGAATTAATTTGCAAATTATGGTGGAAAATAAGTATTTGGTCAATATCAAAAGTTCATCTCAATACTTTTTTATATATCCTATGTTGGCAATGACAGAGGTCACATGTTTTCTGTAAGTCTTCAAAAGGTTGTCACACACTGTTGCTGGTATGTTGACCCATTCCTGTATGCAGATCTCCTCTAGAGCAGTGATGTTTTGGGGCTGTCGCTGGGCAACACGGAATTTCAACTCCCTCCAAAGTTTTTCTATGGGGTTGAGATCTGGAGACTGGCTAGGCCACTCCAGGACCTTGAAATGCTTCTTACGAAGTCACTCCTTCGTTGCCCGGGCGGTGTGTTTGGGATCATTGTCATGCTGAAAGACCCAGCCACGTTTCATCTTCAATACCCTTGCTGATGGAAGGAGGTTTGCACTCAAAATCTCACGATACATGGCCCCATTCATTATTTCATGTACACGGATCAGTCATCCTGTTCCCTTTGCAGAGAAACAGCCCCAAAGCATGATGTTGCCACCCCCATGCTTCACAGTAGGTATGGTGTTCTTTGGTTGCAACTCAGCACTCTCTCTCCTCCAAACATGACAAGTTGTGTTTATACCAAACAGTTCTACTTTGGTTTAATCTGACCATATGACATTCTCCCAATCTGCTTCTGGATCATCCAAATGCTCTCTAGCATACTTCAGACGGGCCCGGACATGTACTGGCTTAAGCAGGGGGACACGTCTGGCACTGCAGGATCTGAGTCTCTGGAGCTGTAGTGTGTTACTGATGGTAGCCTTTGTTACGTTGGTCCCAGCTCTCTGTAGGTCATTCACTAGGTCCCCCTGTGTGGTTCTGGGATGTTTTCTCACCATTCTTGTGATCGTTTTGACCCCACGGGGTGAGATCTTGCGTGGAGCCCCAGATCTAGGGAGATTATCAGTAGTCTTGTATGTCTTCCATTTTCTAATTATTGCTCCCACAGTTAATTTCTTCACACCAAGCTTCTTGCCTATTGCAGATTCAGTCTTCCCAGCCTGGTGCAGGTCTACAATTTTGTTTCTGGTGTCCTTCGACAGCTCTTTGGTCTTCACCATAGTGGAGCTTGGAGTGTGACTGTTTGAGGTTGTGGACAGGTGTCTTTTATACTGATAACAAGTTCAAACAGGTGCCATTAATACAGGTAATGAGTGGAAGACAGAGGAGCCTCTTAAAGAAGAAGATACAGATCTGTGAGAGCCAGAAATCTTGCTTGTTTGTAGGTGACCAAATACTTATTTTCCACCATAATTTGCAAATAAATTCTTTCCAAATCAGACAATGTGATTGTCTGGATTTGTTTCCACATTTTGTCTCTCATAGTTGAGGTATACCTATGATGAAAATTACAGGCCTTTCTCATCTTCTTAAGTGGGAGAACTTGCACAATTGGTGGCTGACTAAATACTTTTTTCCCCACTGTACGTATTTAATTGTTTTTGTTTTAGTGATTTGGCTAATGACGGCCCTATCTTATCATCCACGTCAAAATATTTTTGTTGCAGTATTGAGGCCTTTCATTGGTAAATTTTAGTGAGATGGTTATTCAGGTCACTCCTACTTTTGTTCAGTGATTCTAATATAACTGTGGAGGTGGGGGATTTTTGTGTTCAGATTCCTAGTATCTAATTTGGGATAGTGAGGAGTTAAAAAATTGCTGACTGTCTTTAGTTTCCCTCACTTTATACTTAATGAACTCACCCCTCATCACACATTTGTCGGCTTCCCATACTGTGGAGGGGGATATGGTGTCCGAGGTATTCTCCTCAAAGTAATGCCCTAAAGTCGAGTCTACCTCTAATTTGATCAGGGGGTTATCTAACACATATTCATCTAATCTCCATAAAAAGGGGCGTATGGGGATGTCTGGCCAAGTTATCGTGCACTGTACTGGTGCATGGTCTGACCATGTGATTGGGAGTATGCTGGAGCTCTTTACTAAAGATATCCCCAACTGATCCGCGATGAGATATCCTAGTGTATGTGTGATGTGGGTGTGAATAACATGTGTAATCTTGCACACCAGGATTCAATGACCTCCATACATCATGTAGTTTTAGCAGTTGCAGCTGAGCATTTGTGGCTTTATTATTTTTTGTGGAGTACATGTCTTGCCCGTTGAGGTGACCTGTGTTGGGTCTAATGATAAATTAAAGTCTCCTGCCAAGTATAGAATACCTTTCGTGTGTTCGAGTAGTAGTTGCGCCACTTGTTAGAAGACTATATTCTGCCCCTGATTAGGAAGATATATGTTTGCTAGTGTTACATATGAGTTAAATGGTAATCCTATGACTATTAAGTATGAGCCATTAGGGTCTTTCATTGTGAAGGTTGGTTTAAAGGAAAATACCCACTCCACCTTTCTTTGAGTTATTTGAAGCTAGGTAGAAAGTTCTATACCTGTGGTTTATAAATTTGGCCTCTCTTCCTTTTTTAAAATGTGTCTCCTGCATGTACAGGATGTCCTCTGCTTCCTTGTGTAATTGATTAAATGCAATAGATCTCTTTTCTGGGCTATTAAGCCTCAGCATTAATTGAAATTAGCTTGAGTGGGTGTGGTTGCATCCTCCCCTAGTTTGTCCATTCTGTGTGGGACCTAGTGTAATGTGGGGCTGAGGAGTATGTTAAAAGTATGTTAAAAGTGATAGCCTGTTGTGTATTGTGTTCGAATCAGATGGTGAGTCTAGCTAGGGTGTCTTGTTTCCCTATTTCCTTCTAGGTATCTGTGCACTAGTTGTTCTGTAATTTTTCAGTTATGTTCTATGAGGTGAGAGGTATAAAGTGTGCAGAGTAGCTCAGGAACCAGTATTCGCTAACCAATAAACCTAACGTGTGACAGATATGAACAGTATGCTTAACATAACAGTAAAATTAGTATCACAAGAAATTAAACAATATAATAGACAGGGTAGTATCCCTGCCTCCAAACCCAACATTTGATATGTTAACATATATATTACACGACCTGTTGCCATGCTTCATTTGCGAGAGTCCCCTTGTGTTGGCGAGTGTGGACTAGCAGGAGACCGGCAAGTGTCCCCCTATCCCAAGGTAGTGCTCACTGTGGGAAGTTGTTTTGCAGAGTCCCGCTTTGTCGCTTCATCTGTTGAGGGATGTGCCCTGTTTTGAGACAGTTGCTGTACAATATGGCCATCCTTCAGGTGGCATGAATGTTTATCCGTAGAGCTTTACAGAAGTGGGGTAGATCCTCTTTGTTCTTGTAGATTGCTGTGGTGTCTACTCTAGTCGCTATAATGCTGACTGGGAAGCCCCATCTGTAAAGTTTTTTCTGCTCCCAAAGGGCAGTTGTGATGTGGCTCAGGTCCCTCCTCTTCTAAAGTGTTGCGGGGCTCAGGTCCGTGAAGATTTATATACGGTTTCCAGCGTGAGTAACGTCTTATTTCTGCCTTGAGTGTTTTAAGATTTCCTCTTTGTCTTTAAAATGGAGTAGCTTTAATATCACATCTCTTGGTGGGGCTTTAGGTGGTGATTTAGCTTGTAGCGCTCAATGTTGTCCCTCTTTATAGCGCGGAACAAGTCTTGAAGGAAGCCTCCTAATGCCCCTGGTTGTATGGTTTCTGGTATCCCACGCACTCAAAGGTTGTTCCTCCTGCCTCTGTTGTCTAAATCTTCCACATTTTCCAATAGGTTGTATATGGTTTCCTCCTGATCATTTTCCAGATGAGACATTTGCTGTATGTCAATCATTATATGTCGTATTATGGTTTTCTTCTAGATTGTCAAGTCTCTTTTTATATCGCCATACCAATTTTTAACTTCCGATACAATCTCTTTATGGTCATCTTTGGTGCATAGTGATTTTAGGTCCTCTTTTGTTATATTTGGTGAGTCAGATCAGACATCGTGGATGGCAGGTTCTATTGCCCTTCTGGCAGTGTATGGTTATTTGAAGTGGCAGGAGAGAGAGCTGGGTTAGCCTCCGTTGGTTTTAAGAATTGTTGCATCATTCTGGTGTGTACATTGCCGTCTGGTTTATTGGATTTGCGCCCGGGCATATCTTAGTATTTGTGGGGATATCAGGATTTTGCAGCAGTTCTGTGCTTTGTAACAAGGAGCTGTTGGGAGTCCCTGGGGCAAGCCTGGGGAGGAGTGAATGTCCAAAATATTTAATTACTTGTGTTGTCCTGTCCTGTTCTCCAACTGCCCGTACCCTTAACTGGGTGTGTGGCAATCTGCTGGAGGTGTCTGAATATTGCCTTTCTGCAGTAGAAGTGAAGAGGCCGTTCTGTGGGAGGGTTTGTTTTTAGTTTGAAGTGTAACGTTTAAGTCACTTTTGCAGGTTGATAATGCCAGAGTCTCTGTTTTTGATACCAAAATTAATAGCAGGTAGGGCCAGGGGTCACAGCGCACTGCTGCCCTGTTGAATATTCTTAGCTCTGCGTGTGGCATGGTGTAGTGGATTTAATTACTGCTTCACTGTATTATCATGCCCCCTGTGCAACTCGTATTCCCCTTACTCACTGTGGATGTTTGGCCCCAATCTGAGCCTTGCTATTGGCTCTTATGTGCAGCTTACTAATCGTTTGCCCCCCAGCCAGGCATGCTCTGTGTGGCTCTCTGTCTGTCCTGGCTCCAGTGGCCATTATGTTATGGCCTTGTCAAGTGGCGTATGTCCTCAATTGGGCCGCCCGCTAACTTAATAGGGCCACTTACCGCCACGGGGTCCAGGTGTTGCGGCTTCTAGTTTGTTCGGGGTTCTGTGGTTTATGCGGGCATCTGCCCTTGTGATCGCTCCGGAGCTAATCAGGGCTGTGCTGGATTTCGGCCTGCTCATGGTCCGGCTGCGTGCCGTGTTTGAGTGTCTTTGTGGATGCGGTGGCTCCCTCCGATATGCCCCACCTGTGGTCACCTGATCCGGGGGATATCTGCAAGACTCGGGTGTGTCTTTTAAAGCTTAGGTCGGCTGTGGCTGTTGGGCTTGGATGGCGTGGGCCTAGGAGCTGTTTCTTTACACGGCCATATCGCTGAATGGCCATTTGCTTTTTTAAGGCTTATTTGTGTAAATGAATTAGCTGATTATGGCTAAGGATAACGTAGGTGGCGGTCGGCAGATTAGGGGTTAAAAAAATGTATTCGAGTGTCGGCGATGTGGGGGGACCTCAGTTTAGGGGTACATAGGTAGTTTAGAGTATAGTAGTTAAGAGCTTTATAAACCGGCGTTAGCCCAGAAAGCTCTTAACTACTGACTTTTTTCCTGCGGCTGGAGTTTTGTCGTTAGATGTCTAACGCTCACTTCAGAAACGACTCTAAATACCGGAGTTAGAAAAATCCCATTGAAAAGATAGGATACGCAATTGACGTAAGGGGATCTGCGGTATGGAAAAGTCGCAGCTGAAAAGTGAGCGTTAGACCCTATTTTGAGTGACTCCAAATACAGGCGGTAGCCTAAAACCAGTGTTAGGAGCCTCTAACGCTGGTTTTCACAGCTAATGCCAAACTCTAAATCTAGGCCCCAGTGTTTTGAAGCCCCAACCTAATAAAATGGGTTGAGCTTCTAGGTATAATCAGATCTCATTACTTTATCACATTGTGTACATATACATGCTTCTTTATCTTATATCTGTCCTTAAACCAATCACCAATACTTAGAGAATAATGAAAAATTAACATGTTATCACCTTATCTCTTCTATAACCCACTAAGAGTGTAGTTTCTTCTACTGGCTGTGTTAACATAGCTTGGCCTTGAGGCCAAAAACCTTCAGGATGGGTGGGGATACCACAGGCTAAATAAACTATTTTAAAACGCCAATATAAGGGTAATGGAAATACTTATAAACAATTTAATACACTCCAGCAGGTAAAGTGGATCATTGGGAACAAATTAAAGGATTACAAACTTTTGCCCATTTTTGTATAAACAAAACAAATATTCTAAATAACGTGTATTAAAGTAAAATTACCAAGCTCAAACTCTTGTAAATCGAAGCCTCATTTACTGTGAAAATCAATTTTTTTTCAATGATAACATCATGCAATCCAGCCCACTATTTGCGCAACTACGTGTATGCAAACATGAACCAATCATATTCGCCCCTTATGCATATAATTATAAGCCAAATTTTTCCTCATTCGCATGCACACAAAAACTGGCACCAATGCGCATTTTGTACTACTGACGCCATAATTACTATCTTATTATGTAAGATCAATAGAGCGGGTCCTTCTGTGTCGGAGCAGGTCTGGTAGGGAGTGAAACTGTGCAATCTTGCGCATGCGCTGTGAGAAATTTTGATAGGATTGGATAGGAGCAGCAGATACCCTCGGAGTGGGTACGGAAAAATTTATTTTTTAGAAAGAAGCTTGCAGTGATCAGGTAGAAAAGTGATAATAACATCCTATGGAAAGTATGTTTAACCCCTTAATGACCAAGGACGTGCTAGGAACGTCCTACAAAAAAAACACCCTTAACGACCAAGGACGTGCCTGGCACGTCCTCTGGGGTTTGAAGCCCTGGAAGCAATCCTGATTGCTTCCAGCTGCTTCCTGGGTATTGCAGTGATGCCTCGATATTCAGGCATCACTGCAATATCCATTTTACCCCACTGATGCAGAGAGAGCCATTCTGTGGCCCTCCCTGCTTTGGCCATCCATGGGGCCAATCATTGGTGGGTAGGAGCTGCAATTGGGAAGCGGGTGGGCTGCCCTTCGATGGTGACATCCGTGTTTGATGTTGGTGACCAGATCCACATGTGACGTGATTGAGGCAGGGGGGCAGGGCGGCGTGTGCACGTGTGTGTATTGTATGACGTGCGCACGCCATATTTAACCGGCAATCGGTTTAATTCTATTGAAAGGAGGGAGAGGGTGGGATCAAATGTCCTGGGGAAGGGATCTGGGAGTGGGAGGGTGGGTAGGGTATTGAAGGGGGGCAGCTACACTGCAGAAAATATAATTATTTACTTTTAAAAATAAAAAAAAAACAATTTTTGGGGGCAAATTGGGCTAGAGAGCTGTATGGGGGGGATCAGGGAGGTTGGGGGCTAAGGGGGGATCCTACGCAGCAGAATAAGTATTTTTTTTTATTTTTTAGAAAAAAAACTTTTTATTTTAGTACTGGTAGACTTTCTAATTGCACAAGTTGTTTGTAAATAATTTCAGTGAGAAACCTAAAATTTGTGAAAACGTTTGTGAAAAAGTGAATGATTTTTTTTTTATTTGATCGCATTTGGCGGTGAAATGGTGGCATGAAATATACCAAAATGGGCCTAGATCAATAATTTGGGTTGTCTACTACACTACACTAAAGCTAAAATTAACCCTACAAGCTCCCTAATTAACCCCTTCACTGCTGGGCATAATACAATGTTGTGCGCAGTGACATTTAGCTGCCTTCTAATTACCAAAAAGCAAAGCCAAAGCCATATATGTCAGCTATTTCTGAACAAAGGGGATCCCAGAGAAGCATTTACAACCATTTATGCCATAATTGCACAAGCTGTTTGTAAACAATTTCAGTGAGAAACCTAAAGTTTGTGAAAACATTTGTGAAAAAGTGAAAACTTTTTTTTTTATTTGATCGCATTTGGCGGTGAAATGGTGGCATGAAATATACTAAAATGGGCCTAGATCAATACTTTGGGATGTCTTCTAAAAAAAATATATACATGTCAAGGAATATTCAGGGATTCCTGAAAGATATCAGTGTTCCAATGTAACTAGTGCTGATTTTGATAAAAAAGTGGTTTGGAAATAGCAAAGTGCTACTTGTATTTATTGCCCTATAACTTGCAAAAAAAGCAAAGAACATGTAAACATTGGTTATTTCTAAACTCAGGACAAAATTTAGAAACTATTTAGCATGGGTGTTTTTTTGTGGTTGTAGATGTGTAACAGATTTTAGGGGTCAAAGTTAGAAAAAGTGTGTTTATTATAGTAAATTTTAAAATATGATGAAAATAATGATATCTTTAGAAAGTCCATTTAATGGCGAGAAAAACTGTATATAATATGTGTGGGTACAGTAAATGAGTAAGAGGAAAATTACAGCTAAACACAAACACTGCAAAAATAGCCTTGGTCCTAGACGGTCAACAAATTGAAAAGTGGTCTGGTCACGAAGTGGTTAAAAAAGATTAAAGAAATGTAAAAAGCGAACTTACATTGATCTTACAGTGGTCCTTTAAAGGAGAGAAAATTTTTGAGTAAACTGTCCCTTTAATAGTTGCTGCATGGGTTTAAAGCATTGTTAGACTTCATTGTTTAGCTTATTGACAGGGGCGTAAATAGACCACACTGGTACCAATGGTAAAGGTCCCACAATTACAACAGTGTTGTTTCCAGATGTTTGCAATCAGAAGTACACTTTACTTAACCTGTTTTGAAGGGGGTACACAGAGCAGTAGAATTGTATAAGGTGGCATTTAGTAGTGATTAGATGATGGGTTCTGAACTCACCAGTTGTCACTTTTAATTTTTTTTAAAGTTTTTTATAAATGATTTTAAAATTGTTTTTAATAAAAGTTATTTAGTGACTGTTTCCCTATGAAATATGTGGGGTATGAGAAATTAATAGTTGTTCTATTTTTGAGTGGTTAGGGAATACTCTTTTCTTTCCTTTTTGCTTTGATAAATTAAAACAGATTAGCATCCAGCACCGCTCCAGTGGGTATATTTTGTCCACTGAGGAGCATAATTGTTTTTTCCACTAATATTATATTCTCTTTAATGGATACACAGAGCAGGTTAGAGATTATGCATGTGAAGCCTTGATCTCATCAGGCAACCATATAGTGATTCCACCACTGATGGGAGGGCTAGATGGACCCATTCTTAGTTAAGACCGCCACTTATGGTATTCAGTATTACAATGTGGTTAAATAGATTACAAGTGGCACGTTGACAAAAAATTTTGCCCAAGTGCTAACTGCACTCAAAGTAAAATTTTAACATGGCATGTTTAAGACGCCTATTATAAGCTGAAAGCAAAATGTTAGCACGAGAAATAAAGTACAATGTGCACTAACTTTAGGACTTCGGATATTGCTACTGCATTAACGTCTTCTCTCATTGACTTCAATGGGGTGTGGAAGTTTTTGTTCAATAACACATCGCTCGTGCGCTAACCTGACACAGCATTAGACCAAAAGCGCTAAAGCCAAAGGTAGTTATGTATACTTTACAATCCATTGTTCTTCACATAGAAGAAAATGGTCTTTTTATTCTCCACATCAAAAAAGTGAAACAGGAAAACACCGCTCCTCAGATCACACTTGCAATTTCATGTGTAGTTTATTCAGTATAAACCAGCATAACGTACATAAGGTTCATATGCAGAAGAAACTAACATGTTTCACGCACTACATCTGAGCTTCGTCAGAAACATGTTCTGGTTTCAGGTTCTTTCTGCATATGAACCTTATTTACGATATGCTGGTTTATACTGAATAAACTACAGATTAAACTGCAAGTGTGACCTGAGGAGCTGTGTTCTATTACAGCAGTTGGAGCACTGCTTTACTCACTTTCCTGCAGTACTAAGGGGTCGATTTGTCAAGCTACGGCGGACAGGGGCGTGCAAATGCGGCCCTTTCCGGTGCAGTTCGCCTATGGCGAGCTGAATTCCGCTGCTGGAATTCAGCTTTGCACAAGAACGTTGCGAGCAGGAGCTTTCAATCTCCCCGATCGGACAAGACCGGGGAGATTTAATTTTGCAGGTGGCAAAGAGGTTAGGGAAGCAACGGTCTGATGAGAACCTGCAGTGGTAGGGGGGCAAAGGCTGGCGAAGCCTTTGATATATTGACTCCTAGGTCCCAGCCAGTGAACTTCATTCAGCCAGCTTGTATATGCAACCAATTTTAACTGCACACCTCAGAAACCCCATTTTCCTGCTGACGTTGATGGACCAATCCTGAGCTGGTTTGGAGGAGTTCACGCTCCCCGCCCAACCAAACGAAGGACATTGGCTTCAGACACTAGGTGTAAGAGTGGCGAGCACTGGGGTATACTCTCACCAACAAACCACAACTTGCCAGGGTGCTGTAGCCAGGTATGTAGAAAACAGCCAGCACTCATACGTAACATTCCCAAAGCACAATACCAAAGGGTGATAAGAAACGACACCGATGAGGATCTGATGCGGACACAGATGTCAGAAATGATACAAAGATTCCTTCAACGAGGTTACAACAAGAAGAATCTAGAGAAACAATTGGAATTGGCTCTCTTATCTCAAGATGAACAACAAACCCAAAATTCCACAACTAATCCCCAACTCACGTTTGTGACCACATATAATCCAGACCAATATCAGATTGCCCAAGTAGTGAAGGAGGAATGGAAAATACTCCAGAGCGATCCTACATTGCCATTCGCTGAATGGGCTGCACCACGATTGGCATATCGCAGAGGCAAGAGTTTGAGGGATCTGCTAGTGAAGACTGACATCCCTTCAAAAAATGATAAACAAACTTGGCTGAAGAAGAAAGTGGGATGCTATAAATGCATTAGTTGTGTAACCTGTAACAGCATGCACACTGGTACGACATTTCAACATCCTGATCGTCGCAAAAGATATCAGATTAAATATTTTCTGACGTGCACAACCCAGTTTATCATATATCTACTTAATTGCCCCTGTGGGAAATTCTATACTGGCAAGACGACTGATGATGCCAGAGTGAGGATGGCGAATCACCGCTCCAGCATCAGATCGGCAATACACACAGGAAAGGCAGAACATCCGGTGGCTCGCCACTTCCTAGAAGCAGGACATACTGTGAGTGACTTGCGCTTTAGAATCATTGACCACGTGCCAGTCTTAAGAAGAGGAGGAAACAGAGCCAAGATACTTCTCAAAAAAGAAGCACGTTGGATTCATGAACTATGCACATTGGCCCCGAGAGGCCTTAACATACAGACGGGATGGCAGAACTTTCTATAAGAATTATGTGATGTGAGAGTCCATTGATCCATTGATTCTGTGTCTATGACTATAAACAGCACTGAAAGTGTTGAAGTAACGAGAGTCCACTTCTCATTCTTGAGTTATACTAATTTATTTTATTTTTATTTTTATTTTTGTCTCTTGTAGCTGCATCAATTGACCTGATATGGTGTTACATGATCTCTATTTTTTAGTAATTAAGTTTCGAATATGTAAATATTTCTCCATGATTTCCATTTTTTCATCAATTAAGCTTTGAATATGTATATATATGAGGTGTGTTATGTTTTTAATTTGCTTTTAATACAGTTATATGTTACTACACCTGTCACATACACTATGGGTTATTTAGTATGTCTGATATGCCCCCTATACATGCTTAATGGACCTGGCAATAGATAGTTTGGTTATTGTTATAGGACGGTGATTTGTCTTTACTAGCATGGGACTTGGTTACCGCATGTTGAATTTGTCCAGTATTGTGGCTTTTGCCACATTAGGAATGTAAATATTCTTTGTCATTTTTATGATTTGGTGGTGGTCAATTTGTGACATGTACAGTTTTTCCATTGGGAGTTACACGGTTAGAGTTTTGTTAAATCTGGGAAATTGGGTTCACTACTTAGTAAAGGACCGCCAATATGGGTAGGCTCACTTTTGAGTATCCCCTATGGGGTCATACTTTTATTGTTATTTTGGTGATTAAGTTCGTTTTTAATAGCACGGATTGTATATATCTGCAATTTTGGGGATGTTGTTTGTTGTTCCCTCTTATACCTTTTAGGTGGTGATAGTCAGTTGTAAGCACTTTTGGGTATGTGCTTAGAAGCATAGAGTTACGCTCTTTTTTATGTACACTGAGATAATTTTTTCCTTAGGGTATTTGACATCTGTTAGGGATGTATAGTTTTCTTTATTATTTTCTTTCTTTTTATGACAGTTCACCTAGCAATTGTTATATTGGGCAATATTTTATGTTAATAGATGACAGGTTTGCTGTCATATGTGAGTGCATATTAGATGGACCTGAGAAGGATTAATTATTGTTTTCAATTTATATTTTTTATTTTTATTTTTATCCTCATAGGTGTGTATATTTTCACATTATGATCGGCACAGCCGTCTGTTTTAAGACCATTTAGGTTTTGTATATAGGGCAGTGTGCGGCCACATTCGTGTTTCGATTTGTATACACATGTTGCCATGACAGCCTCTCAATTGGGTGTGGGGGGTTGCAGCAATCCGACTGGTTGGTAGATATGGCGATGTGCCCAGCATGTCAGTGGATGATTCTTTGTCGTGGCCCTATTGGTATAGGATATATGATATGGTTGGATCTCGGGTGCTGGGGTGTTTGACTGCGCTACAGGTTGGGATGTTCAGACGCGGCGATATTCGGCCACTATTTTGTACGGAGTTGTTTACATTGGTTGCTATGGCAACCGCCCGAGTAGTTCTTGTGAGTTGCGGTAACGCTATGGGCACATGATTTTGTTTGCACGGATGGTTTGTATTCTGACACATTTGGCTGTTGGGTTTAGTGTGGTTTAGTGCTACAATCCCCTACTTTAATAGCTCTGCTATGTGTGAAATATATTTTCTCTTATAAATATATTTGAATTTTTTATAAAATTTTGGGGTCTGCACCAGGACCTGGCCCAGCTGGCGCGGTCCAGGTTATCACATTTTCAGACATTTTACCTTGAAGTTTTAATTAAAGGTGTCTGATATAAACCTTTTTCTCCCTATTTTACAATTATTAATAACATATGCATATATATATATATATATATATATATATATATATATATATATATATATATATATATACAGTATTTATATACACACACACATATATATATATATATATATATATTGTATATATATATATATACTAGTCCTAAAGCCCATTCACACGGGCCATTTTTTGCATTACAGAGGTCGCACCTCTTGATCTCTTTCTCCCCCTCTCTTTTGCGCTCTTTCTCCCCCTCTCTTTTTCGCTCTCTCCCCCTCTCTTTTGCGCTCTCTAGCCCTCTCTTTTGCGCTCTCCCCTCTCTTTCGCGCTCTCTCTCGCTCCACCTCTCTTTTGCTCTCTCTCTCCCCTCTCTTTTGCTCTCTCTCCCCCTCTCTTTTGCACTCTCTCCCCCTCTCTTTTGAGCTCCTTCCTCCTCTCTTTTGCGCTCTCTCTCGCTCTACCTCTCTTTTGCTCTCTCCCATCTCTTTTGCTCCCTCTCGCCCCTCTCTTTTGCTTTCTCTCCCCCCTCTCTTTTGCTCTCTCTCCCCCTCTCTTTTGCACTCTCTCTCCCCCCATCTCTTTTACGCCCTCTCTCTCCCCCTCTCTTTTGCGTTCTCTCTCTCTCTTTTGTGCTCTCTACCCCTCTCTTTTTGCGCTCTCTCTCCCCCTCTCTTTTGTGCTCTCTCTCTCTCCCCCTCTTTTGTGCTCTCTCTCTCCCCCTCTCTTTTGCGCTCTCTCTCTCCCCCTCTCTTTTGTGCTCTCTCTCTCCCCCTCTCTTTTGCGCTCTCTCTTTCCCCCTCTCTTTTGCTCTCTCTCTCTCTCCCCATACAAGGGGCAAATCGTCACATTGTTTACTTGTGACTACTATTCTGGGACTTTGATTTGTGCATACGTGCAAACCTTTTTTCTTGGACTTGGTATATATATATATATATATATATATATATATATATATTACATATACATATATAAACACACACACAAGGGGCAACCGGGGCAACCAGACGTGGACTCCTTGCTCAGTGTGCTTAGAGGAATATGGCTACACCTCACACACGAGGCCCAATGAAGACCGAAACGATTGTCTGGGGTTGCTGTGTTCCTTGTTCAGAGATGAATTGTCTAGTATTTCGGCTCTGGACTAACCGTAATAGACGGAATCAGACTGATATACTACAGGAAAGTTCTACTCTGTGAAAAGCATTACTGGGCTAAAAGAAGCTGCACCCAGGTGGTAAGTTGCCATAGAACAGGCTAACAATAGTATTGAGCCTGTGAGTGCACCTCTCTGTATGTATATATATATATATATATATATATCCGACAGACCTCGCAGGCAACGCCGCCCCCTGCAGACTCGCGGCCAATAGGCTGCCAGCAGGGGGGTGTTAATCAACCCGATCGTACTCAATCGGGTTGATTTCCGGTGATGTCTGTCCGCCTGCTCAGAGCAGGCAGACAAGTTATGGAGCAGCGGTCTTTGTGACCGCTGCTTCATAACTGCTGTTTCTGGCTAGCCAGAAACACGGGGCATCAAGCTCCATTCGGAGCTTGATACATATGCCCCATAGTCTTCTAAGTAAAAAACAAAAGAATTTCATTATTTAGTGCAGGTCCTGAGAGCCAAGCATGCTATGTCTCCTGTTACCTCGGCTGGCGCTTTGGCAAAAAGAGGATCGGGTTAACCAGTGCCAGATTGGCCCACAGTAATGTCAGTACATCTCCCAGTGGGCTGCCAGCGTTGAAGGACAACATCCTGGGCAGAGAAGCAGAAGGAGCCTCCCAGCCAGGACACGGAGCAAGCTGTGTTTGTAACATAGCGCATCTATTCAAGGCCTGGAATCCTGAAGGTAACAGGCTGAAAAGGGGGGCAAGGGGGGGCTGGGGCTGGTCTATAGAAATTTACACTGGAAAATCAGACCAAACTTAGTGTTTGTGCACCAAAGATAAGCAAAGATAGAGTTCAGCAGCTTTTCAGTAATTCTAAAAAGATTGGCAACATTACCATACACCAGGTACTGATTGTCTCAGCTTTGGGAGCTTCTGCTTGCTGTGTATGTGCTTAAAAATGTATGATGCCTGATGGGACTCTACAGTTTCAGAATAATTGTTATTAAAATGTACCTGTTACTGGTAAAGTATTCTACAAAACGATGCACCAGTGTTATAATATTAATTTGTACATTGCTATTTCCCCATGCTATGGAATGGCAATATGTAAGTAGGACATAATAAATGCAGCAGAACATGTTTTTTATGGGTGCTAGTTAGTCCCAGTAAAATTAGGTTATATGCTAATAATTTGTTTATATTATTCACTCTTACATTAGCTGTTACTTACAATCCTCAGAGAATCTTTTAATAGTTAAGAAATTCTTAGGTATTGAGTAAAATAATCAGTATGATTTCTAAATCACATGTATAAAAATATTGGGCTAGATTACAAGTGAGGCCCTATTATAACGTGCACCCGTTAATATGACCGCAGAGGTCAGACCTCTGGTTAAAAATAAAAAGTTGAACCCAATTGCCCCCAGTACTGTACCATGATAAAAAATATATGAGCATTTTTATTTAAAAAACAAAACAAAAAAAACTGCACAAAGCAGTTATAAGGGGTTAAAGTGAGGGGATGTGGGGTGTTAGAAACAAAAGTCAGTTAAGCAGAGCACTGAAGTCAAGGTCATTCTAGCATGAATCGCAATTGCACTCAAGCGATCGTGTTTACTTTCAACTTGTAATTCAAGCTCAATTTAACTTGTGTGCAAACGAACGTGAAAACCTGATACTACTTACGCTCAAATGATAACGCTCCACTCGTAATCAGGTGTGTTTTCCTGAATTTTTATGTGTAATTGTTATTTCAATCATGTGTACCAGAAATCCTTGCTCCACAAAGTAAACCAAGAGCTGTATTGTGTGAAAGTTGTAGTAGGCCTCCTTTTTACTTTACATCACCAAAATTCTGCTCTGCTTTTCTTCCCTTTATGGCCCTTTACGATTATTGAATGTGTTGTGTGAGCTATTTGCTGTCTGCCACCATTAATTGTTATTTTATGATTGTGCAGTAACTGTCTGGCACTGGAGCACCACAGTATACTCTCAATATCAAAACAACCATATCCAAACCCTTAGTTATGCTTTCTCTTTGCCCTCTGTTTATAGTTTTGTTATGGTATAAACGTAAACTCCATTCCAATAAGAACTGTGTGGGGATGACCCAAAACAATCCACTCCCCTACAGGACCAGTTTTCCTGCTTGGCTTACTGTATTTTCCCACTCTTTGATCAAGTCCCATATTTTTATTTTGGTTTCACTTGAAGGCTCATTATCATGTTTGTTTGTCTGTTTTTATGTATTTGTATTGCTGTTTTTGAAATGGGACACCTGATCTTTACTATACTATATGGGATTAGTGCTTGTTTCTTTACTCATTTTGAGCATATATCTATGAGAATAATTGTACAGATACACATACAGAAATATATTAGACGATGTAGACTTGTCCTTTTTTATTACAAACAAATATCTGCTGTTAGCAAATATTTAAATTATATTTGTAGAAACGAAATGGTTTTATTAATACTAAAAAATGATTTACCTGTAGAGTATAAATAAAATATTTCCCATATTTTTTTTCCTTACCAATTTATTTTTCTTATTTTAGATGGCACATTATCATCAACATAAAAACAAACATGGTTGATGTACAATGTAAACCTTGTCTTATACTTTTCTACTTAATTCTCCTACCAAATTGAATTCAATCATGTGGTATCCTTTGTTGAAAAGCATACCTAAATAGTCTCTTGTCATTGGCTCATCATATGTATTCAGCTAGCTCCTATTAGTGTAATGCTTTTCTGAAGCTAACTTTAACTATGTGTTAAATTATTTTGCAGAGGCTAAAACATAGACATGTTATTATTGCAATATTGCTTGCATATAACTAAGACATTTGAGTAATTTTTTACACTTGTATGCTTATTTAACTGTTGTCTATTCAGTTCCCGTAGCATGCATGCTTATATGCCACCTGTCTTGTAGATCATCTTACGTGTGTACAAGTGGCGTTCATCAAATGGTAACCTTATCATTCGTGCTTGTTTTACTCTGTAGCTGTGCAGTGCCACATAGCTGCAGAATATGTTGATGCTTTATAAATATATGATGATGGTAATAACAAGTAATAATACTAGCATGTAATCTTGATTATATTGACATTTTGCTGATTATAATGTGATAAACCACCTTCAGTATTAAACATGATCCTGTGATCTGTAGAAATATTAATTTGACTAATTGAATAATGACATTTGAACTTGTTTATCTCTAAGGTTTTGTTGTGCCCTTTCACTGTGTCATTCAGAATGTTATCTGCTGAAGAGAGTCTCCATTAATCACACTGATGTAAAGACTGCCTTTTCACCCCTAGGAGAGTTCATACGCTACAGAAAATGATTAGGGTGGTGCAAGGCAAAATGGAGGTCTCTGGCAATTCCCTATTTGGTGCCCATTTGGCGCCCTTTGTCCACCCAGGTCTGAGCAGGAAATGTTCACTGCCAGCAACACACACAGGTCAAAAACTCTATCCAGTGAGATGCCAATACCACAATTTCCTCATTAGCTACAAACTCACAGAGCAAAAATGTAACCCTTTTGTGTCAGTAACCCAGAAAACTGTAATATTACTCTCAAGCACAATGATTGATATTTAAAGGGACAGTTCACCCAAAAATGTTCTCCCCTTTAAGTTTTTTCCAATAATCCATTTTACCTGCTAAAGTGTATTAAATTGTTTACAAGTAGCTCCTTTACCCTTATTTTTGCATTTTAAATAGCTGATTTAACATGTGGCATCCCCACCTATACTGAAAGTTGCTATTTACAATCCTAAGTAAACACAGCCAGCAGAAGAAATCACGCTCCAAGTAGGGTGCAGGATAGTTAAAGGGACAGTCTACACCAGAATTTGTATTGTTTTAAAAGATAGATAATCCCTTTATTACCCATTCCGCAGTTTTGCATAACAAACACAGTTATATTTACCTCTTAAGGACATATGACGGAATTTTTCCATCATAAAACAATTGAGCAAACTGAAAGCTGTGTCCTTAAAGGGTTAATATACCTTTTACCTCTTTGATTACCTTGTATCTAAACATCTTCTAACAGCCCCCAGATCACATGACTTTTTATTTATTATCTATTGACTTGCATTTTAGCCAATTAGTGATGTGTTGTGCTAACTCTTATATAACTCCACTGCATGAACACAATGTTATCTATATGGCTCACATGAACTAGCAGTCTGCTGTTGTGAAAAGCTAATAAAAAAAGCATGTGATAAGAGGCTGTCTGTAAAGGCTTAGAAACAGGCAGAAACTTAGAGGTTTTAATTTTATAAAGTATATTAATATAACAATGTTGGTTGTGCAAAGCTGGGGAATGGGTAGTAAAGGCGTTATCTATCTTTTTAAACAATAACAATTTTAGTGTAGACTGTCCCATTAAGTAATGCAATTATAATTTTCCATTGTTCTCTCTAAGTATTAACATAATGAGATATAAAATTAGCTGAAACTCAACCCATTGTAATAGGCTGTGGTTTAAAAGCACACAACCAGCTAATTCATATACACAAATAAAACTGAAAATGCAATTTCTCATACATTTTATGCTCTGGTGGGCAGCTGGTGTAACAAGGCATTGGAAATACATTAATATAAAAACAATTTTACAGTGTTCTGTCCCTTTAACTCCCATTGTGTTAGCAATATAATCAACACAAAATGTTTTTCTTATTAGCTGGCAGTAACAAAAAGTAACACAGTAACTCATTTGTTCCAGTAATAAAAAGACCAGTGATTTGTAATCATCTTCATGACCTTGTCACAGTTGTGATTTTAATCCCATTTCTAACAGCAACAGTATAGCAGTATAGCTTGATGACATTTAGATGGAACTCTTGCGAGATAGCCCTGCTTTTGAGCAGTCAATCCTGAGACAACAGAGCTTGTTAATCACCCAGCCTCACTCATTCATGGTGATTTATCTCCTCTATTGCCCTTGGGTGGAGGGGGGGCAGAGAGGACAAGATAAAGGAACTGTTTCTTACTCATACGAGCCTCCATCCTGAAGACATCCGGCGCAGAGCATCCTCTTCATACGGTCTCAGCCGTAAACTCGAACTTCAATGCAAGTGACGTCATTCCTATTGGCTGAAATATTTCAATCAGCCAATAGAATTAGAGCTGCTAAAATCCTATTGGCTGTTCCAATCAGCCAATAGGATTAGAGCTGCTAAAATCCTATTGGCTGTTCCAATCAGCCAATAGGATTTTAGCAGCTCTAATCCTATTGGGTGATTGTAACAGACAATAGGATTTTAGCAGCTCTACTCTTATTGGCTGATTGAAATCTTTCAGCCAATAGGAATGCAAGGGACGCCATCTTGGATGACATCACTTGCACTGAAGTTCCAGTGTATGGCGGAGACCGTATGAAGAGGATGCTCCACACCGGATGTCTTCAGGATGGACCCGCTCCGTGCCGGATGGATGAAGATGGAAGAGGCCGCCTGGATGAAGACTTCTTGCCGCATGGATGAGGACTTCGTCAGCTGGATGGATCCTTCAAGTGGGACTTCAAGAACTGTAAGTGGATCGTTATTTTTTTTTTAGGGGGGGGGGTTGGTTGTGGGGGTGGTGGGTTTTACTGTTGGGGGTGTTTGTATTTTTTTTACAGGTAAAAGAGCTGATATCTTTGGGGCAATGCCCCACTAAAGGCCCTTTTAAGGGCCATTGGTAGTTTATTGTAGGCTAGGGTTTTTTATTCTGGGGGGCTTTTTTATTTTGATAGGACTATTAGATTAGGTGTAATTCTTCTTTTTTTTATGAATAAATCATTTATTGATATTCTTGTGAAAGAAAAAGAACGGTACAATATATATAAGTACATTAGCAATACAACAGAAACAATCATATATCACATTGTTACTTTGTACATCGATCTGCGCATCAGCTTGTCTAAACGCTTGAATGTAAAGATCTGCTGTATAATAGTGTAACATCTAACATGAGAATCTCTAATTTTCAGTTAAAGCTCTTGGCAATGCAAGATATATGAGAAACCAATGGTTAGTGTGACGGTCGCATAACAACCATCTGATATAGGAAAAACTAATTTTGTCTCTACTATAACCATAAAAATGCAATATAATTCCAATTTGTATGCAGCATATTTAAATGTATCATAACTTTCAGGACTGCACAAGTTTAGTTACCTAAGACCTAAATAGGAGCCTGAAAGTCGGATGATATATCACAGAGGTGATACAAGTGTTGTATCAATGTGTCTGCTTAGAAATGTTAAAAGCAAAAACAGCGGGTAAACACCGCTTAACAAATAGGGGGAGGGGAGCGCAGAAGAGAATGTTGGGAGTCAAAGGGAATTGATAGTGTTAATATTCTATCTCGAGGTGATGTTACTACTCCTAGGTTAACCCCTTAATGACCACAGCACTTTTCCATTTTCTGTCCGTTTGGGACCAAGGCTATTTTTACATTTTTGCGGTCTTTGTGTTTAGCTGTAATTTTCATCTTACTCATTTACTGTACCCACACATATTATATACCGTTTTTCTCGCCATTAAATGGACTTTCTAAAGATACCATTATTTTCATCATATCTTATAATTTACTATAAAAATTTTTATAAAATATGAGGAAAAATTGAAAAAAAACCCAATTTTTCTAACTTTGACCCCCAAAATCTGTTACATATCTACAACCACCAAAAAACACCTATGCTAAATAGTTTCTAAATATTGTCCTGATTTTAGAAATACCCAATGTTTACATGTTCTTTGCTTTTTTTGCAAGTTATAGGGCAATAAATACAAGCAGCACATTGCTATTTCCAAACCATTTTTTTTTTCAAAATTAGCGCTAGTTACATTAGAACACTGATATCTTTCAGGAATCTCTGAATATCCATTGACATGTATATATTTTTTTTTAGTAGACAACCCAAAGTATTGATCTAAGCCCATTTTGGTATATTTCATGCCACCATTTCACCGCCAAATGCGATCAAATAAAAAAAATGTTCACTTTTTCACACATTTTTTCACAAACTTTAGGTTTCTCACTGAAATTATTTACAAAAAGCTTGTGCAATTATGTCACAAATGGTTGTAAATTCTTCTCTGGGATCCCCTTTGTTCAGAAATAGCATACTTATATGGCTTTGGTGTTGCTTTTTGGTAATTAGAATGCCACTAAATGCCACTGCGCAACACACGTGTATTATGCCCAGCAGTGAAGGGGTTAATTAGGGAGCATGTAGGGAGTTTTTTGGGGTAATTTTAGCTTTAGTGTAGTGTAGTAGACAACCCCAAGTATTGATCTAGGCCCATTTTGGTATATTTCATGCCACCATTTCACCGCCAAATGCGATCAAATTAAAAAAAAACGTTAAATTTTTCACAATTTTAGGTTTCTCAATGAAATCATTTACAAACAGATTGTGCAGTTATGGCACAAATGGTTGTAAATGCTTCTCTGGGATCCCCTTTGTTCAGAAATAGCAGACATATATGGCTTTGGCGTTGCTTTTTGGTATTTTGAAGGCCGCTAAATGCCACTGCGCATCACACGTGTATTATGGCTAGCAGTGAAGGGGTTAATTAGGTAGCTTGTAGGGAGCTTGCAGGGTTAATATTAGATTTAGTGTAGAGCTCAGCCTCACACCGTAAACATCAGACCCCCTGATCCCTCCCAAACAGCTCTCTTCCCTCCCCCACCCCACAATTGTCCCCGCCATCTTAAGTACTGGCAGAAAGTCTGCCAGTACTAAAATAAAAGCTATATTTGTTTTTTTTGGTGGTTTTTTTTAAAAAGCATATTTACATATGCTGCTGTGTACTATCCCCCTTAGCCCCCAACCTCACTGATCCCCCCAAACAACTCTATAACCCTCCCACTCTAACTTAATGGGCGCCATCTTGGGTACTGGCAGCTGTCTGCCAGTACCCAGTTTAGACGAAAAAATGTTTTTGTTTTGCATTTTTTTAACTTTTCTGTAGTGTAGCTTTCCCCCACACAAAAACCAACCCCCCACCCCTCCACGATCTCTTTTTGTGGGTTTTTTTGTGTGTGATTATGGCCTTTTAACTTTTTACTGTTTATTGATTTTCTGTAGTGTAGCGGTTCCCACCCGCTCCCGCCCCGTGCACGCGCCCGCCCGCCACCCTCCGTGCACGCGCGCGCGTCCGTGCGCGCCCCCGACGGTGCCGCCCCCGATCCCGCCCCCCCCGACGTCACACGGCACACCGATGGCCGCCCACCCGCCTCCCAAGTCGGCTCCCACCCACCAACGATACCGGCCATCGATGTCCGGTGCAGAGAGGGCCACAGAGTGGCTCTCTCTGCATCGGATGGCCATGTATGGTTATTGCAGGATGCCTCCTTATCGAGGCATCACTGCAATAACCGGAAAGCAGCTGGAAGCGAGCAGGATCGCTTCCAGCTGCTTTCCACACCGAGGACGTGCAGGGTACGTCCTCAGGCGTTAACTGCCTTTTTTTTGAGGACGTACCCTGCACGTCCTCGGTCATTAAGGGGTTAAAATAGTGTAGTGATTAAGGAGTGGGCTACTTATCAGAGAGTACTGTAGGCTATGAGGTGGTAGTGATATTATTGGGATATAACACTTCCCCTACTGCAGTACCTAACTATATTAAAGGGACAGTAAACATAGTTTTTTTCATTTCATTTTTCAAAATGCCTCATGCAAATATGATGATCTAGCGGTATTTCACATTTTAAAACTATTTCTAACATTATTAAAATCATCCACTAACCTTACTTACAGAGAGTTAATGCTGACCGCCCAATGCTTGTTATGTCTAGTGATATTTTTCCTATTCTTCATCTTCCTAACCAATCCCCTATGTATCGATCGCGCAGCTCCTTGAATGTCAGGGACGCGCGATCATTGATTGACAGGGATTTGCTGGAGACATACTGGGCATGCGCATAATGAAGTTACCCAGGAACTGTGAAAAATTAAATATTTTTCCTTTTATTTTAAGCATCCAAGGTAAACAATAGGTCCTTTCTTGCATTTTCACGTACAATATTACTAAAACAATGAATCACTATACTAAAATAACAGCGATCCAGTGCTTACCATTACACTGTTAATGCGCATGCTCAGCTTGAGTAGCTGGCCAGAAACGCTTAACTGAAAAAAGCTTGTGAACGACCAGTAATGGGAGTTACTGGGGGTGAACTGTTAGCAGAGATAACACTCCCACAGTAGGATCGCCTTGATGGGCAGAGAGTTAGGACTTCCATAACGTTCATTTTTGATAATTTCTATATGCTATTACTTTGTTTTAAAATATGTTGTTTTTTTTTTAATATAATAGCTAAGTAATCAGAACATTATAGTCTGACAATATGTTATACGTAAAATACCAACATTTACTGACACTTTAAATATAAGAAACCAGAACACCAAGCCAATCATTGGCTTGATGCATATGTTTAAGAACTTAAGTATCAATAGGTGTCTGTGAATATAAATACAAACAAATCACCACTGTATATATAATATAAGGGCTGAACTTTCTGTCTGTTCCTGTTTAGTAGTAGCTTGCTTCAGAAAGATATTTCCATAATTATATAAGAGTAAAATAAGCAGTTAGCAAAAAGTAATGAATACTACTTTGTAGTATCAGAATTATACACATGAATAAGATAGGATGTTAATGATATTAGCAATAATATTTTATCCTATATTATAAAAGGCCAAGTGTTTGTCTGAAGCCGTCATGCGCAGTAGAGACAAACACTTGGCCTTCCTGCACGTGCACCTCCGCTGTTTAAACAGCGCACAGCTGAGAGACCTTTGCACGCGCACCCACCCGACCTCGCACGCACACCTCCGCTGTTTAAACAGCGCTCAGCTGAGAGATCTTCGCACGCGCACCCACCCGACCTCACACGCGCACCTCCGCTGTTTAAACAGCAGCGCGGGGAGCAGGAGAACTTAACAGCAGCGGGGGGAGCAGGAGAACTTAACAGCAGCCTTAACAGCAGCGCGGGGAGCAGGTACAGGAGGAGAGAGAGTGAGACAGGGGAGAGAGAGATATGGGAGAGAGAGAGACAGGGGAGAGAGAGAGAGAGACAGGGCAGAGAGAGACAGGGGAGAGAGAGACAGGGGAGAGAGAGAGACAGGGGAGAGAGAGAGAGACAGGGGAGAGAGTGAGAGAGACAGGGGAGAGAGTGAGAGAGACAGGGGAGAGAGTGAGAGAGACAGGAGAGAGAGAGAGAGAGAGAGAAGACAGGGGGGAGAAAGAGGGGAGAGAGAGAGAAGAGACAGGGGGAGAAAGAGGGGAGAGAGAGAGAAGAGACAGGGGGGGAGAAAGATGGGAGAGAGAGAGAAGAGACAAGGGGGGAGAAAGAGGGGAGAGAGAGAGAGAGAGAGAGAGAGAGAGAGAGAGAGACAGGGGAGGGAGAGAGAGAGAGAGAGAGAGAGAGAGAGACAGGGGAGGGAGAGAGAGACATGGGAGAGAGAGAGAGACAGGGGAGAGAGAGAGACAGGGGGAGAGAGAGGGGAGAGAGTGAGAGAGACAGGGGAGAGAGAGAGAGACAGGGGAGAGAGAGAGGGGAGAGAGAGTGAGAGAGACAGGGGAGAGAGTGAGAGAGGCAGGGGAGAGAGTGAGAGAGACAGGGGAGAGATAGAGAGAGACAGGGGAGAGAGAGAGAGACAGGGGAGAGAGAGAGAGAAAAAGGGGAGAGAGAGAGACAGGGGAGAGAGGGGGGAGAGAGAGAGACAGGGGAGAGAGAGAGAGAGAGAGACAGGGGAGAGAGAGAGGGGGGGAGGAGAGAGAGAGGGGGGAAGAGAGAGAGAGACAGGGGAGAGAGAGAGAGAGAGAGAGACAGGGGAGAGAGAGAGAGACAGGGAGAGAGAGAGAGAGAGACAGGGGAGAGAGAGAGAGACAGGGGAGAGAGAGAGACAGGGGGATCAATAGGTGTCTGTGAATATAAATAAAAACAAATCACCACTGTATATATAATATAAGGGCTGAACTTTCTGTCTGTTCCTGTTTAGTAGTAGCTTGCTTCAGAAAGATATTTCCATAATTATATAAGAGTAAAATAAGCAGTTAGCAATAAGTAATGAATACTACTTTGTAGTATCAGAATTATACACTTGAATAAGATAGGATGTTAATGATATTAGCAATAATATTTTATCCTATATTATAAAAGGCCAAGTGTTTGTCTGAAGCCGTCATGCGCAGTAGAGACAAACACTTGGCCTTCCTGCACGTGCACCTCCGCTGTTTAAACAGCGCACAACTGAGAGACCTTTGCACGCGCACCCACCCGACCTCGCACGCACACCTCCGCTGTTTAAACAGCGCTCAGCTGAGAGATCTTCGCACGCGCACCCACCCGACCTCGCACGCGCACCTCCGCTGTTTAAACAGCAGCGCGGGGAGCAGGAGAACTTAACAGCAGCGGGGGGAGCAGGAGAACTTAACAGCAGCCTTAACAGCAGCGCGGGGAGCAGGAGAACTTAACAGCAGCCTTAACAGCAGCGCGGGGAGCAGGTACAGGAGGAGAGAGAGAGAGACAGGGGAGAGAGAGACATGGGAGAGAGAGAGACAGGGGAGAGAGAGACAGGGGAGAGAGAGACAGGGGAGAGAGAGAGACAGGGGAGAGAGAGAGACAGGGGAGAGAGTGAGAGAGACAGGGGAGAGAGTGAGAGAGACAGGGGAGAGAGTGAGAGAGACAGGAGAGAGAGAGAGAAGACAGGGGGGAGAAAGAGGGGAGAGAGAGAGAAGAGACAGGGGAGAAAGAGGGGAGAGAGAGAGAGAGAAGAGACAGGGGGGGAGAAAGAGGGGAGAGAGAGAGAAGAGACAAGGGGGGGAGAAAGAGGGGAGAGAGAGAGAGACAGGGGAGAGAGAGAAAGACATGGGAGAGAGAGAGAGAGAGAGAGAGAGACAGGGGAGAGAGAGACAGGGGGGAGAGAGAGAGTGAGAGAGACAGGGGAGAGAGAGAGACAGGGGAGAGAGAGAGGGGAGAGAGAGTGAGAGAGACAGGGGAGAGAGTGAGAGAGACAGGGGAGAGAGTGAGAGAGACAGGGGAGAGAGAGAGAGACAGGGGGGAAGAGAGAGAGAGAGACAGGGGAGAGAGAGAGACAGGGGAGAGAGAGAGAGAGAAACAGGGGAGAGAGAGAGAGACAGGGGAGAGAGGGGGGAGAGAGAGACAGGGGAGAGAGAGACAGGGGAGAGAGAGAGGGGGGGAGGAGAGAGAGAGGGGGGTAAGAGAGAGAGAGACAGGGGAGAGAGAGAGAGAGACAGGGGAGAGAGAGAGAGACATGGGAGAGAGAGAGACAGGGGAGAGAGAGAGAGACAGGGGAGAGAGAGAGACAGGGGAGAGAGTGAGAGAGACAGGGGGGAGAGAGTGAGAGAGACAGGGGGGAGAGAGTGAGAGAGACAGGGGGGAGAGAGTGAGAGAGACAGGGGGGAGAGAGTGAGAGAGACAGGGGAGAGAGAGTGAGAGAGACAGGGGAGAGAGAGAGGGAGAGAGAGACAGGGGGGGGGGAGAAAGAGGGGAGAGAGAGAGAGATAGGGGAGAGAGAGAATATAAAAATAAAAATAAACCACACGGCCCGTGTGAACGGGCTTTAGGACTAGTCAGGAATAAAGTATGAAGTAGGTTCTGAGCTTGAGCCTGGGCAATGCTGCTTCATCCTATTATTTAGAATCCCCCAAACCTTCGCCGGCTGAGGGAAGGGGAGGGAATTTGGACATTCTAAATTCTAAACGCTAATGGAACATCTCTGAAATGAGTATCTATATAAACAAGAATGCCATCAACTACAATGACAGTGATAATTTGTGTATAAAATGAAATCCATAGTATCAATACGGTACAGGATTAAGGAGCAATAATGACAATAGAAGTAAACCATAAATTTATAATATAATCTGAAAGGATTACAGGATTAAGGAGCAATAATGACAATAGAAGTAAACCATAAATTTATAATATAATCTGAAAGGATTTTCAGCAGATAGGCACCACTTTTCATATGAAAGTACCCAAAGTTCAAACGTTATAAGGTTTGCCAGTTTCTGATAGACAATAAAATAGGTTAATTAAATTTACATTCACAACAATGGAAATAACAGTCTTTTTGTAAGCACTACAGTAACATAAACTGAACATATTAGTAGGAGTCCACAATTAACATGCCTTAGTGGATCAGAACTTCACATGAAGAAAAAGTGATGGTATAGCTAGTTATTCTTGGAACATAAGAAACCGAGAAGATAAAATATTACTTTGAGTAAACTAGGTAGCAAAGTGATAACGGGAGAACCATAATGAGTGAGTAATAACATTAAAGTTGAAATGAGATAGCACTACAACTGTACTAATATCAATGCGGTAAATGAAAAGTTTTAAATGTTTGGCATGATCAACAGGCACTTATCGTGAGTCTCGTAAGTATCAGTCATGTAGTCTGAAATCAGCCAGATGTCCTGACCAGCTAAGGGCCTTCACATAATGTATAAATACCAGGCTTAATATATTCATCCAACTCCTTTCTTATGCATTTCAAGTAGACCAAAATTACAACACGAGCAAGGCTGTTGCTAGGGGCGCAGCGTCTCCTTCTCTGCTCGTTGTCAGTGGCAGTGTCGGCTCTGGATGTGTGCGGCGCTGGCGTCATCGTCACATGCTCCGGATGATGGGCAGACCTCAGAGGCGCGAATTTGCCCCTATTTAAATCAGGAGAGAGCGATCTGTCACTGCCCAAGTATAGGTGTTGCTTTGTGTGCTCCTGGGTTTGACAGATTGTTCTATCATGTGCCTCATATCGTTACCTGCCTGCCTGCCTGACTACTCTACCTGCCTTAACCCTTAAACTGCTGGATTTTTTGCTGTTGCTGAACCTACCTGCCTGACTACTCTACCTGCCTTAACCCTTAAATTGCTGGATTGTTTGCTGTTGCTGAACCTGCCTGTCTGACTACTCTACCTGCCTTAACCCTTAATCTGCCAGATTGTTTGCTGTTGCTGAACCTGCCTGTCTGACTACTCTGCCTGCCTTAACCCTTAGTCTGCTGGACTGTTTTACTGTTGCCAAACCCTGCCTGTCTGACTATTCAAGTGGTTTATCCTTGGACTGCTTTACTGTTGCCAAACCCTGACTGGATGACCATTCTAGTGGTGTGCCCTTGGATTGCTTTAATGTTTCCAAACCCTGCCTGCCTGTCTATTCTAGTGATTCGTCCTTGGACTGCTCCACTATACCGCTGGGGACTTTCCTGCCTGTGGTGAGTGCCGCCCTCCTCATCTCATTAACTTTCTCTGATCTGGGATATTCCCTATCATTCCAGCTCGATGCCGGGATAGCAAGACTACTGGCCGAGTTCAGTCTAATAGAGGAGTATTCCACGAGCATTACATTATACTTGGGCCATGCAGCCAGATGAGGTGGCACGAGCTGTTTATCTTCAGGGACAGATGTTGGGAACCCATACCACACAGTTGCAGAATATGGATTCCAAGCTAAAGGCTATTACTCTCCTTACTAGTTGCAGCAAGGGATGCTGCTCCTAGTGCTACATCACCAGCCCCTGCTCCCAGTGCTGTGGCTTCTTCCTCCGCTTCTGGAAGTATACCCCGGATACACTTGCCTGACAAGTATGATGGTACTACTGATTGCAGGGGCTTTCTTAACCAATGCAGGCTGCACTTCCACAATGATCCTCAAACCATCCAGTCTCATCAGTCAAGGGTCACCTTTGTCATTTCCCTGCTAAAGGACAAAGCTCTAACCTGGGTCTCTCCCCTTCTGGAACAGAATGCTACACTCCTACATGAGGCTGATGAGTTCATTTCTGCTTTGTCTTCTGTGTTTGGGACTTCTGGCCGTACCTCTGCTGCAGAATATTCAATCCTGGATCTCTGCCAAGGCAGTAAAACTGTGGCACAATTTGCCATCCAGTTCCACACCTTGGCACTGGAAACTACTTGGGATGGCAGTGCTCTCAAGGCAGCCTTTAGGAGGGGTCTCCATGAACGCATCAAAGATGAACTCACTTATCGTGATATTCCTTCTTCTTTGGATGATTTTATAGCGCTTTGTATCAATCTGGACTCTCGCTTTCAGGAAAGGCAAGCTTAGAGAGATAGAACTAGGAGGGTCCTTCCCTCCCAAAGTCCTGTTCGCCCAGTTTCGGCAGCAACCACTACCCCTTCAGCTACTCCAGTTACCTCAGTAGAGGAACCCATGGATCTCTCCTCCTTCAAACCTTCAGAGTCTGAAAGACAGAGAAGAAGGAGACTGAGACTATGTTTTTATTGTGGATCTAACACCCACCAACTGAAGGACTGTGACATTCGGCCAGGAAAAGTCAATGCTTAGGGGATAACACTGGGGTACCTCTAAGCATGGTCTCAACAAAACCCCCTCACTCCTCTCGAATCCTGGTACCTGTTTCCCTTACCTTCCTTCAGAATACTGTCCACACTCAAGCCTTCATTGATTCAGGGGCAGCTGGAAACTTCCTGGACCACAGTTTTATGATTCAAGTTAGTTTGCCTCTTCTGCAGAAAAGACATTGTCTCAAAATAACCACCCTGGATGGCACCCCACTTGGTTCAGGCATGATCCATTTTGAGTCAGCACCCCTGACCCTGACTGTGGGAGTCCTCCACTCTGAACAGTTGCAGTTTGAGGTCATTCATTCCCCAGCACAGCCTGTCATCCTTGGTCTTCCTTGGCTTCAGTTACACAATCCACAGTTTGACTGGGCTGAGGGACAACTGGCCTCCTGGGGTACCTCCAGTTTCCACTCATTCCTCTGCTCCGTATTCACATAGCCAGTATACAGACTCCTTCAAACCTTCCTTCAGTATACATGGACTTTGCGGATGTGTTCAAGAAAAAAGCAGCCAACGTGCTCCCACCCCTCCATCTTTATGACTGCAAGATTGACCTCTTTCCTGGAGCCCCACTTCCTAAAGGGAGGACTTATCCTCTCTCCAAGGCTGAAACCAAATCCATGGAGGAGTACATCCAGGAGAACCTAGCTAAAGGGTTCATTCGCCCTTCCTCCTCTCCTGCTGGGGCTGGCTTATTTTTTGTCAGTAAGAAGGATGGTGGACTCAGACCCTGCATTGACTACAGGGCCTTGAACAACATAACCATCAAGAATCGCTATCCTTTACCATTGGTCACCAAACTGTATGACTCACTCAAGGATGCTCGCTTTTTCACCAAATTGGACTTACGTGGGGCATACAATCTGATTTGCATCTTTCCAGGCCACGAATGGAAGACCTTTAACACAAGATCAGGGCATTACGAATACCTTGTAATGCCCTTTGGGCTGTGTAACACCCCTGAAGTATTCCAGGCCTTTGTCAACGATGTCTTCCGTGACCTCCTCAACAGCACTGACATCGTTTATCTTTATGATATCCTTGTTTTCTCTTCCACTTTAGAGGAGCATCATAGGCACGTGAGACAAGTGCTTCTTCGCCTTAGAGAGAATTCCTTGGTCACCAAGCTGGAAAAGTGTGAGTTTGATCAGGAGCAAATCCAATTCCTTGGTTATGTCATCTCGAAGGAGGGTTTTGCCATGGATCCTGCTAAACTCACCGCAGTACTGGAATGGCCTCAACCCACCTCTTTAAAGGAATTGCAGAAGTTCTTGGGATTCTCCAATTATTACCGTAAGTTCATAAAGAACTTTTCTCAAACAGCAGCTCCTCTCACTGAATTGACAAAATGGAACAAAGACTGTAAACATTGGCCCCCTGAGGCCATAAAGGCCTTCTCTTGTCTGAAAAAGGCTTTTTTTTTTTTTTTAAATCAAAGTTTTTTATTGAGGAATACCAGGAATACAAGGGTATCGTACAATAGACATTATACATAGAATTGAAACACATCACCTCTGATGCTTTGTCAAGCCATTAACCTCTAGCATAATATGAAGTAATCACATTCTGGCATTACCTATTTTTGGTTTTGTTTCCTATGTTATAACACCAAAAAGAAGAAAAGTACCATTCACAGTTTAAATATCCATAACAACTTATACACCCTATAGTATGGTAGACTGAATATAACATAAAGATGTATTTGGATTCTATATAAATAAAAAAGGGATACAAGAAAAACTTATGACAATATATTGACCATTGCGGATAAACACCGCTTATTTGTTCACTTACAGTAAGGGTGAACAGTAGTTAAGGGTGAGGGCAGGGGGGGCGGAGCCATAAGTTATATTGGAGCCAACAAGCTTCCCAGGTTGTTATCATGATGTCTAATCTTTATAAGTATACTTAAGTAGAGACCTGATAAAAGTCCCTGGGCTTTTGTGTATAAAATGCATAAGATTACATTCTGGAGCAGTTATTCTCAAAGAGGGGTACTAGGATGTATGTACTATGAGATATAAGACAAATGATAGCATACATGGTGTAGAATGAGATATAGGGGGCTTCCAGATGAGCTCCTCTCCTGGGGAGATGCCACCTACAGGAGAAAAGGGAAAAGGGAGTAGGGGTATGACCCGCAGGCGACAAGTACCGGCGGGAAAGGGAGGAGAGGAGCCTAACAAAAATAAATGATGTGCTCTAGTAATGAGGTGGAGCTGTATCCGAAACTACATACCTACAGTATCAGGGTTTGTGGGGTATGGCAAATATATACATACTATGACTTCTAGCGGGTACAGGCTATGTGATACCATAACAGGAACTAGAATATCAAAGATTATCCAGGCTATAAACATCTATCCTACCATATCCAGCTTTAGCAATGCGCAGCTATCTACAGTTATCATGCAATGACATAGACCCTTATAAAACAATAAATGCCAATGGTTATCTGATAGCTCTATAGCTTGCCATCTATAGTTAGTCTACATGTTGTAACTGTAAATAGTTAAGCAGGAAGGCTCAGACACCCCGGCCGCAGACGTCCAAGCCCCCACACACACAAAAGACCAAAAGGATTACAAGAGTATACATCTGGGTATGTATCTGGTAGTACTAGAGCAGATATTTTTATACACTTCTGAATCAATTGTTAGCGTGTGTCTAGCTGAGTGTAAATAGCGCATGGTAAGCTGGTATATAAAGGTAAAAATGGTAGGTAGGCAGTTATACAATACTATCAGATAAAATCAAATGCTGGGCAGTAAAAATTTCCTCCAGGAGAAACATTAGTTATTGACAGACTTGAATTAGTAACCCAGCTTTCATCAATGATACTTATAAATTTAAATAAAAATAAAGCAGCCCCTAAAGTACATAGAATATACAGTTGCCCGTGTTACCTATAGCATAGTTTCAAATAAGTAGGGAGAAAATCAATTGGTCAACATGAGCATCTTAGTCTCTATTCATCCAGAGAACAAATGTATACAACTATAAACCTAGTACAGTGTTAACTAACCAGTATCAGTGTGTCTACGATCCTGAGCTACTAAACAAACAAACATGCTGAAAATTAGACACCAAACTTATAAAGTCAACTTGTGGATCCATCTGGTGATCTTCATACATTACAATGTTAGGATGAGGTAAGATAAAACAAAACATCTATAACTGCTGTGCAGCTTGACTGATATAGGGAAAAATGTCTCATATAATTACAGCCCACAAAAGTCCCGGGTATAGTTCTGAGCGCAAGCACCACTGATGGCTGCATGTCCTTTGCTAGCCTACACCTAGGCGAGCCCATCCTGTGGCCTGTGTGTCGGCGCTAATTTTGAGGTGGCTAACACATGAGTCAGGAGCTGAGTGGGTAGCGGGAGGGCATTGCTGGAGGGATTCCCCTAACCGCATCCATGACACTGAGGTTAAGGGTACTGGGTAAGTGCGCAGGACAAGGGTCACTTCAGCGCCCATCAAGAAGGCTCCCACATGTGAGACAGAGCTGCCGGTCATCCCCGGACCACCAGACAGGAGCATATCACGTATTGAGGAACCGGCCTCGATCATCCTCACTGGTAGCTGTTTTCTTTCAAGCACATTAGCGATCACGGAGGCATAGGGGAGAGATGCGTCATGTCCACATCCCCGATACCATAAGCAAGCTCCTACTTGCTTAATAGGTAGAGCTTCACAGAGTGCTAGGGAACATAGATTAGGCTCCCCCATTTTAAGAGGGGGTCGCGAGTAGATACACTGCGCTTCATGTTCCTCTATGGGCGCCATTTTCTTCTCCTTCAGCGGTTGCTGTTTAGGGCGCGCTGCTAAGATTGATGTAAGGCTAGCAAAGTGAGAGTCCATTTTCTGATCCAAAGTAACAAGTAATGTCAGCAATTTGTTACGATAAGTCTCATCCATATTGAGAGATTTCTCTGCTGCCTATTGATAGTAGGATGTAAACTGGCCCTTTAGCCCCGAGTGATACAGTAGAGCAAACTTATTCATGCGGCGCTTCACAGGCCCGCAAACGCCTTCAGTATAAACTTCATCTAAGCACCGCCAGGGTCCTGGGAAGGGGGTCATCCACCTGTGGAAGGTTGCCCTATCACTATTTATATATGGCACAAAGTGTAAAAGTCTCTTTTTGATATATAGATAGACTTGTTTGATTATTATGCTTGAGGAGCTCCGTGTAAAGACGTCTGTACTGCTTGGTTGTTGGCTCCGCCCCCCTGAAAAAGGCTTTTTGTTCAGCTCCTGTGCTTCGCCATCCTGATCCTGACCTACAGTTCCCTTTAGAGGTTGATGCCTCCAAGATAGGGGCTGGAGCAGTTCTTACCCAGAGGGACCCCTTGACTTAAACGCTTTACTCCTGCTGAGTGGAACTACGATCTGGGTAATCGTGAACTCTTGACTGAACTTGGCCTTGACTGAATAGCGTCACTGGTTAGAGGGCACCGCCAATCCTATTTCAGCTCAGTCCACTGGTGTCCCTGCCACAGACCGACACGTCACTGAACTCACCACACATTGGCAACATATTCGCTCTCAGCTGTGTTCAGCTGTCTCTAGATATAAGAAGTTTGCTGATCGTCATAGGGCTTCTGTACATGCCATCCCAGTGGGTGAACGTGTTTGGATCTCCACTCGACACATTCATCTACGTCAACCCTGTCACAAATTGGGGCCTAGTTTTATCGGCCCTTACAAAGTCCGGAAAAGACTGTCTCCTGTTGCCTACAAAGCGGCCTTGCCAAAAACCCTACGCATACATCCAGTCTTCCACATCTCACTATTTAAACTGTATATCAAGAACAGATATACCCGGCTCCGAGCTCCACCTCCTCCGCTCTTGGTTCATGGTGACCCTGAATATGAAGTAGCTAAGATTCTGGACTCCAGATACAGGCGCAGACAACTACAGTATCTGATACATTGGAAAGGTTACTCTGTGGCAGATCGTTCCTGGGTTCCTGCCCATGATGTGCATGCTCCATCTTTGGTCTCCAGATTCCATGCTGCTCATCCTTTTAGGCCGACTCTGGTTCCCGGAGGGAACCCTTGAGAAGGGGGCTAATGTCACGCCGCACCGCTCTAGCCGATGCTAGGGACGCAGCGTCTCCTTCTCTGCTCGTTGTTAGGGGCAGTGTCGGCTCTGATGCTGGGCAGACCTCAGAGGTGCGAATCTGCACCTATTTAAACCAGGAGAGAGCGAACTGTCACTGCCCAAGTATAGGTGTTGGTTTGTGTGCTCCTGGGTGTGACAGATTGTTCTTTCCTGTGGCTCATATCATTACCTTCCTGCCTGACTACTCTACCTGCCTTAACCCTTAAACTGCTGGGTTGTTTGCTGTTGCTGAACCTGCCTGCCTGACAACACTACCTACCTTAACCCTTAAACTGCTGGATTGTTTGCTGTTGCTGAACCTGCCTGCCTGACTACTCTACCTGCCTTAACCCTTAAACTGCTGGATTGTTTGCTTTTGCCAAAACCTGCCTGTCTGACTATTCAAGTGGTTTATCCTTGGACTGCTTTACTGTTGCCAAACCCTGACTGCCTGACCATTCTAGTGGTGTGCCCTTGGATTGCTTTACTGTTGCCAAACCCTGCGTGTCTGACTATTCTAGTGATTCATGCTTGGACTGCTCCACTGTACTGCTAGGGACTGTCCTGCCTGTGGTGAGTGCCGCCCTCCTCATCTCATTAACTTTCTCTGCTCTGGGATATTCCCTATCATTCCGGTTCGACGCCGGGATAACAAGACTACTGGCCGAGTTCAGTCTGATAAAGGAGTATTTCACGAGCATTGCAGTGGTAGTGTATACAGAGTCCACCATGCATTGGTTGAACTGAGCTTGCTGTTATGGCTGGGTATTAGGGGATCCAAGTCAAGAGATAAGCTATGATGCCTTCTGAATCTTCCAGCGTTTAGCCAAGGATCTCTTTGCTTTTCCCAGTCAGCCAAAGACAGGGCACTGCATCTCTGCTCTGATGAGATAAATTCATCCCCTACCAGGAGATCGGTCGCATCATATTGGTTTTCAGTGGATAAAGGTTCTGGTCCGAGGATGATCCACTGTGCAGCCATGTCGGTGTCAGTTTTAGTATAAGTACTGTCCTGTTCCTGTGTAAAGGAGGAAGGACCCTGCATCAAAGTTATTTCTACCGACTGTTGTACCCAGCTTTGAGTATGTGCTGCCTGCTTTTCATGCTGGGCTCGTACTACATGGGTGAGGTCTACAAAACTATTTTGCATCTGTTGATCTAATTTTTTAAGAAGCGCTTGGATCCTATAATGTTGATCCCTCTCCATGTTCAAAACAAGGGAGAGGTTGTATGGTTATGTGAATTTTGCAGTAGCTGGAACTGCTGCTTGTTCCCAGGAACTCAGGGATGGGTTAGTGTATGATATTTACAGTCCATGTAAGAAGCAAGTATAGGCTGGTAGCATGTTCACTAAGAGCTTCTCCAGCTTCTATGGAAGCCTGAAAGATACTTAAGTACTTGAGTGTTGTTTTTAGCTGAGTTTTATGGCCTCCGTTAGGGAATTAACTCTTAATATTAGGCTTAATGATCAGGAGCTATGCCAGGACTCATCTGGTCATCTTATCAGTTGACCAAATTAATTACTTTTTGTATCCCCAATCATGCTACCTTTTTAGCTCTATTACTGTGTGAGGTTTCCCCTAAGTTGACATGTATAGTTTAGACCTGAATATTGTCCCTCCAGTTAGATAGATAGTCCTCTTATTGTGATGTAATCATAGCCCCATATCAGGGGAAATTGTATACACGGAGCTGACTATTGCGTGGGTCATTGCTGTTTCACACTTTCCTTTAGTGTGTAATTAGGAACTCACTCGTTCAATGGGTATTATCCCTCAATGTTTGATGCCTTTAGCAAGTACCAGTTGTGCATGGACTCAACTGTGTCGGCCGCATGGCTCCTCAAAATGGCGACCACATTCTCCTCACTGCTGTGCTCCGGGAGTGTGCAGTGTTTAGAAATGTGCTCCGGATCCAAATTGGATATTTTTTCTGGTGCTCTGATGCTCAGAGCATTGCTGGGTCTCTGCTAGTGTAAGCGGTGGGGATCTAATGCAGTGTTATTGCCCCTTTGCTCTCTACTGTGCACAGAACTGTTAGACTAAGCAGCTGACTCCATGCTCCTTCGGTATAATTCTTTTTTATTTTTGATAATTTGTTTCTTATTTTTCGTAATTTAGTGTTTGTTTTTTTGTAATTTGGTTTTGTTTTTTTTGTAATTAGATACTTTTTGTAATTTTTAGAGTAGTGTTAGGATTTTTTTAATTTGTAGTTTAGTTTAGTTTAATTGGTAGTTAGTTTAATTGTAGCTTAATAATTATCTTAGTTTAATTGCTAGTTTAAAATTAATTTATTTAATTTGACAGGTAAGTTTTAATTTAATTTAAGATAGGGAAATTGTAATTTTAATATAAAGTTAGGGGGGCATTAGGTTTAGGGTTAATAGGTTTATTATAGCGGCGGTGAGGGAGGACGGCAGATTAGGGGTTAATTATATTTAAATAGTGTTTGTGATGTGGGAGGGCGGCAGTTTAGGGGTTAATAGGTTTATTATAGTGGTGACAACGTTGGGGAGCCGCGGAATAGGGGTTAATACATTTTAAAAGTGACGGCAATGTCCGGAGCGGCAGATTAGGGGTCAATAAATGTATTATAGTGTTTGCAATGCAGGAGGGCCTCGGTTTAGGGGTTAATAGGTAGTTTATGGGTGTTAGTGTACTTTTTAACACTTTGTAGCGTAAAACTCATAACTACTGACTTTAGATGGCGGTACGGATTTTGTGGTTACCGCTCACTTTTTGGCCGCCCAGGAAAACTCGTAATACCGGCCCTATGGGAGTCCCATTGAAAAAAAGTGCGGTAGTGACATTGGTACACCTATACCGACAAGACTCGTAATAGCAGCGTTAGGGAAAATGAAGCATTATGGGCCATAACGCTACTTTTTCACTCATAACGCAAAACTCGTAAACTAGTTGAAAGATTGTAATTTCACAAAAAAAGAGAAAAAAAGAATTGTATTTGTAACTAAAGATTTGTATTAAAAAAAAAAATGTATTTAAAAAAATAATTGTGTTTGTAAATTTAGATTTGTATGCAAATGTCACATTTTATGTACAATGATAAAGAACCCACACACACCTGCCTTTTTGACAGCAATCTTATTCCACAGAACCTCCTGTCAACAGATGGAAGTTCCTATAAAATCCTTGGATTGATATTATCAGGACCCAGTGACTACTGACTTTTTACAATTATTTTTGATAATGCCAATTAAACCTCATCCTCTGTAAAAAGATTAGTGCTAAACCCATTTCCATTTTTTGTAGAATCCTTTAATGTAGACATTAGACAATCTACCTTCACAATCGTTAGTGAAGACAGAACAGAAGTAATTATTGAGAGAGTATGTTATTTGCTTATCTCCTACTATTCGTCCATCAACTGTTCAATTTTACTATTCCAACCTTAGTTTTTCTCCTTTTGCTGATATATCTAAAGAAGGTTTTGTCCCCATGTTTTACTGACTGTGCTATCTTCTCTTCCGCATGAGCTTTAACCTTCCCAATTAATTACTTAATCTTTTTTGTTGTTGGATTCTCCGTACTTGCATAGCATCATCTCACTGTGTTTTTCTGTAATCTGTACTATCTATCTGTCTTGTTTTAACAGCATGTGTTAAACTTATTGGTTTCCTCTTTCTTTTACTTTTACAGACATGCCTAATACAGTGTGCAGTTGCATATACAATGGCACCCTTCAAAAATCCCAACTGTTCTTGAGCCCCCATAATAAGAGTTTGTCCTTTTAAATAGTTGTTCAAGTATTGTGGTATGTATGAAAAATCAGCCTTCCTGAAATATAAAGCTTTTGTTTTAGTCTGGGTGGATAGTGCCTGAACATGAATACTAAACAGATTGATAATCACTGGATCCTAAGATCTCACCTACAGACCCATCTGATACTGTATTACTATATAGTATTAAATAATATAGTATTAAATCTGTGGGCAATAATCACAGATGAGACACAGATTAAGTGAGTTTTAAAAGATTTTAATTAAAAAACAGAACTACACTCCAGGTATATTTAGAGGCATCTGAGCTAGAACCGTTTTATGAAAGGGAAAAAGGGAAATTATATACAAAATGTAATGTTAAATTAAAGTTTTTTTTTTTAAAAAAAATAACACCCTAAGGCGAACGATAGGGGTGCTATCAAGTGTATTATTATATATGCAGATAAAACACAATAAGGAGGTGTTATTGAACAATATCTGTAAAATACTTGAATTTACTACCACAAACAATATTGTAACAGTGTGTACATGAGTCTACTATCACAAACAATATTGTAACAGTGTGTACATGAGTCTACTATCACAAACAATATTGTAACAGTGTGTACATGAGTCTACTATCACAAACAATATTGTAACAGTGTGTACATGAGTCTACTATCACAAACAATATTGTAACAGTGTGTACATGAGTCTACTATCACAAACAATATTGTAACAGTGTGTACATGAGTCTACTATCACAAACAATATTGTAACAGTGTGTACATGAGTCTACTATCACAAACAATATTGTAATAGTGTGTACATGAGTCTACTATCACAAACAATATTGTAACAGTGTGTACATGAGTCTACTATCACAAACAATATTGTAACAGTGTGTACATGAGTCTACTATCACAAACAATATTGTAACAGTATATACAAAAGATGTGTACTACACCACATATAGAGTCCAATCATATGGCATCCAAAGAAAAACGTGTGTATGTGGTACAAGTAGGCTGCTCTCCTCGAGGTATAAGGCCATCCACTTCAAGGTAGTTCTAAAAAAGAGTAGAGAAGGCGCCACATAGCATAATTCTGTATAAGAAAACTGAATGCAACCAACAAAATGGCTGTGTGTGCTTTTAGAAGCCATTTTATTGGTTGCATTTGTGTATAAATTGTAGCAATTTTTAAATGTTTATATCAGCCTGAAGAAACAGTATTGTATACTGAGAAATGTGTGCTCCTTTTGTGTTAAATAAACACTTGATTTTAAGCAGCTTGCTACTTTTTGAATCCTTTGGCATTTTCACTCCAAATACCTGACGGTTTGCGCCAGAGGGGTGGATCCCCTAGGGCAACTACACACCAAATGCTGCAAGGGGAGAGAGACCACAGTCATCTGTGCTTTGTGACCCAAGAGAAGAGTTTTACCGGACAACTCTGAGCATCCGGTCTGCCCAGTTTGCACTACATTTTAGTGCTTCACCAAATGTGAGTGTATTGAATTAAGTTTACCACTTCAGTTTTTTTATACAGAATTATGCTGTGTGGCGCCTTCTCTACCCTTTTTTAGTTTTTAAAAAAAGTTGTCGTACACAATAACAGTAACTTAAATCTTAAACTTGTATTTTTCCCAATGAGTGTATCCTGCAGACATCAAAATGCTGACCAAACAACATTGTACACAGTGATTGCTTGTTTAGTATCCAATTTATGTTTGTGCTTAATGGTTATAGCAGAACACTGCTGGTTCCAAGCATAAACTGACCCTGATCCAAACAGCATAGCAGAACACTGTGGGTCCAAAGCGTAAACTGACCCTGATCTAATCAGCAAAACTAGTCGCACTTTGCTAAGTGTTGGAAAAAAAGGCAGGCAAATGGCTTTAATATTCACATACATACATATACATCTATAAAGATGTATATGTATGTGTATATATATATATATATACACACACACACACACACCAGCCACTTTATTAGGTATGCCTTGCTAGTACTGGGTTGGACCCCCTTTTGCCTTCAGAACTGCCTTAATTCTTCGTGGCATAGATTCAACAACGTGTTGGAAAACATTTCTCACACATTTTGGTCCATATTGACATGATAGCATCACGCAGTTGCTCCAGATTTGTTGGCTGCACATCCATGATGCAAATCTCCCATTCCACCACATTCCAAAGGTGCTCTATTGGATTAAGATCTGGTGACTGTGGAGGCCATTAGAGTACAGTCAGTGAACTCACTGGCCTCTATTTATCAAGCCATCAACCGCAAATACGCTGGAATTCCGCAGCATATTTGTGGCGAGGCTGATTCGTCATAGTTATCAAGCCCTACAGACCGGCAAAAGTAGAATCTAGTGACGTAACATACGATCCGCCAGACTCAGTCTGACACAGATCGATGGTTACATCACTCCAGATGTTCCGAACGCAAGTTCGGCACAATCTGACTACTTTTGGAAGTTATCAAAGAACAACCAGGTACGCTCGCCACTATTCCGGCCCAGCGTACCTGGTTTTCAATCTGCCACCCTGGAGGCGGTGGATCCCATAGAAATCAATGGGAGTCTGACAGCAGCGAGAGTTCATGTTCGCTGCTGCCCGATATCCCATTGATTTCTATGGGAAGTGTCTGCACCTAACACCCTAACATGTACCCCGAGTCAAAACACCCCTAATCTGCCCCCTCTACACCACCACCACCTTACTTATTAACACCTAAACCGCCGCCCGACACTGCCGCCCACTACATTATACGTATTAACCCCTAAACCGCCGCTCCCGGACCCCGCCGCAACTAAATAAAATGTTTAACCTCTAAAACGCCGCTCCCGGACCCCGCTGACACCTACATTATACCTAATAACCCCTAATCTGCCGCTCCCTATACCACCGCCACCTACATAAAGTTATTAACCCCTATCCTGCCAATCCCGGACCCCGCCGCAAATAAATTAATCGTTTAACCCCTAAACCGCCGCTCCCGGAGCCCACCGCCACCTACATTACATTTATTAACCCCTAATCTGCCACCCCCTACACCGCCGCCACCTACATTATATCTATTAACCCCTAAACCTAAGTTTAACCCTAACACCCCCCTTACTTAAATATTATTTAAATTAATCTAAATAAATATTCCTATAATTAAATAAATTATTCCTATTTAAAACTAAATACTTACCTATAAAATAAACCCTAAGATAGCTACAATATAACTAATAGTTACATTGTAGCTATTTTAGGGTTTATTTATATTTTACAGGCAACTTTGTATTTATTTTAACTAGGTACAATAGCTATTAAATAGTTATTAACTATTTAATAGCTACCTAGTTAAAATAAATATAAATATACCTGTAAAATATAACCTAACCTAAGTTACAATTAACCTAACACTATACTACAATTGAAAAAATAAAATTAATTAAATACAATTACCTACAATTAAATAAAAATAACTAAAATTAACTAAAGTACAAAAAAACCCCTCTAAATTACAGAAAATAAAAAAAATTACAAGAAGTTTAAACTAATTATACCTATTCTAAGCCCCCTAATGAAATAAAAAATCCCCCCAAAATAATAAAATTCCCTACCCTATACTAAATTACAAATCGCCCTTAAAAGGGCTTTTTGTGGGGCATTGCCCCAAAGTAATCAGCTCTTTTACCTGTAAAAAAAGAAATACACCCCCCCAACATTAAAAGCCACCACCCACACCCAACCTTACTCTAAAACCCACCCAAACCCCCCTTAAAAAAACTAACACTAACCCCCTGAAGATTATCCTACCTTGAGCCATCTTCACCCAGCCGGCCCTAAGTCCTCAGTGAATCCGGGCAAAGTGGTCCTCCAAATGGGCAGAAGTCTTCATCCTATCCGGCCAGAAGAGGTCCTCCAGATGGGCAGAAGTCTTCATCCAAGCGGCATCTTCTATCTTCTTCCATCCGACGAGGAGCGGCACCATCTTGAAGACATCCGACGTGCAGCATCCATCGATCCAGACGATTTACGGTTCCTTTAAATTACATCATCCAAGATGGCTTCCCTTGAATTCTGATTGGCTGATAGGATTCTATCAGCCAATCGGAATTAAGGTAGGAAAAATCTGGAAAAAAAATGGAACAGCCAAAAGGATGCGAGGTCAATCCTATTGGCTGATTGGATCAGCCAATCGGATTGAACTTCAATCCGATTGGCTGATTTCATAAGCCAATCGGATTTTTCCTACCTTAATTCTGATTGGCTGATAGAATCCTATCAGCCAATCAGAATTCAAGGGACGCCATCTTCGATGACGTCATTTAAAGGAACCGTCATTCGTCTTTTTAGTCGTCAGGATCGATGGATGCTCCGCATCGGATGTCTTCAAGATGGTGCCGCTCCTCGTCGGATGGAAGAAAATAGATATCAGGTTCCTTGGTTATTGTGAATCACAACTGCAGAGTCTAAATAAATTATATTTGTTTCACAACTGAAGTACAGGCTATTATATCAGCATAGACTGTTTTAATCAGAGTGATTTTTATAAGTAATGGCAGTAAGTCTTTATATGGTTATATTATATCGTTATACCATATAAATATTTAGAGGCTGAAAATAAGTATTATTATTAATAACAACTTTTGACAATAATTGTGCTCAAACCCAAATGTGAGAGATAGTGTTCATTGTAATAATCACTGAGGCATGAGAGATGTGAGACACACAGACTGCAGCTGCTGACAGGGGCGTGACCTGCTGCGAGACACAGCACACAGAGTAAGGCTTGCAGCGTGGAAAACTGAACACAGACTAGTGATTGTAAATGGAGCTGTGAGACACGCTGAGTTGTAAGGAGCTGTATGGCACGCTGAGATGTATGAGGCTGTGTGACGTCACATAAAGTCCGTTACTGTCCGGTATGAGAATGTATTCAATGGAAGTTCATAGAATTAAATAAAACATTCGTTGCAATCAAAGTAATTTCTGAGAGACAAAGTCAGTTTACAAAAGTTCAAAAAAGGAAACATGAAATTTGTAATTAGCCGTTACCTAAGGCATCCAAGGTAAATTAGATTTGATACTAATACCGTAGTAGTAGTTGGTAGAATCCTCCTGTTGGAACTTAGATAGCAATTCCTGTAGAGATAAGGAGTTGAATAACTTAATACTTCTTGGAATAGCAATCTTCAGGATGAATGAGACTAGTTGTTATTAGTCCCTTTGTGACCAAACTGCAGCTGGTATTTGTAAATCCAAATGTTAAAGTAGTAGAAGTAAAACTTCTTTTGATAAGTATGTAGCTTATAAGAAAGAGAGCACTGGTTTCAGCAAACAATACTCAACAACTAAGCACTTGTTTGGGGCGGGGTGATGCCTTAAGTACAGGTGAGGAAGGTAAGTTGAGGCAAAAAGTAAAAGCAGGACTGGAATCCTTACAGATCCCCCCCCTCAAGCAAGCCGACCACGGGTTGGAATTTAGGTCTGTTTGGATATCTTCTATGAAAACGAGCAATAAGCTTTGGAGCATTAATGTGTGCATGAGGTTCCCAAGTATCATCCTCTGGGGCGAACCCTTTCCATTGGACCAGATACTGTAATTCCCCATTATAAAATCTTGAGTCCAAAAGATCATAAACTTCATAGACATCAGTGCCCAATTGAATAGGAGAAGGGGGTAGAAGAGGTACATCAGGTTTATCTCCCAAGTAGGGTTTCAATAATGATACATGGAAAGTTGGGTGGATGGGTAAAGAATCAGGTAGATCAAGCCTGACGGCATTTTCATTGATGATGTGTAGAATTTTGAAAGGACCAAGGAACAACCCAGCCAATTTTTTACTTGGTAAGTGCATTTTAATGTTTTTGGAAGATAACCAAACATAGTCCCCTATAGAATATTTCGGAGAAGCTCTACGACGTAAATCATAAAATTTCTTCTGAGACGCCTGAGCTTGTTTGATGTTATCTCGTAAATGTAGAAAATTTTCAGCTATGTTTTGTGTTAGCACATCAACAGATGGTGAGTCATGTGTAGAAGTCGTTTGGATAGTGAATCTTGGATTAAAACCATAGTTGGCGAAAAAGGGAGAGTAATTTGTAGTGCTGTTAATGGTATTGTTATAGGCAAATTCAGCCATGGAGAGAAAGGAAGTCCATTTATTTTGATGATATGAGCAATAGCATCGTAAATATTGCTCAAGCCACTGATTGAGTCTCTCAGTTTGGCCATTAGTCTGAGGGTGGAAGGCTGTGCTTAACCTTTGATCGATTTGGAGTGCTTTAGTGAGTGCTTTCCAGAAGCGTGAGGTGAATTGGGTTCCTCTATCAGTAGTTAAAATGGATGGTAACCCGTGGTATCGTACAATGTGGTTTAGAAATAAATATGCTGTTTCAATGGAAGTGGGTAACTTATGAAAAGGAATAAAATGTGCCATTTTAGTAAAATGATCGGTAACAACTAAAATGGTGGTTTGTCCAGAACTAGGTGGTAGATCAACTATAAAATCCATTCCCAAATGAGACCAAGGAGATTCCGGTACTTCCAAAGGAATTAAATAGCCATAGGGAGGTCTCCTTTCTGGTTTTGATACTGTACAGGTTGTACAATGTTGTATATATTCCTTTATACTGGTTTTCATCGATGGCCACCAGTAACTTCTGGAGATGAGCTCATGTGTACGTTTGATTCCAGGATGACCAATTAGTGGAGGGTCATGATGATCTTTGATTATTTTTTGTCTGAAACGTTCTGGAATATAAAGTTTAGAACCATGGAAGTAAAAACCATCCTGGAGGGTTAGTCTATCTAGTAGGGTTTGGTCTTCTGAAGAGAGATCAGATTGGTATTCCTTATCCTGTTGAGATAGGATAGCAAGGAATCGAGTAGGGGGAAGAATGCTAGTAGGAGAGTCTTCCTGTATAGGTCTTGGATCTCGTCGAGAGAGTGCATCTGCCTTCCCATTTTTTGAACCCGGCCTGTACATGATTTGGAAATTGAAACGACTAAAGTAGAGACTCCATCTCACTTGACGTCCAGATAAAGTTTTATTATTTTGTAGATATTCCAAATTCCGGTGATCCGTATAAATCACTATAGGTAGGGAGGTTCCTTCAAGGAGATGTCTCCAGAATTCGAAGGCTCTTTTAATGGCTAGAAGTTCCTTGTCCCCAATGGAATAATTGATCTCTGCTGGAGTCATAATTTTTGAATAGAACCCAACTGGGTGTAGTGGTTCTGTAGGAGACTGTCTTTGGGAGAGGACAGCGCCAAGAGCATAATCTGAAGAATCCACCTCTAGGGTATATTGAAGGTTTGGATCAGGATATTTCAGAATGGGGGCAGATGAAAAGGAATTCTTTAGAAAATTGAACGCATCATCCTGTTTTTTAGTCCACTGGAAAGAGCAATTAGCACTAGTTAATTTAGTCAGAGGTTTTGCAATTTTAGAAAAATTGCGAATGAACTTTCTGTAATAGTTACTGAAACCAAGAAACTTTTGTAGTTCTTTCCGTGTTGAAGGTGTGGGCCATGATTTTACTGCTTCCACTTTGTTATCTTGCATTTGAATCCCATTTGGGCTGATGGAGTAACCCAGGAACTCTATTTTGTTGGTGTGAAAAATACATTTTTCCAATTTGGCGTATAGCCTATGGACTTGGAGTCTTGCTAAAACCCAACTAACATGTTTAATATGTTCTTCTAGATTTGTGGAATAGATTAAAATGTCATCTAGGTAGACAACAACACATGTGTCAAGGAGATCATGGAAAATGTCATTAATAAAGAACTGGAAAGTTGCGGGTGCGTTAGTTAAGCCGAAAGGCATAACTAGATATTCAAACAACCCATACCTAGTTCTAAAAGCGGTAAGCCACTCATCCCCCTCACGGATACGCACTAAATTATACGCCCCTCTCAAATCTAATTTAGTAAAAATCTGAGCATGCCTGAGTCTTTCTATGAGTTCAGGAATGAGGGGGAGAGGGTATCGGTTTTTTATGGTTATTTTGTTCAATTGTCTGAAGTCAATGATAGGCCGAAGAGATTGGTCTTTGTTCCGCACAAAGAACATTCCTGCACCAGCAGGAGAAACTGAAGGACGGATAAACCCTTTCTTTAGATTTTCATCTAGGTAAGTTTTTAGATGATCCAGTTCCGGTTGACAAAGTGGGTATAAATGTCCAATAGGTGGCGTTGTTCCAGGTTTCAGTTCAATAGGGCAGTCGTAGATTCTGTGTGGGGGAAGGGTATCTGCTTCCTTCTTACTGAAGACTTCAGAGAACTGCTTGTACATTTCTGGTATCAGAGTTTCTGATGTGGAGGATAAACTGTGAAAAGAAATTCTATGGCAAGTCTGTTGACAGAAATCAGAATTTAGTTGAACATTTAAGGATTTCCAATTAATATCAGGTTCGTGTAGCTGTAACCAAGCTAACCCAAGTACTATTGGGAATAATGGAGAAGTGATTACATCAAAAGTGAGATGTTCATGATGTGTTTTTAATGTAGTGACAGAGAGCGGGATGGTGTGATGTGTAATTGGCCCTGATGATATCTCAGAGCCATCAACCACACGAAGGAAAATAGGAGACAACTTTGTTATCAATGGTATTTTATTTTTAGAAACCAGAGAACTGTCAATGTAGTTTCCTTGTGCTCCTGTATCCAAGATGGCTGGAATGGTCAGTTGTTTATTTGCCCACTGTAGAGAAAGAAGTAAAGAACAATGAAGAGGTTTGTTATGCTTTGACTGGAGAGAAAGATTGGTATGGTACTTACTCTTCTTGTTCTGTGGCAAAGATGGGCAATCCTTTAAAGTATGAGATGAGGATGCGCAATACATGCAGAGGCCTCTAGTCTTCCTTCTGATACGTTCTTCAGGAGTTAGAGGTCCTCTGAAAAAACTTATATCCATTGCTTCAGCACCAGTTGAACCAGTATGAGGACTGTTAGAAGTGGAATGGTTAAAAACCTTATCCTTCTTATGAACAATTTCAGGGTATTGACGTTCAAATCTTCTTTCACGTAATCTCCTATCAATTTGCCTGCTGAGCTTCATAAGGCCTTCCAATGTATCAGGTAACTCAGTTCGGGCTAATTCATCTTTTACTGCGTCAGAGAGTCCAAGCCTGAACTGGTTTTTTAAAGCAATGGCGTTCCACTGAGAGTCAATAGAATATTGCTTGAATTCTGTTATGTAACATTCAACAGGTTTGTTACCTTGTTTTAAGTTCCTCATCTTTTTCTCAGAAGTATACTGTAGGTTAGAATCATAGTATAATTCATCCATGATATCCAGAAAAGATGAAAAAGATGAAAGAACAGCATTATTTGTCTCAAAGAGAGTGTCTGCCCATATGCGAGGTTCACCTCTTAAATAGCTTATCATTGTAAGGACTTTAACCCTATCATTTGGGTATGTTTTAGGTTTAAGGGTGAAATTAAGCAGACAAGCATTTTTGAATTGACGGTATAAATTCCTATCTCCGTTGAAAAAATCTGGAGGTGCAATAAATGGTTCTGACAGATTGTCAGGAAGGCTCTCTTTAATAGAGACAGTGTCTTTTATTACTTTTCTTAAAGTTTCATTTTCTAATTGTAACTCTCTAAAGGCTTGACTAAGTTGGTCAACTCTTTGTGTTAAATTATAAACAATTTGAGGAAGCTCTGCTGGATCCATATTTTAAGGCTTAGTTGTTATATCAGGTTCCTTGGTTATTGTGAATCACAACTGCAGAGTCTAAATAAATTATATTTGTTTCACAACTGAAGTACAGGCTATTATATCAGCATAGACTGTTTTAATCAGAGTGATTTTTATAAGTAATGGCAGTAAGTCTTTATATGGTTATATTATATCGTTATACCATATAAATATTTAGAGGCTGAAAATAAGTATTATTATTAATAACAACTTTTGACAATAATTGTGCTCAAACCCAAATGTGAGAGATAGTGTTCATTGTAATAATCACTGAGGCATGAGAGATGTGAGACACACAGACTGCAGCTGCTGACAGGGGCGTGACCTGCTGCGAGACACAGCACACAGAGTAAGGCTTGCAGCGTGGAAAACTGAACACAGACTAGTGATTGTAAATGGAGCTGTGAGACACGCTGAGTTGTAAGGAGCTGTATGGCACGCTGAGATGTATGAGGCTGTGTGACGTCACATAAAGTCCGTTACTGTCCGGTATGAGAATGTATTCAATGGAAGTTCATAGAATTAAATAAAACATTCGTTGCAATCAAAGTAATTTCTGAGAGACAAAGTCAGTTTACAAAAGTTCAAAAAAGGAAACATGAAATTTGTAATTAGCCGTTACCTAAGGCATCCAAGGTAAATTAGATTTGATACTAATACCGTAGTAGTAGTTGGTAGAATCCTCCTGTTGGAACTTAGATAGCAATTCCTGTAGAGATAAGGAGTTGAATAACTTAATACTTCTTGGAATAGCAATCTTCAGGATGAATGAGACTAGTTGTTATTAGTCCCTTTGTGACCAAACTGCAGCTGGTATTTGTAAATCCAAATGTTAAAGTAGTAGAAGTAAAACTTCTTTTGATAAGTATGTAGCTTATAAGAAAGAGAGCACTGGTTTCAGCAAACAATACTCAACAACTAAGCACTTGTTTGGGGCGGGGTGATGCCTTAAGTACAGGTGAGGAAGGTAAGTTGAGGCAAAAAGTAAAAGCAGGACTGGAATCCTTACAGATCCCCCCCCTCAAGCAAGCTCACCACGGGTTGGAATTTAGGTCTGTTTGGATATCTTCTATGAAAACGAGCAATAAGCTTTGGAGCATTAATGTGTGCATGAGGTTCCCAAGTATCATCCTCTGGGGCGAACCCTTTCCATTGGACCAGATACTGTAATTCCCCATTATAAAATCTTGAGTCCAAAAGATCATAAACTTCATAGACATCAGTGCCCAATTGAATAGGAGAAGGGGGTAGAAGAGGTACATCAGGTTTATCTCCCAAGTAGGGTTTCAATAATGATACATGGAAAGTTGGGTGGATGGGTAAAGAATCAGGTAGATCAAGCCTGACGGCATTTTCATTGATGATGTGTAGAATTTTGAAAGGACCAAGGAACAACCCAGCCAATTTTTTACTTGGTAAGTGCATTTTAATGTTTTTGGAAGATAACCAAACATAGTCCCCTATAGAATATTTCGGAGAAGCTCTACGACGTAAATCATAAAATTTCTTCTGAGACGCCTGAGCTTGTTTGATGTTATCTCGTAAATGTAGAAAATTTTCAGCTATGTTTTGTGTTAGCACATCAACAGATGGTGAGTCATGTGTAGAAGTCGTTTGGATAGTGAATCTTGGATTAAAACCATAGTTGGCGAAAAAGGGAGAGTAATTTGTAGTGCTGTTAATGGTATTGTTATAGGCAAATTCAGCCATGGAGAGAAAGGAAGTCCATTTATTTTGATGATATGAGCAATAGCATCGTAAATATTGCTCAAGCCACTGATTGAGTCTCTCAGTTTGGCCATTAGTCTGAGGGTGGAAGGCTGTGCTTAACCTTTGATCGATTTGGAGTGCTTTAGTGAGTGCTTTCCAGAAGCGTGAGGTGAATTGGGTTCCTCTATCAGTAGTTAAAATGGATGGTAACCCGTGGTATCGTACAATGTGGTTTAGAAATAAATATGCTGTTTCAATGGAAGTGGGTAACTTATGAAAAGGAATAAAATGTGCCATTTTAGTAAAATGATCGGTAACAACTAAAATGGTGGTTTGTCCAGAACTAGGTGGTAGATCAACTATAAAATCCATTCCCAAATGAGACCAAGGAGATTCCGGTACTTCCAAAGGAATTAAATAGCCATAGGGAGGTCTCCTTTCTGGTTTTGATACTGTACAGGTTGTACAATGTTGTATATATTCCTTTATACTGGTTTTCATCGATGGCCACCAGTAACTTCTGGAGATGAGCTCATGTGTACGTTTGATTCCAGGATGACCAATTAGTGGAGGGTCATGATGATCTTTGATTATTTTTTGTCTGAAACGTTCTGGAATATAAAGTTTAGAACCATGGAAGTAAAAACCATCCTGGAGGGTTAGTCTATCTAGTAGGGTTTGGTCTTCTGAAGAGAGATCAGATTGGTATTCCTTATCCTGTTGAGATAGGATAGCAAGGAATCGAGTAGGGGGAAGAATGCTAGTAGGAGAGTCTTCCTGTATAGGTCTTGGATCTCGTCGAGAGAGTGCATCTGCCTTCCCATTTTTTGAACCCGGCCTGTACATGATTTGGAAATTGAAACGACTAAAGTAGAGACTCCATCTCACTTGACGTCCAGATAAAGTTTTATTATTTTGTAGATATTCCAAATTCCGGTGATCCGTATAAATCACTATAGGTAGGGAGGTTCCTTCAAGGAGATGTCTCCAGAATTCGAAGGCTCTTTTAATGGCTAGAAGTTCCTTGTCCCCAATGGAATAATTGATCTCTGCTGGAGTCATAATTTTTTAATAGAACCCAACTGGGTGTAGTGGTTCTGTAGGAGACTGTCTTTGGGAGAGGACAGCGCCAAGAGCATAATCTGAAGAATCCACCTCTAGGGTATATTGAAGGTTTGGATCAGGATATTTCAGAATGGGGGCAGATGAAAAGGAATTCTTTAGAAAATTGAACGCATCATCCTGTTTTTTAGTCCACTGGAAAGAGCAATTAGCACTAGTTAATTTAGTCAGAGGTTTTGCAATTTTAGAAAAATTGCGAATGAACTTTCTGTAATAGTTACTGAAACCAAGAAACTTTTGTAGTTCTTTCCGTGTTGAAGGTGTGGGCCATGATTTTACTGCTTCCACTTTGTTATCTTGCATTTGAATCCCATTTGGGCTGATGGAGTAACCCAGGAACTCTATTTTGTTGGTGTGAAAAATACATTTTTCCAATTTGGCGTATAGCCTATGGACTTGGAGTCTTGCTAAAACCCAACTAACATGTTTAATATGTTCTTCTAGATTTGTGGAATAGATTAAAATGTCATCTAGGTAGACAACAACACATGTGTCAAGGAGATCATGGAAAATGTCATTAATAAAGAACTGGAAAGTTGCGGGTGCGTTAGTTAAGCCGAAAGGCATAACTAGATATTCAAACAACCCATACCTAGTTCTAAAAGCGGTAAGCCACTCATCCCCCTCACGGATACGCACTAAATTATACGCCCCTCTCAAATCTAATTTAGTAAAAATCTGAGCATGCCTGAGTCTTTCTATGAGTTCAGGAATGAGGGGGAGAGGGTATCGGTTTTTTATGGTTATTTTGTTCAATTGTCTGAAGTCAATGATAGGCCGAAGAGATTGGTCTTTGTTCCGCACAAAGAACATTCCTGCACCAGCAGGAGAAACTGAAGGACGGATAAACCCTTTCTTTAGATTTTCATCTAGGTAAGTTTTTAGATGATCCAGTTCCGGTTGACAAAGTGGGTATAAATGTCCAATAGGTGGCGTTGTTCCAGGTTTCAGTTCAATAGGGCAGTCGTAGATTCTGTGTGGGGGAAGGGTATCTGCTTCCTTCTTACTGAAGACTTCAGAGAACTGCTTGTACATTTCTGGTATCAGAGTTTCTGATGTGGAGGATAAACTGTGAAAAGAAATTCTATGGCAAGTCTGTTGACAGAAATCAGAATTTAGTTGAACATTTAAGGATTTCCAATTAATATCAGGTTCGTGTAGCTGTAACCAAGCTAACCCAAGTACTATTGGGAATAATGGAGAAGTGATTACATCAAAAGTGAGATGTTCATGATGTGTTTTTAATGTAGTGACAGAGAGCGGGATGGTGTGATGTGTAATTGGCCCTGATGATATCTCAGAGCCATCAACCACACGAAGGAAAATAGGAGACAACTTTGTTATCAATGGTATTTTATTTTTAGAAACCAGAGAACTGTCAATGTAGTTTCCTTGTGCTCCTGTATCCAAGATGGCTGGAATGGTCAGTTGTTTATTTGCCCACTGTAGAGAAAGAAGTAAAGAACAATGAAGAGGTTTGTTATGCTTTGACTGGAGAGAAAGATTGGTATGGTACTTACTCTTCTTGTTCTGTGGCAAAGATGGGCAATCCTTTAAAGTATGAGATGAGGATGCGCAATACATGCAGAGGCCTCTAGTCTTCCTTCTGATACGTTCTTCAGGAGTTAGAGGTCCTCTGAAAAAACTTATATCCATTGCTTCAGCACCAGTTGAACCAGTATGAGGACTGTTAGAAGTGGAATGGTTAAAAACCTTATCCTTCTTATGAACAATTTCAGGGTATTGACGTTCAAATCTTCTTTCACGTAATCTCCTATCAATTTGCCTGCTGAGCTTCATAAGGCCTTCCAATGTATCAGGTAACTCAGTTCGGGCTAATTCATCTTTTACTGCGTCAGAGAGTCCAAGCCTGAACTGGTTTTTTAAAGCAATGGCGTTCCACTGAGAGTCAATAGAATATTGCTTGAATTCTGTTATGTAACATTCAACAGGTTTGTTACCTTGTTTTAAGTTCCTCATCTTTTTCTCAGAAGTATACTGTAGGTTAGAATCATAGTATAATTCATCCATGATATCCAGAAAAGATGAAAAAGATGAAAGAACAGCATTATTTGTCTCAAAGAGAGTGTCTGCCCATATGCGAGGTTCACCTCTTAAATAGCTTATCATTGTAAGGACTTTAACCCTATCATTTGGGTATGTTTTAGGTTTAAGGGTGAAATTAAGCAGACAAGCATTTTTGAATTGACGGTATAAATTCCTATCTCCGTTGAAAAAATCTGGAGGTGCAATAAATGGTTCTGACAGATTGTCAGGAAGGCTCTCTTTAATAGAGACAGTGTCTTTTATTACTTTTCTTAAAGTTTCATTTTCTAATTGTAACTCTCTAAAGGCTTGACTAAGTTGGTCAACTCTTTGTGTTAAATTATAAACAATTTGAGGAAGCTCTGCTGGATCCATATTTTAAGGCTTAGTTGTTATATCAGGTTCCTTGGTTATTGTGAATCACAACTGCAGAGTCTAAATAAATTATATTTGTTTCACAACTGAAGTACAGGCTATTATATCAGCATAGACTGTTTTAATCAGAGTGATTTTTATAAGTAATGGCAGTAAGTCTTTATATGGTTATATTATATCGTTATACCATATAAATATTTAGAGGCTGAAAATAAGTATTATTATTAATAACAACTTTTGACAATAATTGTGCTCAAACCCAAATGTGAGAGATAGTGTTCATTGTAATAATCACTGAGGCATGAGAGATGTGAGACACACAGACTGCAGCTGCTGACAGGGGCGTGACCTGCTGCGAGACACAGCACACAGAGTAAGGCTTGCAGCGTGGAAAACTGAACACAGACTAGTGATTGTAAATGGAGCTGTGAGACACGCTGAGTTGTAAGGAGCTGTATGGCACGCTGAGATGTATGAGGCTGTGTGACGTCACATAAAGTCCGTTACTGTCCGGTATGAGAATGTATTCAATGGAAGTTCATAGAATTAAATAAAACATTCGTTGCAATCAAAGTAATTTCTGAGAGACAAAGTCAGTTTACAAAAGTTCAAAAAAGGAAACATGAAATTTGTAATTAGCCGTTACCTAAGGCATCCAAGGTAAATTAGATTTGATACTAATACCGTAGTAGTAGTTGGTAGAATCCTCCTGTTGGAACTTAGATAGCAATTCCTGTAGAGATAAGGAGTTGAATAACTTAATACTTCTTGGAATAGCAATCTTCAGGATGAATGAGACTAGTTGTTATTAGTCCCTTTGTGACCAAACTGCAGCTGGTATTTGTAAATCCAAATGTTAAAGTAGTAGAAGTAAAACTTCTTTTGATAAGTATGTAGCTTATAAGAAAGAGAGCACTGGTTTCAGCAAACAATACTCAACAACTAAGCACTTGTTTGGGGCGGGGTGATGCCTTAAGTACAGGTGAGGAAGGTAAGTTGAGGCAAAAAGTAAAAGCAGGACTGGAATCCTTACAATAGAAGATGCCGCTTGGATGAAGACTTATGCCCATCTGGAGGACCTCTTCTGGCCGGATTGGATGAAGACTTCTGACCATCTGGAGGACCACTTCGCCCGGATTCGTTGAGGACTTAGGCCCGGCTGGGTGAAGACGGCTCAAGGTAGGGTGATCTTCAGGGGATTAGTGTTAGTTTTTTAAGGGGTTTTGGGTGGGTTTTAGAGTAAGGTTGGGTGTGGGTGGTGGGTTTTAATGTTGGCCCCGCAAAAAGCCCTTTTAAGGGCTATTTGTAATTTAGTATATAGGGTAGGGAATTTTATTATTTTGGGGGGATTTTTTATTTTATTAGAGGGCTTAGATTAGGTGTAATTAGTTTAGACTTCTTGTAAAAAAAATTTATTGTCTGTAATTTAGAGTTGTTTTTTTTTGTACTTTAGTTAATTTTAGTTATTTTTATTTAATTGTAGGTAATTGTATTTAATTAATTTAATTTATTTAACTGTATTATAATGTTAGGTGTAATTGAAACTTAGGTTAGGTTTTATTTTACAGGTATATTTGTATTTAATTTAACTAGGTAGCTATTAAATAGTTAATAACTATTTAATAGCTATTGTACCTAGTTAAAATAAATACAAAGTTGCCTGTAAAATAAAAATAAACCCTAAAATAGCTACAATGTAACTATTAGTTATATTGTAGCTATCTTAGGTTTTATTTTATAGGTAATATTTAGTTGTAAATAGGAATAATTTATTTAATTATAGGAATATTTATTTAGATTAATTTAAATAATATTTAAGTTAGGGGGGTGTTAGGGTTAGACTTAGGTTTAGGGGTTAATAGATATAATGTAGGTGGTGGTGGTGTAGGGGGGGCAGATTAGGGGTTAATAAATGTAATGTAGGTGGCGGTGGGCTCCTGGAGCAGCGGTTTAAGGGTTAAACAATTAATTTATTTGCGGCGTGGTCCGGGATCGGCAGGATAGTGGTTAATAACTTTATGTATGTGGTGGCAGTATAGGGGGCAGTAGATTAGGGATTAATAGGTATAATGTAGGTGGCGGCGGGGTCCGGGAGCAGCGGTTTAGGGGTTAATAAATTTATTATAGATGCAGCGGGGTATGGGAGCGCGGTTTAGGGGTTAATATATTTATTTAGTTGCGGCGGCATCAGGGAGCGGCGGTTTAGGGGTTAATAACTTTATATAGTTGCGGGGGCTCCGGGAGCGGTAGTATAGGGGTTAATAAGTATAAAGTAGGTGCTTAGTGACAGGCTAGCAAGAAAGCTGCGAATAAGCTGATGAGCAACGAGATTGATGACTGTTAGTTATTATTTAGAGTTATTTATTAGAGTTGCAGTGGGCTCCGGGAGCGGTGGTTTAGGGGTTAATAATTTTATTTAGGTGCGGTGGGCTCCGGGAGCGGCGGTATAGGGGGTAAACAGTATAGTGTGGGTGCTTAGTGACAGGCTAGCAAGAAAGCTGCGAATAAGCTGATGAACAATGAGATCGATGACTGTTAGTTAACAACAGTCCGCTGCTCATCGCACCGTAATTGGTGCGTGGCTTTTTGACAGCTTTCTTGATAAATTTGGCGAACGTATTCAGGTCCGCGGCGGCGATGTTAAGCGAGCTTAGGCAAGCGTATTGGGGCCGGCAAATGCTAGAAAGTAGACAGCTTGATAACTAGAGGCCAAAGTCATGTTCAAGAAACCAATTTGAGATGCTTTGAGCTTTGTGACATGGTGCATTATCCTGCTGGAAGTAGCCATCCGAAGAAGGGTACACTGTAGTCATAAAGGGATGGACATGGTCAGCAACAATACTCAGGTAGGCCGTGGCATTTAAGCAATGCTCAATTGGTACTAAGGGACCCAAAGTGTTGATACAACCGCAGGATGGATCCATGCTTTCATGTTGTTTATACTAAATTCTGACCCTACCATCTGATTGTTGTAGCTGAAATCGAGACTCATCAGACCAGGTTAAGATTTTTTCCAATCTTTTATTGTCCAATTTTGGTGAGCCTGTGTGAATTGTAGCCACAGTTTCCTGTTCTTAGCTGACAGGAGTGGCACCCAGTGTGGTCTTATGCTGCTCTAGCCCATCTACTTTAAGGTTCGACATGTTGTGCATTCAGAGATGGTATTCTGCATACCATGGTTGTAATGAGTGGTTATTTGAGTTACTATTGCCTTTCTATCATCTCGAACCAGTCTGTTTAATCCTTCTCTGACATGTGACATCAACAAGGCATTTTTGTCCACACAACTGCCGCTCACTGGATATTTTCTCTTTTTTCAGCCCATTCTCTGTAAACCCTAGAGATGGTTGTGTGTGAAACTCTCAGTAGATCAGCAGTTTTTGAAATACTCAGACCAGCCCATCTGAGTATATGTAGGATTCTGCATATATACAACACCAATTGATAAGAATTGTTTATTGGTAAAAGTTTGTTACTTGCCTATTTTGGTGTTGTATATATGCAGAATCCTATTGTTAAAATTTTTAATTGGGGGTTGCCATTCTCAACCACTGTGATTGTATTTAAACAGTTAATATTATGGTACTACTCTTAGGGAAATCAAGAGTTAATACACCCGTAGCATGTATAAATAAAGGCATATAGATGATACAGACATCAACTTGTCATGCCTGATGAAGCCCTGAGAGCGATCAGCTGTGGGGTGAAACATGTGTAGCTGGAAGCTGGATAGACACACTATGAGCAACTAAATAGTGTGTACATTTTCTGTTCACTGAGCCCATTCCTCTCCTCTGATTGAAGGGACACTTACGAATTTACATCATGTTTTTCCTGATTATGGGACACCAGTCTTGGAAAAAGCAGCAGCAACACCCAACCAGTGACATCACGAATTGGAGGCAGACATACAGAGTCAGTGTGTTTTGGAAAAAGCCGGTCCTGGCATAAGGGGTAAGAAGACCTGCATATTAACATATACCAAGTCCGAGCTGGTGAGTCCCTACAGAAGATCTTGTGGACCGGGGAGCTTAGTCTCTAGGAGGACTGCTGGTCTGTTTACATGCTGCAGTGATTTATACTCTGAATTCCCTGTAACTAAGAAGAGAGGCTTACTTAGCCCTGTTTTGTTACACTTATATGAACTGCAACATGTTGTGGATACATTGTTCCTATTCCAGGTGGAACTTTAACAGATTGCTGATTACGTTGTGCCACATTACATGGCTATTCTATATTTTATGTTGCAACATTTATACCGGTAACATTTATTCAGGGATTTTGTTTGTTTTTTATTGCCCTAATAAATATTAATTTCATTTATCTCAATATGAGTGTAATGTATACGCTGATTTGTTCTTAAAGGGATGGTGTCTGTACTTGTATTTGATTGGCTTAATAGGGGGTTGCAGGATTAGGTTTACTGTTAGTGCTCTCTTAGATCAATTTATTAATTAAACTTCCTGCACCAGGATCACCACAATTAATTATACAAGTGGTGCCCTGTCCCTAGCCACCCATATCCTCACTAGCTGGGTATAGATTATATATATGTCTACATATGTACTTATGTATTTATATCTGTATATATGTATTTACAGACATATATACACACATATAAACACATAAATACATATGTACACATGTAAGACATATATATATATAAGTGCATTGGAGCACTATTGCAGTTAAATAGATGAAAACATGAAAAAACATACTTATGCAATATTCATATTTAATTAAGTTTTTAACTATGTATTTTCTATAACTATTTCACACTCCATTGTTTTGCACATAGCAGAATATTTTCTAAGTATTTCTAAAGAGATGTTCCTCTCTCTCTCTCTCTCTCTTTTTATATATATATAAATATATATATATATATATATATATATATATATATACAGTCGTATGCAAAAGTTTAGGCACCCCTGACAATTTCCATGATTTTCATTTATAATAATTGGGTGTTTGGATCAGCAATTTCCTTTTGATCTATTAAATAACTGACACAGTAATATTTTAGTAGTGAAATGAGGTTTATTGGATTAACAGAAAATGTGCAATATGCATCAAATGAAATTAGACAGGTGCATAAATTTGGGCACCCCAACAGAAATATTGCTTCAATATTTAGTAGAGCCTCCTTTAGCAGAAATAACAGCCTCTAAGCACTTCCTATAGCCTGTAATGAGTGTCTGGATGAAGGTATTTTGGACCATTCCTCCTTGCAAAACATCTCCAGTTCAGTTAGGTTTGATGGTTGCCGAGCATGGACAGCCTGCTTCAAATCACCCCACAGATTTTCAATGATATTCAGGTCTGGTGACTGGGATGGCCATTGCAGAACATTGTACTTATTCCTCTACATAAATGACAGAGTAGATTTTGAGCAGTGTTTTGGGTCGCTGTCTTGTTGAAATATCCAGCCCCAGCGTAACTTCAACTTTGTGACTGATTCCTCAACATTATTCTTAAGTATCTGCTGATATTGAGTGGACTCCATGTGACCCTCAACTTTAACAAGATTCCCAGTACCGGCACTGGCCACACAGCCCCACAGCATAATGGAACATCCACAAAATTTTACTGTGGGTAGCAAGTGTTTGTCTTGGAACACTGTTCTTTTGCCGCTATGCATACCGCCCCTTGTTATGACCAAATAACTCAATCTTTGTTTCATTAGTCCACAGAACCTTCTTCCAAAATAAAGCTGGCTTGTCCAAAAGTGCATTTGCATACCTCAAGTGACTCTGTTTGTGGCATGGCATCACTCACCCATACAGCCTCTCCTTGTGCAAAGTGCGCTGAATTGTTGAACGATGCACAGTGACACCATCTGCAGCAAGATGATGTTGTAGGTCTTTGGAGGTGGTCTGTGGGCTGTTTTTGACCGTTCTTACCATCCTTTGCCTCTCCGATATTTTACTTGGCCTGCCACTTCTGGCCTTAAAAAGAACTGTGCCTGTGGTCTTCCATTTCCTCACTATGTTCCTCACAGTGGAGACTGACAGCTTAAATCTCTGTGATAGCTTTTTGTATCCTTCCTCTAAAACATAATGTTGAACAATCTTTGTTTTCAGGTCACTTGAGAGTTGTTTTGAGGCCCTCATCTTGCCACTCTTCAGAGGAGAGTCAAAGAGAACAACAACTTGCAATTGGCCACCTTAAATACCTTTTCTCACGATTGGAAGCACCTGTCTATGAAGTTCAAGGCTTAATGGGCTCACCAAACCAATTGTGTGTTCCAATTAATCAGTGCTAGGTAGTTACAGGTATTCAAATCAACAAAATGACAAGGGTTCCCAAATTTATGCACCTGTCTAATTTCGTTTTGATGCATATTGCACATTTTCTGTTAATCCAATAAACCTCATTTCACTACTGAAATATTACTGTGTCCTTCAGTTATTTGATAGATCAAAATGAAATTGCTGATCCAAATACCCAATTATTTATAAATGAAAATCATGGAAATTGTCAGGGGTGCCTAAACTTTTGCATACGACTGTATATATACTTTTATGGGGGAATATGTGAACACCCACAAGATATTCTGTTTGGCTTTTTGCGCTTTTCAGATTAGCGCAAGAGCGAAAACAGTTTACTTTCAACTCATAATACGAGCGCAACCAGACAAGTACAGAAAGCTTACTTCTAGCGCAGTTAACACTCGAGCGGGAGCCTTAAATAACACTCCACTTCTAATCTGACCCTCAATGTTTCATTGCTATAATATACAATGTATATGTAAGCAAATTGAAAATCATTGTGATTTGTTGGTCTTTCCTTGTCCCTTTACTTCCTTTTTGCAAGGATGAACGTCAATTTTTCATAAAATGTTTGCTTGTTAACAAACTACATAATTCACAAATATAATGCTTAGAACACATGAAGAACACAAAAGTATAGAAGGAAACAAATCTTGCTTGGAATTTTAAATTAATTTCATGGAATTCATCCAAAATATGCTTAAATATGCCAGCAAAGGGAAATGAACAACATCAAAACTAATCATTTTAAGATCAAAACATTAATGATGAATATTAAAATAAATTAAATGAATGCAGTTACAAATACATCTGTTTAAAATGCAATATCTGAAACTAAATGCCTAGGAAATATATAAAGTAGCTGCAGGGAAAACAAGATAACTCCAGTGAAGTAGCATTATAGCTGAAAAGTTAATTTTATTAGAAATGTGATTGCAAGTGAGTTTATTATAAAATGGTTTAAAGGGACATTGAACACTAGATTTTTCTTTGCATAAATGTTTTGTAGATGATCCATTTATATAGCCGATCTGGGGGTGTTTTTGTAAACATGTACAGTTTTGCTTATTTTTAAACAACATTGTGCTGATTTTAAGATTGCTAACCAAGCCCTAAAGTTCTAGATGTATTCTGATGTATACAGACTACAGGCTGCTTCTGTTTGTATAATGGGTCTTTTCATATGCAGGGCAGGGGGGAGGTTCTGCTATCAGTCCCTTTCAGTGGGTGTCCAAGGCTTATCTCATTGACAGTGTTAAATTGGGAGCTTCTAAATAAGTTTTTAAAAAAGGTTTTACACTGGAATTTTATATAATTGTCTGCGCATATTATTCTTTATAGTAGTGTCTATTACACGTAGTTAAATTAAAATTGTTGTATACTGCCCCACAATGGTGAGCTATGTGCATGTCCATCTACCACGTGCATTTTAGGAACAAGGTTGCCGAAACGCATAATTTTCACTTGATTCCCGCAGTTTTTATTTACTGTTCGAGATTTAAAGAATTTGATTAATAAATACTAGAAGTGTACCTTAATTTCATGCCAAATGCATATTGGTAACGAAAATATGGATCATTCTTTTTGTTTTCATGAAATGAATATCCAAACAAATGCACTTACTAATTTTAAAGTTGGCTTATAAAATACTAGCATTTATTAAAAGAAGCATTGATTCAAGGGAGGAAAGCATAATTCTGTCACTATATAAATCCCTGAGTATGGAGTGCAGTTCTGTGGACCAATCTCAAAAAAAGACATTGCAGACCTTGAAAAAGTTCAGAGAAGGGCCACAAAGCTCATAAGGGGAATGGAGAATTTAAGCTATGGAGAGAGGTTAGCCAAACTGGGTCTGTTTTCTCTAGAAAAAAAGGCGCTTGAAGGTGACATGATTACTTTGTATAAATATATTCAAGGCCCATATACAAAGATGATAGAAGCTCTGTTTATTCCAAGAAAATTGTTTGTAACAAGAGGTCATAATTTAAAGGGACACTGAATCCAAATTTTTTCTTTCGTGATTCAGATAGAGCATGACATTTTAAGCAACTTTCTAATTTACTCCTATTATCAAATTTTCTTCATTCTCTTTGTATCTTTATTTCAAATACAAGAATTTAAGTTTAGATGCCGGCTCATTTTTGGTGAACAACCTGGGTTGTTCTTGCTGATTGGTAAGAACAACCCAGGGTAAATTCATCCACCAATAAAAAAGTGCTGTCCAGAGTTCTGAACTAAGAAAAAAAAAGCTTAGATGCCTTCTTTTTCAAATAAGGCCCCCATCTTGACACACAAGATGGGGGCACAAAGAAAAATTGATAATAGGAGTAAATTAGAAAGTTGCTAAAAATTGCATGCTCTATCTGAATCACGAAAGTAAAAATTTGGGTTCAGTGTCCCTTTAAGGCTGGAGGACAGGAGATTTAATCTCCTGCAATGGAAACATTTTTTCACTTTAAGAGCAATACAATTGTGGAACTCATTACCAAAGGAGTTAGTGAATGCCAATACCTTAGATACATTTAAAAATGGTTTGAATACAAGCCTCACACCTAACCTCAGACTCCAGATTTTCAAAGACATTTTACAAGCCTCACACCTAACCTCAGACTCCAGATTTGCAAAGACATTTTACAAGGTAATTCACCTGACTGGCCTCTCTCCAATCAAGATACTGAGTGAAATTATTTATTTTTTCTGTTGGGCTATGATGGAATTATTTTTAAATCTCATTGTAATATTCCAATCTTTTTTTATACAATCTTTGTCTCCAATCTTTGTTTCCAAACTTTTCTCCCCCTCTGCTGTGTCTCAAACCCCTCCTCCCATGTTTACACTCCTCTCTCTTTCCACAGCCTCACACCTAACCTCAGACTCCAGATTTGCAAGCACAAGCCCACCAAACCCTCCCGACCACCACCCACCCTATTGTTTACCTTAATATATACACACACTTAACAGTAATTATGTGCAGCTGTCACTAATAATCCAGGATAGACAAAACACTTCAAACTCACAGCCTTTGTACTGACATTTTACCACATTCTTTTACACTTTTCCATATCTCACTAGCTCAGTCACCAAACACTCCCCCCCCCCATGTCATCACTCGCTCTCAGTTCACTCAGCCTTATATCAGACGTATTTTTTTTCTCCCTTACCTTCTGTGTCCATTCCCTCTCCTTTAGATTGTAAGCTTGAGAGTCTTTCTACACTTTGTGTTTAAAGTGAACTACTACTGATTGTGCTCAAGGGCAGGACATTTCTCTCCTTTTGTATATCTGCAGAAACATGGGCCCTCAAGCTCTATTTGGAGCTTGATAAATGGGCCTCTTTGTGTTTACCACCTTTATTGGAAGTTTGTTCCATGAATCCACCACCCTTTCTGTAAAAAAACATGCTTCCTCCCATTTCTCCTGAAGTTACTCCTTGTTATGACATTTATTTTTTGTGGGAAATGTTTTCAGCTTCCACTTTATTAAGTCCCTTCATATATTTGAAGGGTTAGGGTTACCTTTAGGGAAAAACATTCTTGAACTCATATAGGTTAATGAGATGGGTAACAGGCAGTTATGGTTGATGCATTGAGTAATGGTTAGAGTTAACTTGCAACCAATTGGACAGGGAGGTAGAGGATTACCTTGTGGAGAAGAGTTGTAGTGACTAGGGTATATGAAACAGAGGAGAGGTCATTGTGCAGAAAAATGCAGTGGAGACTACTGAAGTTAGTGCTAGTGAGGAAGTGTGAGAGACTAGGGTTAAAAGATCCCTTTATATTGGAATACCACTGATACATAGATACCTATATAACATATTATTACATGAAAAGGTTTTTTGTTTGTTTTGTTTTGTTATAATGCAAACAGGCCTATTAGTGAGTCCTGCAAAAATAGCAATTCACAAAAGCACAGCTTTCTTTATAATGGCTCCTGTTTCAGCTTGCTATTGTAATCTTGGACATAACATCGCATTTAACAAACAGTACATTTTGTAAAAATGTATTTAGACTCTCATCTTTTTGGCTTCTTATACAGGTTATTCTCTAACCCTGTGCAACTTTCACTTTCAGATTTATTCACCATTATACAATATCCCTCCTCCTCTCACTGTAATTATATAAAAAATATTAATTTCTGTCCAATTAACAACTGAATTTTAAATTATTATTTGTAAATTCCATCATATGGATCAATTTTCTTGAAGTTAGAATGCATCAGACTTACACTTGCACACTAACTTTTTACTTTCATCTTGTAATACATGCTTTAACCCAGCCGTGTTAAAATTTTACTTTCGAAAAAATTATATAGCGTGCTACTATTCATCTGTCCTTTTATATTTGTATGTATTTAAAACAATGCATTGTATAAGACTTCATTGGTGAGATCTGAGAGCGTTTGAAAGCTTTTTGTAATTCAATATCTTGATTTGTACATTGATCCATTAAGAAATGTTGTAATCTTCAATAGTATAAGTAGGACAAATGTGACAATAACTAATTTTCCTGTGTATACTGACCTTCAACCTGGGGGAGGCAATAAATGATACCCACCCTAAAGGGATATGAAAATCAAAATAAAAAGTTCATTGTTCTCATAGTGCATGAGACTTTTCAAATTAACTCTGTTATCAAATGTGCTTATTTATATTGGTATCCTTTGTTGAAAACCATATCATAGGCTAAGGACCGGCAATGCACTACAGGGAGCTATCTGTGATTGGTGGCTACGCCCATATGTTTCTTGTCATTGACTTACAACATGTTCCAGTAGGTCCCAGTATAGCATTGCTGTTTTGGGGCTTACTCCTTAGCAGGGGATAAACACATATTTATATGCAAGCAATATGACAATAAATTGTTCTAACAAATTAGAGCATTTTATTTTTACAGTTGTATGTCCCTAGTGGCACAGTGTTTGATGCTGTGTGGATTTATCTAGGTTATTGGACAAGCCTGGGGAGAATTTGTACCTTGATCCAATAGACAGGTCTTCTCTGGCAATTACATTTTGTCCATTATATTTCATATCTGACATAGCCTATTAACCAATTTGCTGTTTTGTCTGTGCTTTGTTTCAGATTTCTTGCATGTTGTAGCAGGTGTCTTTGAACTAGTTTTGAAAGGTGACACTAACCTTCAGGTGTATTTACATTTCAAATAGTCAGCATTTTCTATGGAGGGCTGTAGGGGGAGGGGGCTGCAAACAACTTCATCAGTATATTTGTATTTTCTTGTTCATGTGGAATGCCAGGACAGTGTACGAATAGGTAAGATATGAACATTATTGTCAGATCAAAGTGACTGACATCAAATTAGATCAAACAGGAGAGCCAGAAGCATGAAATTATCAAAGTGCAGCGTGTGGACATTAGGATTACTGTCAATGGTATTTATTAACCCTTATTCTTTTTTATCTGTGAAAAAAATCAACTCTTGTTTTGGACTGAATGATTGCTGGGACAGAATTATTACACAAGGTATTTCTTTTGCAATACAACTCATATATTAACATTTGAATATCCACACATTCAAATGTTAATATATGAGTTGTATTAATTTAACATATGAATATCCACATATTGCGGCATATGGGTTATAGTAAATGGACATTAAACACTTTAAGAAAGTTTTATGCAATATAATAAACATCTATGCAACATACTTTATCTATTTTTCAGCATTTTCTTGTAATTTAGCTCTTAAAATGACTAGTACAGAGTTCTCAAATATAACCTTGCTACATGTCTTTCCCTAATTGAGCCCAGAAGATACCAAGTTCAAAGCAATGTAGTATATACTTACATAATGACTATAGGTAGCCTTGTCATCTTTAGACTCAAGCCCATATTGGCACATATAAATAAAACAGGTGGGTGTGGTTTTGCTATTAAAAAAACAATTACAACAAACAAGATGATTATTTGTTTTACATGAATTTATTCTTGGCTGATATGTTATTTGATAGCAAGATAAAAAAAAAACCCATTGTGTAATATAAAGGTGTCTACTGTCCCTTAAAATAGTCTCCACTGTCTGTGTTATACTAATATATTATATTTTTAAAAAAATCATTTTATACATACATATTTTTTTAATAAAATAATATGATATATATGATACGATAAGGAATGGAATTTATGTAACTCCAGTTTAATATTGGGTGTCATTGTCATGTTAATTACACATTTTGCTTTATAAGTGGGAGTGCTTTTATTTAACATATAGGGGGGTAGTTATCAAGCCGTCAACCTCAAATACGCTGGAATTCCGCAGCGTATTTGTGGCGAGGCTGATTCGCCTTAGTTATCAAAGGCTCGAGACCGGCAAAAGTAGAATTTTGTGACGTAAGCTTCGATCCGCCGGACTCAGTCCGACACAGATCGATTCTTACGTTACTCCAGATGTTCCGCACACAAGTGCGGCACATTCTCACTACTTTTGCTAGTTATCAAATGACTAGCAGGTTCGCTCGGCACTTTTACGGCCCAGCGTACCTGGTTTTCAAACCGCCACCCCTGGAGGCGGCGGATCCCTTAGGAATCAATGGGAGTCTGACCATAGCGAAAGTACAAGTTCGCTGCTGACAGACATCCCATTGATTTCTATGGGAGCTGTCTGCACCTAACACCCTAACATGTACCCCGAGTCTAAACACCACTAATCTGTCCCCCCCCTACACCGCCGCAACTAAATAAAGTTATTACCCCCTAAACCGCCGCTCCCGGAGCCCACCGCAAGCTACTCTATACATATTAACCCTTAAACCGCCGCTCCCGGAGCCCACCGCAACTATAATAAATGTATTAACCCCTAAACCGCCGCTCCCTGAACCCGCCGCAACCTATATTAAATGTATTAACCCCTATCCTGCCCCCCCTACACCGTCGCCACCTATAATAAATTTATTAACCCCTATCCTGCCCCCACTACGCCGCCGCCACTGTAATAAAATTATTAACCCCTAAACCTAAGTCTAACCCTAACCCTAACGCCCCCCTAACTTAAATATTAATTAAATAAATCTAAATAATATTTTTATTATTAACTAAATTAATCCTATTTAAAACTAAATACCTTTAAAATAAACCCTAATATAGCTACAATATAAATAATAATTATATTCTAGCTATCTTAGGATTTATTTTTATTTTACAGGTACCTTTCAATTTATTTTAACTAGGTACAATAGCTATTAAATAGTTATTAACTATTTAATAGCTTACCTAGCTAAAATAAACTGAAATTTACCTGTAAAATAAATCCTAACCTAAGTTATAATTACACCTAACACTACACTATACTTTAATAAATTATTCCTATTTAAAACTAAATACTTACCTGTAAAATAAACCCTAATATAGCTACAATATAAATAATAATTATATTCTAGCTATCTTAGGATTTATATTTATTTTACAGGTAACTTTGTATTTATTTTAGCTAGTTAGAATAGTTATTAAATAGTTATTAACTATTTAATAACTACCTAGCTAAAAGAAATACAAAATTACCTGTAAAATAAATCCTAACCTAAGTTACAATTAAACCTAATACTACACTATCATTAAATTAATTAAATAAACTACCTACAAATAACTACAATTAAATACAATTACATAAACTAACTAAAGTACAAAAAATAAAAAAAGGTAAGTTACAAAAAATAAAAAAATAAGTTACAAACATTTTAAAAATATTACAACAATTTTAAGCTACTTACACCTAATCTAAGCCCCCTAATAAAATAACAAACCCCCCCAAAATAAAAAAAATACCCTACCCTATTCTAAATTAAATAAAGTTCAAAGCTCTTTTACCTTACCAGCCCTCAAAAGGGCCATTTGCGGGGGCATGCCCCAAAAAGTTCAGCTCTTTTGCCTGTAAAAGAAAAATACAACCCCCCCAACATTAAAACCCACCACCCACATACCCCTAATCTAACCCAAACCCCCCTTACAAAAACCTAACACTAATCCCCTGAAGATCATCCTACCTTGAGTCGTCTTCACTCAGCCGAGCAGCGATGGAACCGAATTGAACATCCGGAGCGGAAGAAGTTAATCCTCCAAGCGGCACTGAAGAAATCTTCCATCCGATGAAGTCATCATCCAGGCGGCGCTGAAGAAGTTTTCGATCCGGGCGATGTCATCTTCCAAGAGGCGCTGAAGAGGTCTTCTATCCGGGCGATGTCATCTTCCAAGCCGGGTCTTGAATCTTCCTCCCGCCGACGCGGAACCTCCTTCTTCACCGACGGACTACGAAGAATGAAGGCTCCTTTAAGGGACGTCATTCAAGATGGCGTCCCCTCAATTCTGATTGGCTGATAGGATTCTATCAGCCAATCGGAATTAAGGTAGGAAAAAATCTGATTGGCTGATGGAATCAGCCAATCAGATTGAGCTCGCATTCTATTGGCTGATCGGAATAGATTGCGAGGGGACGCCATCTTGGATGACGTCCCTTAAAGGAGCCCTCATTCGTCGTAGTCCGTCGGTGAAGAAGGAGGTTCTGCGTCGGCGGGAGGAAGATTCAAGACCCGGCTTGGAAGATGACATCGCCCGGATAGAAGACCTCTTCAGCGCCTCTTGGAAGATGACATCGCCCGGATCGAAGACTTCTTCAGCGCCGCCTTGATGATGACTTCATCGGATGGAAGATTTCTTCAGCGCCGCTTGGAGGATTAACTTCTTCCGCTCCGGATGTCCACTTCGGTTCCATCGCTGCTCGGCTGAGTGAAGACGACTCAAGGTAGGATGATCTTCAGGGGATTAGTGTTAGGTTTTTGTAAGGGGGGTTTGGGTTAGATTAGGGGTATGTGGGTGGTGGGTTTTAATGTTGGGGGGGGTTGTATTTTTCTTTTACAGGCAAAAGAGCTGAACTTTTTGGGGCATGCCCCCACAAATGGCCCTTTTGAGGGCTGGTAAGGTAAAAGAGCTTTGAACTTTATTTAATTTAGAATAGGGTAGGGCATTTTTTTATTTTGGGGGGGTTTGTTATTTTATTAGGGGGCTTAGATTAGGTGTAAGTAGCTTAAAATTGTTGTAATATTTTTAAAATGTTTGTAACTTATTTTTTTATTTTTTGTAACTTAGCTTTTTTTATTTTTTGTACTTTAGTTAGTTTATGTAATTGTATTTAATTGTAGTTATTTGTAGGTAGTTTATTTAATTAATTTAATGATAGTGTAGTATTAGGTTTAATTGTAACTTAGGTTAGGATTTATTTTACAGGTAATTTTGTATTTCTTTTAGCTAGGTAGTTATTAAATAGTTAATAACTATTTAATAACTATTCTAACTAGCTAAAATAAATACAATGTTACCTGTAAAATAAATATAAATCCTAAGATAGCTAGAATATAATTATTATTTATATTGTAGCTATATTAGGGTTTATTTTACAGGTAAGTATTTAGTTTTAAATAGGAATAATTTATTAAAGTATAGTGTAGTGTTAGGTGTAATTATAACTTAGGTTAGGATTTATTTTACAGGTAAATTTCAGTTTATTTTAGCTAGGTAAGCTATTAAATAGTTAATAACTATTTAATAGCTATTGTACCTAGTTAAAATAAATTGAAAGGTACCTGTAAAATAAAAATAAATCCTAAGATAGCTAGAATATAATTATTATTTATATTGTAGCTATATTAGGGTTTATTTTAAAGGTAAGTATTTAGTTTTAAATAGGATTAATTTAGTTAATAATAGAAATATTATTTAGATTTATTTAATTAATATTTAAGTTAGGGGGGCGTTAGGGTTAGGGTTAGACTTAGGTTTAGGGGTTAATAATTGTATTACAGTGGCGGCGGTGTAGTGGGGGGCAGGATAGGGTTTAATAAATTTATTATAGGTGGCGACGGTGTAGGGGGGGCAGGATAGGGGTTAATAAATTTATTACAGTGGCGGCGGTGTAGTGGGGGGCAGGATAGGGGTTAATAAATTTATTATAGGTGACAACGGTGTAGGGGGGGCAGGATAGGGGTTAATAGGTTTAATATAGGTTGCGGCGGGTTCAGGGAGCGGCGGTTTAGGGGTTAAACTATTTATTTAGTTGCGGAGAGGTGCGGGATCAGCAGGATAGGGGTTAATAACTTTATTATAGAGGGCGATGGTGTAGGGGGGCAGGATAGGGGTTACTTGGTATACTGTAGGTGGCAGCGGTGTCCGGGAGCGGCGGTTTAGGGGTCAATACATTTATAAGAGTTGCGGCAGGGTCTAGGAGTGGCGGTTTAGGGGTTAATACATTTATAAGAGTTGCGGCAGGGTCTAGGATCGGCGGTTTAGGGGTTAGTAACTTTATTGAGTTGCGGGGGGCTCCGGGGGCGCCGGTATAGGGATAGAACAGTGTAGTTTAGTGTGGGTGCTTAGTGACAGGCTAGCAATAAAGCTGGGAAAAAGCCAAAGGGCAGCGAGATCGGATGAGTGATAACTCTCACAGTCCGCTGCTCATCGCCCCGCGGCTTTTTGACAGCTTTTTTTGATAACTTAGGCGAACGTATTCAAGGTCCGCGGCGGCGAAGGTAGGCGAGCTTAGGCGGGCGTATTGGGCCGGCGAAGTCAGAAAAGTAGACGGCTTGATAACTACCCCCCATAGGCATTAAATCGATAATAATACGTATGAAAATTATTTGATTTTTGGAATTATTAAAGAAATGTAAAAACAGTAAAATGTGTTTGCTTTATTTTCTCATACAATAACACAAAAAAAAAAACAAATAAACAAAACAAAAACTTTAATATTCTGCTCACTTAAACTCTTCATACCTCCTCAGGATTTTATGGGGATATCATGAAAAAAATTCTAAATGCATTCATCAATAATCTCACAAAAGGTGGTGTACATCATCATTATTCTATGGGTGAGTTTGCATTGTGGTGGTGATTGTCAGACACAAAGTGTTGAACCATTTGGTAGTTGTAAACCAATATCTGCTTTCCTTTTCACTAGGTTTACATACTTCATCATTAAGGGACACTCAGGTTAAATTAAATTTTCATGATTCAGATGCAGCATGTAATTTTAAACAACTTTCCAATTTACTTCCATTAAAAAAAATGTGCACAGCCTTTTATATTTACACTTTTTGAGTCACCAGATCCTACTGAGCATGTGCAAGAATTCACAGACTATACGTATATGCATTTGTGATTGGCTGATTGCTATCACATGGTACAAGGGGCGTGGAAATATACATAACTTTGAAATTTGTTATAAAAAAATCTACTACTCATTTGAAGTTCAGACTAAGTGCTACTGCATTGTCTTGTTATCTTGCATTTGCTGATTATGCACATCTAATGTGTTGACGACGGGTCCTTTAGGTTTTACAAGTACACTTACAAATTGTCACATGTAACCATATCCCTATTTTCAAGTAATGTTCAGCAACTTGATATTTTTAGAAGAAAATGTGTGTCTCAGAGTATGTTGCTTAGCAACTCTAAACCAATGTTATAAACAATTATTGATTTAGGTTGGCGGCCTTTACCAGCAATCCCCTCAAACAAAAGCTGCAGATAGTGTCCAAGGACTTGGTTAACTGCCAGATGTTTTAATGGCTATTGGCCAGCTTTAAAGGATTCATGCAATGTAGACTCAGCCTATGCATTATATCATTACATCAGAAAATAAGTTACACCATCCTTGGCATCACAGACCACATGTTACAACATAACCAATGGCATCACAACATCAGTTACAACATCCTTGACATCACTGATCATGACTAAATGTGTACTTATATTTGTTATAAATCATATCTTGATTATGATTGCACACTAATGTAGCGATTCAAAATAGCATTCCCTGTTAAACACTAAAATGCTTATAACCTTCTAATATTTGATCTTGCATTTCTATTTTAATTTTAGTATATTTGAGATTTATAGCTATGAGTAGTAACTAACCAAAATAAAGAGATAGACAGACTGCTAATAATAAAAAAAAAGTTAATTTCAAGACCATTAGCTTAAGCAAAATCTGAAGATATTCTGCATAGAAAGCTTGTTTGTGAACACAAATTTACCTGTGTCAATGAATGACCATTTGCTTTTCTGCATGATGTCATTACAAAAATGGAATCTTAAAAATATATTTGTATTCTTCTTATTTATGTTTATATGTATGTGTAAGATCTAAAATAAAAATACAATGGGGTAAGAAGAAAATCTAAAGTCAACTGCAATTCTCTAACTAACTTAATAATAATAATAACTAGTATTTATATAGCGCCTTTCTCCCAGTGGGACCCAAAGCGCTTTTTCAGTGCTCGCTCTCGGAATTAACCGAATCGGCAGCTGAATAGTAATAGTTGTTATTATAAAAAGTTAAAAGTTAGATGAGATAGGTTAAAGATAGAAGTCTTCTAGTTGGGCTAAAGTTGCACTATCCATAAAAAGCTGACATCAGGACATAGAAACTGATCGGGACCGCTTTTAAAATGAGCATAATTTAACTGACCTGTCAGTCAGCAGGTTTGCATTATCTTTATTATGACGGGTTGTAAACCATTTCCTCAATTTTAAACTGTTTTGCAACTAACTTGACAAACTGTCAGATGGCAAAAAAATCTTATAAACAGTTAAGATATTTGTAATTTATAGGGACATTAAACAGTTAGTTAATGCTAGATAAAATTATGAATTTAAAGGTTAGTGTGACTTCAGAGCTCTGCTTTACTGTTACGCAAGACATAAAAGTGGCTCAAAAAAACATCAAAAAGCATTGAACAGTACAGTTACACTCACACTGTCAAAAAAAAATATTTTTAAAAATTGCATTAAAAAATGATAAGGGCTTAAAGATATAAGGTCTCAGGTGTTAGAAAAAAAGGCATGCAAAGGGCTTTATTATAGAGATACATACACGTCTACATTTGTATTTATATGTATATTTATTTATATGTATAGATGTGTTTACATATGTATTTGTGTTTTACTGTATATTTACTCTACATATTTCACATTCCAATGTTCTCTGCTTACAGGAAAATGTCCTTTTAATTCTTAAATAAAACACCAGTTATGAAGCAGCAGTCTAAAGACCGCTGCTCCATAACCTGTTCGCCTGCTCTAAACAGGCGGACAGACATCGCAGCAATTCAACCTGATGGAGTACGATCAGGTTGATTGACACCCCCTGCTGGAGCCTGATTGGCCGCGAAACTGCAGGGGGCGGCATTGCATCAGCAGCTCACAAGAGCTGCTGGTGCAATGCTGAATACAGAGAGCGCATTGCTCTCCGCATTCAGCGAGGTCTGTCGGACCTGATCCGCACTGTTGGATCAGGTCTGACAGACCTTTGTTAACCCCTTAATGACCACAGCACTTTTCCATTTTCTGTCCATTTGGGACCAAGGCTATTTTTACATTTTTGAGGTGTTTGTGTTTAGCTGTAATTTTCTTCTTACTCATTTACTGTACCCACACATATTATATACCGTTTTTCTCGCCATTAAATGGACTTTCTAAAGATACCATTATTTTCATCATATCTTATAATTTACTATAAAAAAAATTATAAAATATGAGGAAAAAATGGAAAAAACACACTTTTTCTAACTTTGACCCCCAAAATCTGTTACACATCTACAACCACCAAAAAACACCCATGCTAAATAGTTTCTAAATTTTGTCCTGAGTTTAGAAATACATGTTCTTTGCTTTTTTTATAAGTTATATGGTTTCCAAACCATTTCTTTTCAAAATTAGCGATAGTTACATTAGAACACTGATATCTGTCAGGAATCTCTGAATAGCCATTGACATGTATATATTTTTTTTTTAGTAGACAACCGAAAGTATTGATCTAGGCCCATTTTGGTATATTTCAATCAAATACAAAAAATCGTTCACTTTTCACAAATTTTTTCACAAACTTTTGGTTTCTAACTTAAATTATTTACAAACAGCTTGTGCAATTATGGCATAAATGGTTGTAAATTCTTCTCTGGGATCCCCTTTGTTCAGAAATAGCAGACATATATGACTTTGGTGTTGCTTTTTGGTAATTAGAAGGGCGCTAAATGCCACTGCGCACCAGACGTGTATTATGCCCAGCAGTGAAGGGGTTAATTAGGGAGCATGTAGGGAGCTTTTTGGGGTAGTTTTAGCTTTAGTGTAGTGTAGTAGACAACCCCAAGTATTGATCTAGGCCAATTTTGGTATATTTCATGCCACCATTTCACCGCCAAATGCGATCAAATAAAAAAAAACGTAATTTTTTTCTCAATTTTAGGTTTCTCACTGAAATTATTTACAAACAGCTTGTGCAATTATGGCACAAATGGTTGTAAATGCTTCTCTGGGATCCCCTTTGTTCAGAAATAGCAGACATATATGGCTTTGGCATTGCTTTTTGGTAATTAGAAGGCCTCTAAATGCCGCTGCCCATCACACGTATATTATGGCTAGCAGTGAAGGGGTTAATTATGTAGCTTGTAGGGAGCTTGCAGGGTTAATTTTAGCTTTAGTGTAGAGCTCAGCCTCCCACCTGAAACATCAGACCCCCTGATCCCTCCCAAACAGCTCTCTTCCCTCCCCCACCCCACAATTGTCCCCGCCATCTTAAGTACTGGCAGAAACTCTGCCAGTACTAAAATAAAAGGTATTTGGCCCTTTAAAAAAAAAAAAAAGCATATTTACATATACTGATGTGTAGGATCCCCCCTTAGACCCCAACCTCACTGATCCCCCACCAAACAGCTCTCTAACCCTTCCCCTCTGCCAGTACCCAGTTTTGTAACAAAATGTGCCTTTTTTTAAAAAAAATGCCCTTTTCTGTAGTGTAGCTTTCCCCCCCCACCAAGACCAACCCCCAACCCCTTCCAGGTCCCTTAGATTACATTTTTAATATGTATATTATATTACTGTTTTTAACGTTTAACTTTTTCTTTTTCTGTAGTGTAGCGGTTCCCACCCGTTCCCGCCCCGTGCACGCGCCCGCCCACCACCCCCTGTGCACGCGCACGCTCCCGTGCGCGCTCCCGTAGCTCCCGCCCCCGATACTGCCCCACTCCACACAGAGCATCGATGGCCGCCCACCCGCCTCCCACGTAAGCTCCCACCCACCAACGATACCGGCCATCGATGTCCGGTGCAGAGAGGGCCACAGAGTGGCTCTCTCTGCATCGGATGGCCAAGGGGGGTTATTGCAGGATGCCTCCATATCGAGGCATCACTGCAATAACCGGAAAGCAGCTGGAAGCGAGCAGGATCGCTTCCAGCTGCTTTCCAGACCAAGGACGTACGCCACACGTCCTCGGTCATTAACTGTATTTTTTTTTGAGGACGTGTGGCGTACGTCCTTGGTCCTTAAGAGGTTAAATAGGCCCCATAATCTAGCCCTTTATCAGTCCCTAATTGTCATCAGTAGAAGAGATTAGATAAGGGAAACCTAGATTTCAACATTATAGAAACTCACAATTTGAAAAGAAAAAAAAAAAAAGGGCGTTCCATTACAGGGGGCAAAATTAATAATGAATCTCCATTTACCAAAACATAATTTAACCATTTTGCATTATAATCCCAAACTGTTTAATGTCCTTTGTAAAATATTTTTTTAATTTCTATTTTAACATTTTTATATGTTTTATTACAAATGTATATTAAATACAAGATTACAAGATTATTTACGTATTGTAGTTTAATGCTAGCACTTAATGACAGAACATATTTTGTTTCTCCATGTCCAAATTGACCTGATAACAATTCACACCTGTATTTGACAAATATTATGACATAAATAGATGGATATAGTTGTATTCTTGAGTACTAACTATTGCAATTGTGAAGATGACGCCTATGACTTAAGCAATTAAGATAATGGATTTGACCTGTAAGCCACAAGGCAGTGCTCTCTGGATTATTGTGGATATTTGTTTTTCTTACCAAGCCAAAATAAATCAACTGAATTTCAACAGTTGCTTTTAGAGAATAACCAACTTTGAAATTTGGCTTTTTCACCCATTTGGTACAGTCATTGATTGACCCTTATACAGACTATATTACACTATCGGCTAGATTTAGAGTTTGGCGTTAGCCGTCAAAACCAGCGTTAGGGGCTCCTAACGCTGGTTTTGGGCTACCGCTGGTATTTAGAGACAGTCAGGAAAGGGTCTAACGCTAACTTCGCAGCCGAGACTTTTCCATACCGCAGATACCCCTACGCCATTTGCGTATCTTATCTTTTCAATGGGATCTTTCTAACGCTGGTATTTAGAGTCTTGGCTGAAGTGAGCATTAGAAATCTAACGACAAAACTCCAGCCGCAGCAAAAAGCCATGAGTTAAGAGCTTTCTGGGCTAACGCCGGTTCATAAAGCTCTTAACTACTGTGCTCTAAAGTACACTAACACCCATAAACTACTTATGTACCCCTAAACCGAGGCCCCCCCACATCGCCGCAACTCTATTAAAATTTTTTATATTGTAGCTATTTTAGGATTTATATTTATTTTACAGGCAACTTTGTATTTATTTTAACCAGGTACAATAGCTATTAAATAGTTAATAACTATATAATAGCTACCTAGTTAAAATAATTACAAAATTACCTGTAAAATAAATCCTAACCTAAGTTACAATTAAGCCTAACACTACACTATCAATAAATTAATTAAATAAAATACCTACAATTACCTACAATTAAATCTAACACTACACTATCAATAAATTAATTACATAAAATACCTACAAATAAATACAATTAAATAAACTAACTAAAGTACAAAAAATAAAAAAGAACTAAGTTACAAAAAATAAAAAAATATTTACAAACATTAGAAAAATATTACAGCATTGTTAAGCTAATTACACCTACTCTAAGCCCCCTAATAAAATAACAAAGCCCCCCGCCCTACCCTATTCTAAAATAAAAATAGAAAAGCTCTTTTACCTTACCAGCCCTTAAAAGGGCCTTTTGCGGGGCATGCCCCAAAGAATTCTGCTCTTTTGCCTGAAAAAAAAAACATACAATACCCCCCCCAACATTACAACCCACTACCCACATACCCCTAATCTAACCCAAACCCCCCTTAAATAAACCTAACACTAAGCCCCTGAAGATCTCCCTACCTTGAGTCATGTTCATCCAGCCGGGCACCGATGGACCAAAAGAAGACATCCGGAGCGGAAGAAGTCTTCATCCTATCCAGGCAAAAGAGGACATCCGGACCGGTAGACATCTTCATCCAAGCGGATGCGGAGCCATCTTCTTCCCAGCGACGCAGATCCATCCTCTTCTACCGACGCCTACTCGCCGAATGACGGTTCCTTTAAATGACGTCATCCAAGATGGCGTCCCTCGAATTCCGATTGGCTGATAGGATTGTATCAGCCAATCGGAATTAAGGTAGGAAAATTCCGATTGGCTAATCCAATCAGCCAATCAGATTGAGCTCACATTCTATTGGCTGATCGGAACAGCCAATAGAATGTGAGCTCAATCTGATTGGCTGATTCCAAAAGACAATAACCTCGAAAGATTGAAAGAAAGAGTATTGTTTTTTTATTATTTTAAAATATTTTTGCAAACAATAAAGATTTGGTAATGCTATTTTTTCTGCATAATATGTCCATGGTATAAAAGCATTATCTGATCAAAACAAGTTTTTTCAAACGTTTTTAAAAAAAGTAGGTTTTTTTTGTAAAGTTACTTTTAAATGCAACAATGAAACCTAAACTATTTTTAATTGTTAAAGGTCACACATTTCAATCCAAGAAATAGAATATGCAATGAAAAGGTGACAAGTAATGGATAAAGGCAGAAGAGGCAAGAATATTGGCATTGAGGTAAAAGGATAGGAAATTACATTAGTGAAACAGACAATGAATTGTAACGAAAGAAAGAAGAGAAAAGTGGAGAAGAAGTAAAAATGTAAAGGAGAATTTGACCATGGGTATATTTATTTGTATGTGTCCTGGCTGCAATATTTGTCAAGTTTGCTTATGCTCATTGTATGTCCTTATGCAAGTATTTGTGGTTGTGTATAAGCAGGTGTAGGTCACTGTGTATATCTGTAGACATATCTGTCTCCCTATCACTTTGTGTGAAAGTGTATAACACAATGCGTGTATTAGTGCGTATTACATCATTAATTGTGTACATCATTAAGATTATCCCAGTAGGCAAAAAGGGAAATATTGATTTCTTATTCATACCTGTGTATCTTCATTTCTCACTGAGCAGAAAGCACAGTCAAAATAGTCTTGTACCATCAGAAGATTAACCAGTCTCATGTGCTCTGTTATCTTATGGCTTAGGGATGTCTACCTGTCTTGGTTTATGAAGGGTTAGGATACAATAGTGCAATTAATAGAATAAAGTGTGTATGATAAGAATAACGCACAAACTAGTTAAACATTTTAACCTCAGTATGCTCTCCTGGAAAGAAGTTATGTTTCAGTAATGAGTACAAATAAAAGAGGCAAATCTGATAATACAAGTAAATAGTACAATCTAGTTGAGTCCTTATCCGCCAGCAGAATACTAATCACTCAATTGTCTTGAAAAGAAGAATATAATTAATTTGTTTAATTCAATTAAAGAAAAATAATATAGTAATGTTTTGTGGCAAAGCAAAACCCTACTTCAGGCATTATGAATCTAATTTGCATATCCTTACCCATAATCCCCTGCGTCAATGGAAAAACTGTTAAGATTTTCTGTGGATAAATGTACAAATGTATTTACAATTATCTATCTATCTGACTATCTCCCTTTTTATCATCTATCTATCTATCTATCATCTATCTAAATAAATGAATACCTATCTATCAATCTAAAGTATAAATATTAGCGGCCCCAGATTAACGCTAGTATAACATGTTAAAAGTAAAAAGCTAGCAGACAAGTGAAAGACTCAGGCATGCTAACTTCAGAACTTCGGATATCACAACCTTGCTAACCCCCTCTCCCAAAAGACTTCTATTTGGCATGATAAAAAAACCTTTTTTATGTATCGCTCACTCGCTAATTCCTATCCCTATGTTATACATATATATTTATTTTATTTGTAAAATATATATTTATACTTATATATCTATATGAATATATAGATAAATCTGCCCAATTCGAGGTCATCTTCTTTGATGAGTCAAATGTTTAGCTTTTCCCAAAACCTGGTCATCTAATGGTTTGATGGAGAGGCCTACAAGAGGATTAGTGATGATCTGGGGGTGCTTCAGCAAGGCTGGAATCAGTCAGATTTATCTTTTAGAAGGACGCATGAATCTAGTCACATTGAAGGTTATCCTGGAAGAAAATTTGATTCATTCTGCTCTGACAATGTTCCCCAACTCTGAGGGTTGTTTTTTCCAGCAGGACAATGCTCCATGCCCCAAATCTAGGTCAATCAAGGTGTGAATGGAGGACCATCAGATCAAGAGTCTGTCATGGCCAGCCCAATCTCAATACGTGAACCCCATTGAACCCACTGGAATGTGATCAAGAGGAAGATGGATGGTCACAAGCTATCAAACAAAGCCGAGCTCCTTGAATAAGGTCACCCAACAGCAATGTGAAAGACTGGTGGAGAGCATGCCAAGAAGCATAAAAGCAGTGATTGTAAATCAGTGTTATTTCACCAAATATTGATTTCTGAACTTTTTCTAAGTTAAAAAAATAGTATTGTGTTGTTTAAAAATTATAATGAACATGTTTTCTTTGCATTATTCGAGGTCTGAAAACACTGCATCGTTTTTGTTATTTTGACCACTTGCTAAATAACAAATTTTGTATTTGAAATTTGGGAGAAAAGTTGTCAGTAGTTTATAGAAAAAAAACAAAAATGTTAATTTTACTTCAAAATATACCTGTAAGCAGTAAACCCAGAGAAACTCATAAATTTGCAGTGATCTCTTAATGTTTTTCATATATATTTATATACATATATATATGTATTATTATTATTATTCTTTATTTATAAAGCGCCAACAGATTCTGCAGCGCTGCCCATGGGTACAAGGATAACAGTACAATGGAGAAACAATACGATAAAAGACAAACGTTTACAGACAAATACAGGGGGAATTGAGGGAATTGAGAGATCTATGCCTTTGTTGACTCTGGACTTGACTTGAAACTTGAATGCAAGGACTCAAGACTTACTTGTGACTTGCAAAACAAGGACTTGGTCCAACCTCTGCTTAACACCATTTGCAACAGTAATGGTTACTAGGCTTTAAAGTTTTTTAGAGGGCATTAAACCATTACATCATTGAACAAGTATTAATAAAACATAGAAAAAGAAACAATGCAATACAAACTATTGTTTTCTTTATATTTTGCCTTCTTTTCTTATACATTTGGTTGGAAAATTATTATTTTTGCATATTACGCAGGCACTCTGGAGTGCATCCTGCTGATTTAATAGTGTTGCAGCTTGATCTTGTTCTAGTATGGAAGCTCATTCCTGTTGTCCCTCCTTTCCCTACTTATGTCCAAAATTCACATTAGAACCAAGGTACCACCTAGCACACACTATCTTTCTATCATCTACCTATCTATCTATATCTATCTATCTATCTATCTATCTATATATCTACATCTACAGCACTACCCCAGCAGTAGTAAGACTGGTGCTTCTTAAATTTAGGTTGCAGACTTGCATGAGCAAACCAGAACCAAAACTTCCACAAAGCTACAAACACAGCTTCATAAATCGTGTCCTTTGTCTTTATAGATTATACTAATGCATCTTAACCATATCAGCAAAAATCAACCAGACTTAGCACAATAAGTACAATTTTAGAAATAAATGTATGTTGAATAAATAGCTTAGCAGAAAGAATGCCCAAGAGAATATGAAGCAGGAAATACAACTGATTATTTGAACACATACATATGGAGGTTATACCGTAACATTCTTCTATATATATCTATCTATCTATCTATCATCTATTTATCTATCTATCCATCTATCTATCATCTATCTATATATCTATCTATCTATCTACACTCTAAATAAAGAACATCAAGTTCAAGGGAATACTTAAAAGGAAAATTAAAAGGAATTACCAAAGGCCAATTTTATCATCTCTGTTTACAAAGTACATTATAATATATCTTCATGTAATTATTTTGTATTTGCTGTAGGAAATCTAGACTGAGTAAATATTTTGCTTCATTAATTACTTATTGTTGGCTTGGTCTCTGAAAAATGATTTCAAATTTTGAAAATACATTTTCTATAGCATTAACACTGTGAATAATTTAGATAAAAAGCAGGCAACCTGCCTATAAATATGCTTCAGATTTAAAAAGTATTTAAATCTGTGCAGTCATCTCTAATTTTAAGTTTAAAAAAGGTAATTACATCATTACATTATGTAAGCTTCATCATTCTATTGTTTTAACAGCTGCCAGCTTAAGAAACAATATTAATTTCTTGAGAGACTTTACAGGATGTAGTTTGCTTCCAAAAGAAAAACATTTGAAACCTTAATTTCCTTCCTGTTAGCTACGTGTTTGTGTATTTGCGGCAATTACGTAATGCAAAAAGAGGAAAAAGGTAGCCAGCACATGGTTTACATGATTCGCCATGACATACTATGAAATTACGTAAATGATATAATTCTTTGTCTTGCAAAGAGACTAATTCTATTCCAGTTGAAATGCTTTTAAAAATATTTTTATACTATCCAATTACAGTTCTAGACAAACTGACCTACTTATTAGATTATCAGAATTGAGGGCATGCTTTAATTTTTAATTTATTTACTTATAAATGTATTTATTTATTTATTGTGGTATACATTTAGGATTTCAGAATGTTAGAATTCGTTTTTTTTTTGTTCGTTTATTTGTTTTAACCGTACGCTTGTACCAGTTATGACTGATGCTTAAGGTATGAAAAATATAGGTACCCTGACAACTCTAACCTATACTTATCACACATATATATTAGGATTATATGTAGTAGAGGAGTCACAGACATTATTTACATTTGAACTGCTGTGTTACTGAAAGGAAATAATGAGGAACAAATTGCATCCATGACTGAATAGCATTAACTAAATTGGGCTAAAATGAACCAATGGGTGAACTAATTTAAGGCATCACAAAAATAAAAATGATACAGGAGTCATCAAAAACAATTTTATTCCATAATTGATAGATTTTGCATTTTTGGCCTTTCATTGAATGTGGGACAAAGCACAATGTTTACACAAAAACAAGATGTGTTAAATGTATATGTTATGTTCGCAATACTGCAGAGATATCTATATAAGAAAAGTCTTATATTCTTACTCTTAACAAATTATACAATTGGGCACATCTAGACAACAACATTTTGTCTACACTAAGTACAACATTAAGCACTTAATGACTGAAGGACATTGTCCTATCACTTTATCACTCACCGCACCCTGTAACATCCAGGATAATTCAGTCTCCACTTTTATTTGTAGGAGCCTAAGTTGTATTCACTTTCCTATATCCCCCAGTCTAATTAATGCATACACAAAAATATCACAGTCATTGTCATTTAAATTTTGGTATCCTGCCACATAAATCATTTCACTAGCCAGAAAGACAAAGTTACAGTAGAACCAACAAATAATCATTAAATCCCTTTTTATTGTTGCATCTAAACAAATTAATTTAAACTGTATTACAGTATACTGTATATATATATATATAATTATTCTATTATTATTATTATTATTTTTGTAATAGAAATGGTTAATTTAAGTTTAATGTCTCATAACTCAACAATAAAATTAAAACAGCGAAACAAAGTTATATTTCTTATTGTAGCACTGTGGACCAGAGTGGCGCGTTAACAGTTACACACAAACAAAAAGGGGTTTAGCTCGGCTGTATGTGCACGTCAGGTATACAAGTAAAAACAAACATGTGAGCACAATTGCAATTTACGCTAGAATGATTTCCGCCTCCTCAGAGCTCTGGTTAACTGTTACATGTAACAAAAAGGTGTGACAAAACGCATCAAAAATACATTACAAAGTACAGTTACACTAATAATAACACTAATAAAAATTATTTAAATTTAAAAAAAAAAAATAGTAATAAGGGTTTAAAGATATGAAGTTTCAGGTGCTAGAAAAAAAGCATGCACAGGGCTTTAACATAGAGATACATACATATATATGTCTAAATATGTACATATATTTATATGTGTGTGTACATATGTATTTATATGTGTATATGTGTATTTACAGATACATATACACATACTGTATAAACACAAAAATAAATATGCACACACATATAGACATATATAAATAAGTGCATTAGAGCCATTTGTTGAAAAAAGGCATATATATGCAATATCCATTTTTAATAAGGTGTTATAATGTGTATGTACTGTAAATATTTTTAATTCCAATGTTCTGCACATAGCAGAATATGTTATATGTATCTATACTTATATATAACCATGTGTATATACTGTGTATATATATATATATGCATATATATATATATATATATTAATGTATAGATATGTTTTCTACCAAAATATCATATATATATATATATATATATATATATATATATATATATATATATATATGTATATTTATATTTATTTATTTATGAATAATTAGAACATATTATTTTATGTGAAGAACATTGGGTTAGTGCACTTGAGAATATGCAATCGGGTTTGCGCGCGAGTAAGCTGTTTTTTCCACTTTAGGTTGCTCCATTGACTTCTATGGGGGAAAACATTGTGGGCGCAATATTCTAAGTTTGGCTTTTTACCTGCATCAGGTTAGCACATGATCAAAAACTGTTTACTTTCAACTTGTTATACGAGCGCTACTCGACATGCGCAAAAACAATCTTTTTGCAGAGCCTAAAATACCTCTCCACTTGTAATCTGGTACGGCATGTTTTAAAAATAGCAATTGATTACACAGTTCTAATTTGTTTGTTTTTTAGCAAAAAATATATTATTCTCGATATCCAGAGTAAAAAGCATTTATTGACAGATATAATTGTTTCCTACATGTACTAATGCAATATCAAAAAGTATATACACTTATATGAAAATCAAATTGATATCACCATGTCAAAAATTTGTACATCCAAAGATCTAAGTAGATTTTAAGCAGATGTTTCCGCATATGGCTTTGAATTGTTTCAAGACAGATAGAGATGTGTTAATATCTGTGCATTTTTGTCTAAGCTTATGTTAGTATTTGTGTGTTTTATATTTGTATGTATTAGTATTAGTTTTCTTTTGTTTATATAAATGTTCCCATTGCATTTGTCTCAGTATACCAACATCATCTCTCCGAATAGTACACCAATAGAAACTCTATATATTATACCAATTTATATTCATATTTACTGTCATAGATAATGTGCATTATTTACCCTCTTTGTGAACAACAGTGGAACATATAATCTTGACATATAATGGCACAATTATTTGCAAGAGCAGACTAGGAATTTGAAGGGTACATTCAGTAGCATTTATGGATTAGATCTGCTAAGTAAAAGTAATATAGATAGGCTGAGCAATCTTGTGAGATCATGAGATAATTATGTGGTGACATATAGGGCTCATTATTAATTAAAAAGTTATAAAATTATTAGCAAACTAGGTGTAGCTAAGAATTTCATAGACTCTAAATGAGCTTTATCTTTTATCTTCTTACTTAGGGTAAATGACATACCTAAATTGACCTATTACTTAACCCTGCCCAAAGATTTATCTTGATTTTACCCTATAATGTCTCCATCATCTACCACACAGCACTTTTTTATCCTTACCTTTAACACATTAAGGGAGTAACGTCTCTGTATCCAGTATTAATCAGTAAGGTGTTGATCATTTATTTAAGTACAAATACTATAAAGGTATATTAAACACAGTAAACTGAAATGTAAGCTTTATTTAAAAAAATAAATGCTAAAACATTTAAATATGGTTAGCAGCTAATGAATAAAACCCCAGTTAACCTAAATAAAAAAAAAACAATAGAGCTACTTTCTAATTTATCGCATCAGCATGTTTTGGCTTAGGCCAACGAGGTATGTGCTTAAGGTAGCAAGATTTACGGATTTCTATGCTCTTTAAAATGGTTATTTATTATTTTTTTTTACAAATCATTGTTGTTTAATGGGGGTGTATGACCCTTCCATGTGTCCAGTATTGATAAATATAATATGCTGATTCTTAAATGTACCTCATATATTTAGTCAAACAACAAGATAAAGCTCATGTGTGCACGAAACACGTCAGCTCATGTGATGTATGAACTCTATGCTTACTATGGGCTCGTTTCCATTCAGTCGTTAAAAATGGAGCCGTAAGCTACCGAAGTTGCCGGCAGCTAAAAGTATTTCAGTGGCTATTATCCTATTGGCTAATTTGAAAATTTCAGCCAATAGGAATAAAAGGTACCACAATATAAAAGGGGTACCTTGCATTCAATCGTCAGTGTGCGGCGGACGATCGCATGAAGAGAAGGCTCCACGTCGCTGAAGACCACCGCCACTGAGGAGGGCCACCGCTCCGGATTCATACATCGACCAAGACCACTCCGCAACTCCGGCAAGAAGAAAGAAGATGGTCCCACGATGGATGAAGATGGAGCCGCCTGGAAGAAGACCTTCACCGCTCGACTTCGGGAACAGTGAGTACCTATGTCAGGGTTAGTGTTAGGTTTTTTTCTTATTTTTTTTAAATGTGTTTTTTTTTAGATTAGTGCTTTTTTTTTAATGGGCAGCAAAAGCACTGATTGTCCTTTTAAGTGCAACACCCATAAAAATGCCCATTTAGGGGCAATGGGTAGCTTAGTTTTTTTTAGAGTTAGGTCTTTTTTATTTTGGGGGTTTGGTGGGTTGGGGGGTTTTACTGTTAGGGGGTAATTTAATTTGTATTTTATTGGGTAAAAGAGCTGTTAAACTTTAGGGCAATACCCTACAAAAGGCCCCTTTAAGGGCTATTGGCAGTTTAGTGTTAGCTTAGGGGGTGTTTTTATTTTGGGGTGGCTTTTTGTTTTTATAGGGATATTAGATTAGGTTTATATAATTTTATTTTGGCTAATTTCGCTATTTTTTTCCTGTAATCTTAGATTTTTTTATTTTTTGCAATCTTAGATTTTTTTATTTTAATTTAATCTTAGAGTTTTTTATTTTATCTAAACTTAGTTTTTTCTTCACGTAAAGGTAGGATTTTTTATTTTTGGTAATCTTAATTCATTTTTAAAGGCAGTCTTTTTATTTTATGTAAATGTAGTTAATTTGGGTTTATTTAGGGGGTGTTATGTTAGTAGGCTTAGTGATTAGATTGTTACTTTGCGTTGTGGGGGTTGGCGGTTTAGGGGTTAATAGGTTAATTAGATAGTTTGCGTTGTGGGGGGATTATGGGTTAATACATTTATTAGGTACTTTGCGATGTGGGGGTTGGCAGATTAGGGGTTAATTGTTTAAATATTTAGCTTGTGTTGTGGGGGTTGGCGGATTAGGGGTTAATCGTTTAAATAGTTAGATTGCATTTTGTGGGGTTGGCGGTTTAGAGGTAAATAAAAAAAAATATCAGTTGCGATGTGGGGGGATTGTGGATATAGGGATTTTGACGTGTCGGGTTTATTTTTGGGAAGCAGGTTAGATTTCAATGGGAACCAGCCATCAAAAGGCTCCTTTTTCCTCTTTTACAGCTAGTTGAGCTGGGTGTAATTCTTGTCAATGTATCAACAGCTTCTGACAGTGTTTTAATGGTTTGCGCTGGTATAATTTATAGATTAACGGCTTCTAATACTTTCTATAGGACGCAAAGATTTTTTCGGCAGCTGGAGTCCGGCTGACGAAATTGAGGTACTGTATAACGCACCATTGGAAGCAGTCGATGAACAAAATTGCTTCTGACAGCATAATTATCAGTTTGCGAGTGCATGCAAACCTAATTACGGCTCAATGGAAATGAGCCCTATGTTGGCTTAGTCCAATAAAGCTTCTCTTTTTTTCTTGTTTATGTGCGGCTGAGGCGTGCCTCTTCACAGCTTTCACAGTGCTGCTGCCAGCCTGAGTAAGGAGACAAGCACGTTGGACACCCTGACTAACATACTATTGGGAGCTTATACAGCAATTGCCAAGGAAAGAACCTCCTCTGCATCATATGGAGACCTTACCACTGAGTTGGACTGGAGGAGCACCCGCCTATCCCACCCGGGGAAACTGGTCCCACAGAGTGCAGAAGAACCAGAACGGAATGAGTCGGGGCTTCACACACTGCTTCATCCGCTTGGATAGAGGACATCTCTAACTCTCCTATGTTTGAGGCAAAAACCGCTGTGTAGGTATGTTACTATTTGGGACTGTACCCTTTCATGAAGTGTGTTTCCATTAAGTGCAAGTCGAGCATAAACAGCTGAATAAACTTGGAGCTTATAGCGAACTGTTGAGCATGCTCGTGGCTTTCACTGTTCAGGACAGACTAGTAACATTTAGGACTTTCCACTCTTTATGAGACTAAAGTTTTGTCTTTTTTATAAACAACATAAGCAGTAAACGGGAAATGTGAGTGCATGACAAAACAAAATGGCATCTTTCAACCAGAAATTTCTAATGTCTAATATACTCTGCTCATAGATATTACTCTTTGCTTCAATGGAATGTATCTTAGCTTCATGAACATCTATGCTGAGTATTATATTTCATGTCCTTTAGTGTAGACATGTGCACAGCATGTGTTTCAGACCAATTCAGATTTTTTCAAATTTCGTTTCGTATCGATTAGAATTCGGATACATTTGAATGTATTCGTTTCCGATTCATTTGGATTTGAATAAATTTGGATGTATTCGGATGTATTAGTTTCGGATTTGATTCGTAAATTTGGAAGTTCGTTATGTGTTATGTTGATTCAGATGGTTCCAAGTTACACAAACGGAATTATTTCACTGTTCTATCTCACTAAATCTCACAAAATTGAATTTTTATACTGAATTGTGATTAAAAAAAACAGTTGTTATGGATTTTGTGAAATGTTTCACAAAACTCATAACAAAAATGTTACAAAGTACACTAACATCCATAAACTACACTATTAACCCCTAAACCGCCATCCCCGCATCGCAAAAACCATATTAAAGCTATTAACCCCTAATTCGACACCCACCCACATCGCCAACACTAAAATAAAGTATTAATCCCTAAACCGCCGACCCCCCACTTCGCCAACACTAAATAAACATATTAACCCCTAATCTGCCGCCCCCCCATAAAAGGGCTAAAGCAAACAGCTCTTTTACATAAAAAAATTACAGAGTACCCCCTAACAGTAAAACCCCCTACCCAACCAACCCCCCAAAATAAAAAAAAGCCTAACTCTAAAAAAACTAATCTACCCATTGCACCTATAGGGGAATTTGTTTGGGCATTGCCTTTAAAAGGACAATCAGCTGTTTTGCTGAACATAAAAAAATAAATATAGCCCTAATTTAAAAAACAAAACCACCCCAAATCTTTTTAACAAAAACCTAACACTAACCCCAAAAACGTACTCACCGTTCCTGAAGTCTGGACATCCATCTTCATCCAGGCGGCGACAAGTCTTCATCCAGGTGGCGACATCTTCATTAATCGCGGGGGCATCTTCTATATTCATCCCAATTGCACGGAGCTGTGGTGGCGTGGAGCTGAGTAGGACTGGCGGTGGCGTGGAGCTGAGTAGGACCGGCAGCACGAGCACGTCAAGTCAGGATTTGGCTTTTGTGCACCATATCGCACAACACAAGAAGGTTTTTTTGTACCTTGTAATTGCAGTGCTTTGGAAAGTGCGATACTGCTAAATATTTAGTGTTATTTACACACCGGGTTTTGTGCACAACTTGTAATCTTGGTGAATATTATTAATGTTTTGTAGTTAATTTTGGTACTGGTGTATCAATATGATTAAGTATTAATATGCTAAGGAATATAGTAAAGTACAGTTCATTTCAGAGACTTTAACATATTTGCGATCTGATAAGACATCAACAAAAGAAAAAAAAAACATTTCAGTGACATGACACTGAACCAAGGACAATTGTTACTAAGAAAGTATAGAATCTCTATAGAAATTGTATAGCTACATGGACTATTTATCTTTCTATCTATACTGTATAAATATATATATATATATATATATATATATATATATATATATATATATATATATATATATATATATAATCCATTATAGAAGAGGACTGCACTCGCTGGATTTGGTATATAAAATAATTTTTTTTTTTTTATTAAGGTGACGTTTCGGGGTACGCAGACCCCTTCCTCAGACCAGGGGTCTGCGTACCCCGAAACGTCACCTTAATAAAAAAATAAAAATAAAAATATTTTATATACCAAATCCAGTGAGTGCAGTCCTCTTCTATAATGGATTATTGATATACCTGACTTGGCACCCTGGTTGATGTCCCTATTGCATTGTGAGTGCAGACACACATGGAAGTTATATATATATATATATATATATATATATATATATATATACTGTATATACAAAGTGTTTATAAAGTCCATGTGAAACTTTAAACATTAATAACTTTGGATGTTCATATGATAGAAATACACTGTCAACTGCATATAAAAGCTCTATTTCTACATTGTACTGAAGCATAGCTCATATTTCTAACATTCAACATGATCGTGCACCAACTTTCATGACACATTGTGCAAACCAGTTTTCCAACTCGTTGAAATTATTCCTCAGTTGCTGCTCAGTGCTTTCATGGATTGCTTCTGTGATCCTGACCCTAAGCTCATCTAAATAATTTTGGTTTGATGAGTAGACAACTTTTTTGATATGACCCCATAAAAAAGAGTTCAATGGAGTCAGATCAGGTGAACAAGGTGTCCAAGCAATTGGTCCAGCCCTACCAATTAATTTGTCTGGAAAGAAGTCATTCAAAAACCATTGCACATCCAAAAGCATAATGGCAGGGTTCACCGCCTTCTGAAAGAAGGTACAATCTAAAAGATTTAATCATTTTAGTTCAGGGATGAGGAAATTCTGCATCAAGGTAACATTCATCATTAACTGTTGCTTCTTCAAAAAGAAAGGATTGATAATGCAAGACTTCCTGAGGGCGCACATGATATTGATTTTTGGAAAGGCTCATTTATGTTGCCAGACTTATTGAGCTTTCCATTTTCTCCAAATGACAACTCATCTTAAAACTCATGGGAATTTTGGAAATTTTTTACATAATCTGTTGACAGAAAGCCATCCTTACATTTTAAATTATAATTAATTAATTAGTTAATACATTATAATTCAGAACTGTCAAAATAAAGCTCAGTGTACTTCATGTATATCATGTGCATATGTATGTATGTATATATATATATATATATATATATATATATATATACATATATACACGATATATATATATATATATATATATAAATCCATTTGTAAGAAAATAACCAAAGTGATAAACAGGTGATACTAATAGTGTCCTGAAAGCTTGCTTGTTTGAATGAATATATATATATATATATATATATATATATATATATATATATATATATATATATATATCATGTACACAAAAGAGAGAGATACCTGGAATGTAATCCAGGTAGAGCAAAGACAAGGATTTCAGCACTCTTTTTGAAAAAAACTCACAAATCACTTTAATTCATTTTGGTAATTTTAATCGTGAAAGTCAACTCCTCCACACTATAGGGGCAGACCCATGCAAGTGTAAAAATAGTAAAGCATATAAGCATAAGATTCAACTCATTGATGACACCATTTTTGAACCTGACCGCTCAGGGGTACACGTCAAATACAGCCATAGGATAGTAAATACTGCAATTGTGTTGCCTAGTCACAGAATTGTGTAGAAGTCCACTACACCCAGCTGCACACAGAACCCCCCAGACAACCAGCTGGAAGGTATAACCTGGGCAGGTTTTAGAAGGCGATCTAAGTGGCTACCTTGACGATATCTGTGATATGCAAAAGCAAAGAATATTACACATTGAGTATAGTATGCATGGATATGCTTGTACAAAATTGTATCGTAGGTTATATCAAGTGAGACCACCTCTAGTCCTGCTACACCAAGCTGCTCTCAGCACCCCTAAGTATGAGGGGCATAACGCTGTGCAGGTGGTATTAGGGATCTAAGCGGACAGGCAGGTGGACCCCCTGAATATGTACAAGGTCAAACGAGTAGGCACAAGTAATAAAAGTGTCGTTCATACAATATTGTTCATCTAGCAACCTCCGTCATACACTGTGTGCAGAATTATTAGGCAAATGAGTATTTTGACCACATCATCCTCTTTATGCATGTTGTCTTACTCCAAGCTGTATAGGCTCGAAAGCCTGCTACCAATTAAGCATATTAGGTGATGTTCATCTCTGCAATGAGAAGGGGTGTGGTCTAATGACATCAACACCCTATATCAGGTGTGCATAATTATTAGGCAACTTCCTTTCCTTTGGCAAAATGGGTCAAAAGAAGGACTTGACAGGCTCAGAAAAGTCAAAAATAGTGAGATATCTTGCAGAGGGATGCAGCACTCTTAAAATTGCAAAGCTTCTGAAGCGTGATCATCGAACAATCAAGTGTTTCATTCAAAATAGTCAACAGGGTCGCAAGAAGCGTGTGGAAAAACCAAGGCGCAAAATAACTGCCCATGAACTGAGAAAAGTCAAGCGTGCAGCTGCCAAGATGCCACTTGCCACCAGTTTGGCCATATTTCAGAGCTGCAACATCACTGGAGTGCCCAAAAGCACAAGGTGTGCAATACTCAGAGACATGGCCAAGGTAAGAAAGGCTGAAAGACGACCACCACTGAACAAGACACACAAGCTGAAACGTCAAGACTGGGCCAAGAAATATCTCAAGACTGATTTTTCTAAGGTTTTATGGACTGATGAAATGAGAGTGAGTCTTGATGGGCCAGATGGATGGGCCCGTGGCTGGATTGGTAAAGGGCAGAGAGCTCCAGTCCGACTCAGACGCCAGCAAGGTGGAGGTGGAGTACTGGTTTGGGCTGGTATCATCAAAGATGAGCTTGTGGGGCCTTTTCGGGTTGAGGATGGAGTCAAGCTCAACTCCCAGTCCTACTGCCAGTTTCTGGAAGACACCTTCTTCAAGCAGTGGTACAGGAAGAAGTCTGCATCCTTCAAGAAAAACATGATTTTCATGCAGGACAATGCTCCATCACACGCGTCCAAGTACTCCACAGCGTGGCTGGCAAGAAAGGGTATAAAAGAAGAAAATCTAATGACATGGCCTCCTTGTTCACCTGATCTGAACCCCATTGAGAACCTGTGGTCCATCATCAAATGTGAGATTTACAAGGAGGGAAAACAGTACACCTCTCTGAACAGTGTCTGGGAGGCTGTGGTTGCTGCTGCACGCAATGTTGATGGTGAACAGATCAAAACACTGACAGAATCCATGGATGGCAGGCTTTTGAGTGTCCTTGCAAAGAAAGGTGGCTATATTGTCACTGATTTGTTTTTGTTTTGTTTTTGAATGTCAGAAATGTATATTTGTGAATGTTGAGATGTTATATTGGTTTCACTGGTAAAAATAAATAATTGAAATGGGTATATATTTGTTTTTTGTTAAGTTGCCTAATAATTATGCACAGTAATAGTCACCTGCACACACAGATATCCCCCTAAAATAGCTATAACTAAAAACAAACTAAAAACTACTTCCAAAACTATTCAGCTTTGATATTAATGAGTTTTTTGGGTTCATTGAGAACATGGTTGTTGTTCAATAATAAAATTAATCCTCAAAAATACAACTTGCCTAATAATTCTGCACTCCCTGTATATATACAATTCCACAGGAAAGTCTGAAGGCAAGATGCAAAGATGTTAAAGCACAGATGCAGAAAGCATGTTAGTGTTGTCGGATATAAGCAAGCGTAAGCCAAGTTGAATTAGGTAGAACACAGTCTTAGCAAGAAATGTATGACTCCAAGCAGAGACTAATTCAAATTTCTCAGTCTTTTCATGGCAAAAGGCAGCGCTTTTTCCATATTAATGCAACTTGTGATTTTAGTGCCGTAATTTCCCTTAGTAGGGTCACCCATTCATAACTGGTATTTTGACAAGTGCCGTGTCTTTCATATATCAGATGTCAACATTTGTATGCTAATACAACCTTGCTTTCGGACACTCTAGCACTACGTGTCCACGTTGATGAGTGCTTCTCATACTCGTTAGCGTTCCATGCAGGTAGCGACCTCCATCGCCAAAACCAAACGATAGCGTTACTCCACGTGTATCACGTGACCTGGTCGGCTCAGCCAATGCCGACGCACGTTTCACCCACTCGACTGGAATTCAGACCGGGCTTCGTCAGGGCGTTATTCTGCTTTGATCCATGCATCCTGTTTTATAGTTTCGATGCATTGCGCCTCTGCAGGAAGGTGAAGGTTTAGCATATTGCTGCAACAGCTTACAATAATTTTAAAGTGATATTACTTACATACTATTGTTTACAAATTTAAAAACAACCTAGGTTGAAAATACTGTCATTTGACACTGATAACATTTATATTAAACTGTTGAAAACAGAGATAAATTCAAATAGTCATCGCAGAGATGTTATAACAATTTCTCAAGACTTAGATAGTACAGGAAGACCTTAATTGTGCTTACTCATATAGAGTATGGAAAAGTATTTTATTATATCCATACCTTATATTACCATGGGTATTTTTATAGGAAGCAGGCCATATCTAATTTATCGTTGAGACCATTTGAATTTTGTGTCTCAAGAATTGAGATCCACCTGCACTCCTTCCTTAGGAGGGTCTTGTCATTATCCCTCCCTCTGCCGTTTATGAGGCACTCTCACAAACCGTCCACAACTGCCAGGGTGCTATAAAATAATAATAAGGTATTGAAATAAGCACTCACTGGACTTCAGCCAACTGTGATAGCAAAAATATTCTTTAATGTGACGTTTCGGGACACAAACAGTCCCTTGCTCTGACAAACGATCAGTGTAAACAGCAAACTTTTAAAGATCTTTGTGACACTCCCCCTTGTTCACAGTCAATCCCAGCTGCCCGTGTGCAAACAGCTTAGTGACCTCATCAATAAACATATTTGCAATATTGATATGTGTTCATTGTGTTATTGTATAAATCCAAATAAATAAAAAGTGAAAAATATCATGTGTTATGTGATGTCACTAAGTTGATCCGCAGTGATCCACCTTGAATACAATATCTTAATTCATAGCAACCAATAGGGACCTCTTAATCCTAACACTCCCTTAACATCTCCAATAATGTGTCAGTGTGTGTTAATAATACTCCCCCTGTCCACACTGTCCTGAAAACGTTAATATAGGAATAAACACACACTCGGGACATACCCACCCAGGCCCAGCCTATAAATATTTCTTACAGAATGAGGAAAAAGGAGGCTGAGTCCTGTAGTCAATAGTAAGAGTTTATTTTGGAGCAGGCTTCAACATGTCAGGTGAGCTCCTATCTTACGCGTTTCGCGCATGGGCACATGCGCTTAATTTCTTAATGTGTTGATCCGGTCTGTGATCACTCACGGTGTGAAAAATATCACCTAACAGCTGGCCACCAAACTGACGTACCAAGGCCGCGCCCCCTATGGGCGTTAATAAACCAATCAACATAGGTACTTGTCAAACTGGACCCGATGTTCAACTAAACAAAAACATCCTGTCACTATAACTTTCACATTCTGATCATAAGAAGGGGAGTATAAATCTATGCACAAGATTCAATTACCATAGCTACCCAAATCAGCCTTTATATCAATGAACACGTCAGCTGTATATTGGCCCTAAAAAATGTGTGATATGTACCATTACAGATAATCTTATCTATTACGGCTAACATGTATAACGTAATGGCAATAGAGGGTGTCTCCTATACATTGGCACCTTTACTTAATAGGCCACAGTATAACAGCCTCCTGTGGCATAAAGGGCCAATCAAGTAATCAGATAATGGGGGTATATTAGTGGATTCGTTAGCCACTGTAAGGAAGCCGTATCTTAGCAACCTCACAAACCATACATGTCAAAACATGACAATAAACTGCCAATAATACACAGTGTATAAATACTAATGGAATATCAAGTCAAAGTGTCAACCCTATTACAAGTAAAAATACCATAAAATTAACCCATAAGACTAAACATAAACATGCAAATAAACAAATAAACATTTCAGAAATTAGGCCAAGTGATAGATCAGCTATACTGATCCTTAACCACACTCTTTGTGACTCGTCACTTCTCAGAGCCCGGTCACCTTGCATGAGTTATATGTCCAACCTAACTATTAGTCACCTAATCCTTGTCCTAAAAAGAAAAAATCAGAACATAAACCCCAGTGTCAAAATATATATTTAAAGTTACGGCTGTGATAATTGGACAGCCCTCTCAGTTCACTTCTTAATCTATGTATATGTATATTGAATCTTTACTCATCCCTAGCCGACGGGCTCAATATCTTGGTGGACCACTAGTGATCAACAATGTATAGAGCATCTATACGTGCTTATGTGCGTAAAAAATAATAACTAACTAACTAACGGGGCGGAGCCTGGCCACGCAGGGTGATGGCAGCATAAAAATTGGCTCTGATGCTCCACACCCGGTTAATACCTATAACTTATTATCAACATCCTAAACCTTGATAACTTTTTTCACTGATCTTACTACAACAATATCCTGCACCTCCCTGAGGGCTGAAAATATCCCGGAGTTGTGCTTTTTATGTCCCCACAGCGAGGCTTTCAGATTGAGGCCTGGCCTGCATCGGCTATCTACTGCGACACGGAGGAGTTGAACCGACCGGTGAGACAACCCTGCTCCCCTGAGTACACACAGAGGACATCGTGATCGCAGATACTCACACAGTGATCCTGAGGGGGGTATAACGAGCCGCTTCTCACCGGACCTCACCTTCAACGGTTTTGACTGCTGGCGGCTGCACCGCATTACGGAGGAAGATGACACACGGCGGCTATCTCAGAGGCTAAGAGATCACTACTGGAGACCGGTTGAATATCCGTAGAAGCCGGTAAGAGACCTCCTTCATGAAATAACCTCACACCTCACGCTCCATACGCCTAAAACACAGAGCTAACACAGAAAAGACAGCCTCTGCATATAATACACAATCCGGGGCAGAGCCTTACATTGAAGGGGACAGTTGGCACAACAGGGGCTTTCCTTTACATTTTACCTCAAGCCATTGATCACAGATCGGTAAAGCCACCCCTATTATTCAGAGCCACGTGGGGCCCATATAGGCTTAACTGCCCGAATAAATTAGCAGGCCTGCTGCAGAATTTCACTGTGCTCTCCCTGCCACTCTCATCTGCTGACTACTGGTCTGGTACATACAGTAAAACATGGCCAACAGAAAGAATAACAATAAACTTGAAAAAGGAATCAAGTCCTCAAGACTCACTAATTTCCACAGGGTTTCCCCACCTAACTTAGAATCCTCAGATTCCAGACCCCCCTCTCCTACTCACATGGCTGCTGAATTACCCATTACAGAGACCTCACAACAGCAAGTATACCTTACAAGACATGACCTCAATACCATCTCTTCTAAAGAGGACATTAATAAAGTGCTCTCAGAAACGAGGACTCTGTTTGGTGACATAAAAAAGGACATAACCCAGGTTACCCAGCAAGTGCAGGCCTTAGAGGCCAAACATGAAACCCTTCAAACTACAGTCACCACCAACTCCCAACTGCTTAGTGATCATGAGGAGCACATTCAGTTTTTACTCTCAAAAGTTGAGGATTTAGACAACAGGGGGCGCCGCAATAACATAAGGATAAGGGGGGTCCCTGAATCCGTTTCCCCAAAGGCCTTAGAGGGTTATCTGCAGGACTTGTTTCGCACGCTGAAAGGCACACCTGAATCGTCAAACATACCTATCGAGAGAGCTCATAGGGCCCTTAGACCTAGGCCCCCACCTAAAGCCCCACCTAGAGGCATTATTGTTAAATTCCTTAGTTACAAGGATAAGGAAACAATCACACTAAAGGCAAGAAACATCAAAAACATCACCCACGCAGGAATCCCTCTACAGATCTTTTCTGACCTTAGTCTAATCACGCTACAGAAAAGAAGGGATCTCAAATTTATCACCTCAGAACTCCAGGCTAATGGGATACAATACAAGTGGGGCTTTCCTGTGTGTTTAATGGCCATATACAGGTCCCCAAATGACCTACCTGAGTTTTGCAGGACACTTGATATAGATATCCAGCAACCGGAGTCTTCTGGGGCTTCTCCCCAAGATTTCCCACCTCAAAGCTCCAGGGGCTCCTCTCGCATAAGGGACACTTGAAAAAATCCAGCCTTTTGAGACTTTAACGTCACATTCAATTATTCCAGGGGTAAAGATTGTTATTATTTCCCCACTGTATTGACTATGCCACTGGAGACGCTATAACCTGAAGTGGCCTGGTTTAACTGTTATTGTTTGATTGTTAATTGTTCTTTTTCCCCTTACAGTTACCTAAGTTGGGATTTAATATGATTAGTAGCCTAATGAAGCATATTGTATGTGGAGATTACCATGCTTCTACGAAAGCCAGGGGCCTACCGAGATGTTCCACACAACTCCACAACTATGTTGGCAGTTCTTAGCATAATACTAGTTAGACATAGATATCTGAGGGCACAGCCCTTCCAGTTTCCCTGATCCTACAGCAGGACATCTCACAAATTCCCAGTAACTTGTTTTGGGTTAAACACTAATTCATAGAACCCTCAATTCCCGAGCAATTTGACCTGTATGATCTAATGTCTAGCGCTTATACAACACTATAGCTCATTTTACATACTATAACTTGCCCACTGCCATAGGCAACTGAACTGCTGGGTTTCTATATATTCCCGTGCCCTAATCGCCCAAGATGGGGCTACACCTAGTTTCCCCCAAATCCTTATGGGCATTTACTCTAGAGATGAAGGGACCGATAGGGGTGGGACTTACCCCTGACTCCTCTGAGGAAGCCCCACACACTCAGGACCTAGGCCTGGGCAATAAAATCCCCCTTAAGGGGAACTACCTCACTAGCCTAACTTTTATCTCCCATGGTTCTGTAAATGAAAAGTGTTGTACTTGTTATTGTAAATGTAATTGTTTTTCAGGCCTTCTAGTCACGAAAAATGTTGTACCTGTTTCTACAATTGCACTTGTTTTTCAGATATTCTAAGTTGAGTCTCAAATTATGTGTTATATTTACTCATTGACCGGGTGTGGAGATACTGACCCCACACTTACTTTACTTTATCCTCCTATCCTTTCCTCTTATAGGTTGGAGGAATTGTATAAGTCTTTCTTCTTATTGTTTCTTTTTTACTACTAAAACCTGTTTCTTCACTAAACTAACCTCTCACTTTATACTTATCTTTATCCCTCTTCTCTTTCCCATCTTCCTTCTTCATCCTCCTCCCCTTTTCCCTCCCACCCTCCCCCCCTTTTTTTTTTTTTTCCCTCAACCCATTCCCTTACTTCTCCCTTGCTCCTTGAACCCTCAGCACCGACAAACACTTAAAGCACAAAATGGTTTCCCAAACAGCCCATAATCTTTCTATCATGTCCCTAAACGTTAAAGGTATTAATATACCAGAGAAGAGGTCCCATCTCCTAAGAGATGCAGCTAGGCTAAATTGCGACATATTATTCCTGCAGGAGACGCACTTCAAAAGAGGCAGAGAGCCGAGTTGGTTACACTCCAAATTCCCTCAGACCTTTTTTGCATCCGGCCCCTCTAAAAGGAATGGAGTGGGGATACTTATCCGTCACTCAACGCCTTTTATTGCACAGCAGATAGACAAAGACCCAGAAGGCCGCTATTTAATAGTAGTGGGCACTCTACACGGCCGCCCAGTCACTCTGGCTAACGCCTACTTCCCCAATCAAAACCAACACAAATTTATGTCAATACTTACTAACAAAATATTGGACACATGGCGTACCCAATACCCTACAAGACGAGACTACACATTCTTTTCACATCCCCACGACGTATATACCAGAATAGATTACATATTTACTGACCAGTCTACACTGGCATCAGTGTTGAATACTCAGATTCTGCCCATGACCTGGTCAGACCATGCCCCGGTTCTTTGTAGACTGAAATGGCCCACAGTACCTGACCGGCCCTTTATTTGGAAATTTGATGATTTCATGCTTAACAATCAGCTAATCAGAAGTAAGATTGAAAACACTTTGACTGATTATTTCACTTTGAATGATACACCTGAAATCCCTAAACATACAATATGGGAAGCACATAAATGCGTCCTGAGAGGGGAACTGATCAAACAAAAAGCCATTCTGGAGAAACAGACCAGTGTTAGGTATTCTTCCCTTCTATCTAACATAAGAGAATTAGAAATCAAACACAAAAAAGACCCAAAAGACAGTACTACCCTTTCCGCACTGACACAAGCTAGAAAAGACATCCAAGACATCCACACGATAGAACACCAGAAAATGGCATTGAAGACCCAACAAAAATACTATGAGTTTGGTGACAAACCGGGAAAATTGCTGGCACGAGCCATCAGGAGGAAGACCCTGAAATCACACATTCATTCCCTAGTTGACAAGCTAAACAATGCTCATACAAGCAGTCCTGGTATAGCTGAAACTCTAAGGACATATTACTCTGGCCTTTATAATTTGAAGGACTCCCCTGGCCTCTCTTCGGAGGATGACAATGTACAGCCTTCCCCCGATATGAGCCTATATCTGAACTCGGTCACTTTACCTACTCTGTCACAGGCAGAGGCAGAGGTTTTGGATGCCCCCATTTCTTCTGAGGAAGTACTACATACCATTGAGGGCTTGCCTTCTGGCAAAAGCCCAGGCCCAGATGGCTTTAGTGCCAAGTATTATAAAATCTACAAAACTGTACTGGCCCCTCACTTGGCCTGTTTATTCAATTCTACAGACGCCTCTCGGGGCTTTCCCCCCTCCATGCTTCTAGCTCACATAATGACTATTCACAAGCCGGGCAAACCAACTAATAAACCAGAAAACTTCCGCCCAATCTCCCTCCTCAACGTGGATATTAAGATATTCAAGAAAATCCTCTCAACTAGGTTAAATAAATTCCTACCCAATTTAGTATCACCTGACCAGGTGGGTTTTATCCCGGGCCGTGAGGTGAGGGACAACATCATAAAAGCAACCCTACTTGGAAATTATGCCCAACTGAATGGGATCCCGGCGATCTTTGTATCAACCGACGCCGAGAAAGCCTTCGACAGGATCAGCTGGAAGTTTCTGAAAGCGGTCCTGTTGAAGATGGGGTTTGGCCAAGCCTTCATACACAGAATCTTTTCCCTTTATACAGCCCCTTCAGCACAAATCAGGGTCAACAATATTCTTTCTGACCCATTTAGCATAACAAACGGTACCAGGCAGGGGTGTCCTCTGTCGCCACTGCTGTTTGTGCTGGTGATGGAGGTTCTGGCCCAAAGAATTAGAAACAATACTAAGATCGGGGGAATTAAAATTGGGGACCAAGAACACAAGCTGTCCATGTATGCGGACGATGTCCTGCTATCATTAACGGACCCTTGCGGGTCACTACCCGAGGCTCTATGAGAATTTGAGGAATATGGTAGACACTCGAATTTCCATTTAAACAAAACCAAATCCGAAATTCTAAATATTAACCTCCCCCCTGAAGAACTTAGTCAACTCTCTTCCTTATGCCCCTTACGCATCCAGACACGCAAACTAAAGTATTTAGGGATAAACCTCACCCCATCTGCGGAGGGACTTTTTGAGGCAAATTATACAAACTTGCTCACTGTGATTGCGGGTGATCTCTCCTCAACAAACCCATCTCCTGGCTTGGGAGAATAGGCATTATCAAAATGAATATTCTGCCCAGAATATTGTACTATCTCCAGACCCTTCCAATCCCCCTTCCGCCCCATTTTTTATACAAACTACAAAATGTGTTGGAGGAATTTATATGGAGGGGGCGGAGACCGAGAATTGCACGAAAGACCCTATACCTGTCAAAGGACAGGGGGGGCCTGGGAGTGCCTCACCTGGCCTTATACAAAAGCGCCATCCTCTTGCAACATCAGGTGGAGTGGTGTCATAATCTTCAAGATAAAACTTGGGTCCAAATCTGCAGAGTAATCTTGGGTAGGCAGAACATTGGACTGTTGGGGTGGATCTCACCTAAGACCAGACCGAAACTTATTAACAGCTACCCCTTCATCAGGGAGTTTTTTACATGCTGGGATAGATTGCTAATAGAACACCCACACATCTCCACATACCCTTCACCTCTTACATCTTTCTTAGGCAACCCGGACATACCCTTTACCTGCATGCAGAGAGTAGTGGCGGATAAAACACAGGTGTCACAGGTATCCTTCCATCGACTTATCACAGATCAAAAACTTAGAAGTCGGACTGAGCTGGAGAATTCCGGTCTCGCTCTTTCCTGGTACTTTCACACTCAACTTCAGCATTTTCTGACAACACATAAAAAACCGCACTACATCACTAGGAATCCAACTACCTGTGCCTACTCCCGCACACACCTAAACATATGATCTCCATTGCCTATCGCTTGCTTTCTTCACATACTGACACCCCTTTGCCTACTTACACACGACAATGGAACAGGGAACTTAACCTACCCCTGACAGATAAAGACTGGGGGAAAATATTCAGAGCGCATGTAAAGAGATCGGTCTCAGCAAAAGTACTGGAGTCCAACTTCAAATATTTCTCGGGATGGTATCTCACCCCTGCCAGATTACAAAAAATGTATAAACAGACAGATGGGAGGTGTTGGCGGGGGTATGAGGAATCAGGTACCCTCCTACACATTTGGTGGGGTTGTGACGTTATAAGATCATATTGGCACTCAACGATGGCTGCTATGGAAAGGGTGGTCGGGACCTCACTGCCTAGGGTGCCTAGCCTTCTTCTGTACCATGACCTTCCCAAATTTAAAGACAAGGCCACAAAATACCTTTTCTACCTAATGCTCAACAGCGCAAAATCCCTTATCCCCAAAAATTGGAAAAATACGAATGTGCCTGCATTGAGTGACTGGGTTGACCAAGTAAATAGATACCTCCTACTAGAGGGATTTAGATACATGAGAGACGACAGGATAGAAATCCACGAATATATGCTGGAGAAGTGGAAACAGGGGAGGCCGGACTGCAATTTGATGGCCTAAACCCTTACAGATAGAGGCGGCACAATAGACCTGCTGTCTACGACATGGTCTGGTATAGAATCTCCTCCTCCTTCTAGGAGACGTGTCTGATTTAACTTCCTTACCTCCTGCCCCCCCTCCCCCCCCCTCCCACTTACCCCTCTCCCCTTCTCCCCTTCCCCCCCCCTTTTTTTTTTTTCTCCTTCCTTCCTTTTCTACGTTATTCTCTTCCTTTTCTTTTTCCTCGGACATGGGCCTGTAAGTTGCCCCATGACCGAAGTTCAATTATCTTTTCTGACTAAAAATGGATATATAATTATAATATTGTTATAGTACATCGAGATGAACATGAATGGGCTTTCAGAATCTTATCTGGACTCTCTATTAAATTTAACCCACTCATTGATACTTTATCTTTATGCAGCTTATTGGACTCCATAGAGTCACCTGTACAAGTATTCCTGTATCTCATGACTTTTGATGTACGGATTTTGTTTATTTTCTGTTTACTCTTCAATAAAGCTTTGAAAATAATAAAAAAAAAAAAATAATAATAACTAACTATACAATTAATTAAAAACAATTAAAAACAAAACAAACATATACCAAACTGGCCTATAGTAATCAGCCACATTGATTATACTACATATTCTATTATGTTCAGGTATAAATATAAATATTAATATGATCTCATGTGCTCTCATTTGGTGTTTTAATATTAGTGATGATAATACCAGGACCTCTTCCAGTTTATGTTTATATATTTATTATATTTATTTATATATATATATATATATAGGTATATATATATATATATATATATATATATATATATATATATATATACAAAAAAGAGAAGATTTCAGTCTCAAATCAAACTGACAAATCATATATTTCACAGTAATAATCTTATTATATTATCCCCTAGTGGCGATCGCCCATAGCCCTTCCTTTATGACAAAATAAGAGAATCACAGTCCCAAATCAAGTGTACTGGGTTATTTCCACAAAGTCTCTTACATATGGTCGATTGCGGTATGGGTCTTAACTTCAAATTTACACAGTCGTTATGTAAAGTGTACCGCTATGCGGTTGTGGCCACTTACCGCCGTAATGAAAGAGTAACTTCTTTACCCATATATATATATATTCAACAGCAATTTAAAATATGGGGAGGCGAAAAGTGAGTTTAAAATCCTCCACTAAATCCAAAATATAGAGAAAATAACTCATTGTGTAAACCATTTACAAATCTAGACAAGTCAAAAGACTTGCTTTTACACCAGAAACTCTCTGATTACACTGTTTCCAATGCATCAAAGGATTCTGGGTGAGATATGCAAATTAGGTTCACAATGACTCACTTTTTTACTTCTAGCCTGCTTTTTAAGGCAGACTTCCCTTTATGCCATAGCAGTGCCGCATTACACAGCTTCTAAGCTAAGCTAGGGGTAGTACAGTGATTCAGACCAATCCCAGGACAGCTGTTTTGTAGTTATTGCCACTAATCAGCTGGGAGTAGGTTGAATCACTGCTTGATAAAGTTGTTTTCTGGGGGAAATATAACAGTAATTTAAAATATGGGGAGGCGAAAAGTGAGTTTAAAATCCTCCACTAAATCCAAAATGTAGAGAAAATAACTCATTGTGTAAACCATTTACAAATCTAGACAAGTCAGAAGACTTGCTTTTACCCCAGAAACTCTCTGATTAGACTGTTTCCAATGCAGCAAAGGATTCTGGGTGAGAAATGCAAATAAGCCTCACAATGACTCACTTTTTTACTTCTAGCCTGCTTTTTAAGGCAGACTTCCCTTTACGCCATAGCATTAAAAAGCAGGCTAGAAGTAAAAAAGTGAGTCATTATGAACCTCATTTGCATATCTCACCCAGAATCCTGCATCATATTCTCTTGGGGATTCTTTCTGCTAAGCTATTCAACATAGTATTTTTTTTTTTTTTTGCTTATATGGTTATGACATTAGTATAAATTATAAAGACATTGAACCTGATTTATGAAGCTGTATTTGTAGCTTTGGGGCAGTTTTGGTGCAGGTTTGCTTATGCAAGTCTGCAACCTAAATTAAAGAAGCACCAGTCTTCAAGGTTGCTGATGTCTGACAACCCAGACTCATTCCACTGGGATAACTGACAATCACTACTTTGATTCAATTGGCTGCGTGAGGGCAGGTGGTAGTGCTTGCTTTCTTCACATACTGACACCACTTTTCCTACTTACACACGACAATGGAACAGGGAACTTAACCTACCCCTGACAAATACCCCTGCCCAGTTTTTCTATTTCTTATTTACCCCTACATACTATTTGTATTCTTTATTTGATTAAATCTCCTATTGTTTTAATTAACAATTTTTTATTTTATTTTTGCTGTGGAATTACAACACACCGCATTGTCTCAGTTTATATTTGAGCTTAAACACTGTTTTTGTGAGTTACGAAAATGTCATATAGTGCTTATTTTTCTGCATTTTTAGTAAATACCATTTTAAAAAAAAAGAAAAAAGAATAACCCAAAAATATTAATTATCACATTCCACAAAATCCTGTAGCTTTCTAACTTTAGAGAAAAAAAATGTTCTTATCCATTCTCTGATTCAGCTAAGACCAAACATTTATATTTTTTATTATTATTTTTTATAATTTTAAGGTCATAATCTGCAGCTATGTCTAAAATGATATATTTAAAGTAGACAAACTAAGGTATTGATCTAGGCCCATTTTAGTATGTTTCATGCCACTATTTGGCCACCAAATACGTTACTATAAAAAAAACCTTAAATTTAGTTTTTTTGTAACTATTTACACACATCTACTGCAGTCATAAGGCAAATGGTGTTAAAAACTTCTCTGGGATCCTCTTTGTTCAGAAATAGCAAACATCCATGACTTTGACACTGGTTTTTGGTAATTAGAAGACTGTGATTTGCAGCTGCATGCAACACTTCTGAAATTCCCGTTGGTCAAGGGGTTAATCAGTTAGCTTGTAAGGTTAATACTTGCTGTAGTGTAGGGATTACCCTCCCATCTGACACCTCCCACCCCCTGATCCCTATGTGATGCCTCACAAACAGCTCTCTTCCCCCCTCCCTCCCCCTCTAGTCACTACCATTTAGGTGCTGGCAGGCAGTCTGCCAGTACGGAGTTTAGGGCTTTTAAAAAAATATTTAATATATTTATTATTTTTTATTTCCTGTGGTGTAGGGATCCCTCATCACCCTCCCACCTCCCTGAACCCCCCCAACCGCTCTCTAATCCCCCACCACCACTGTTCCCTGCCATGTTTTATTAGTTTAAAAAAAATATTGTATATTATTTATTTATTATTCTTTTTTTGTAGTGTATGTATCCCCCTCCCCACCTCCCCCTCTAAGCAATCACTATTTTTTCTGTAGCGTTGGGAACTTAACCTACCCCTGACAGATAAAGACTGGGGGAAAATATTCAGAGCGCATGTACAGACATCGGTCTCAGCAAAAGTACTGGAGTCCAACTTCAAATATTTGTCGGGATGGTATCTCACCCCTGCCAGATTACAAAAAATTTATAAACAGACATATGGGAGGTGTTGGCGGGGGTATGGGGAATCAGGTACCCTCCTACACATTTGGTGGGGTTGTGACGTTATAAGATCATATTGGCACTCAACGCTGGCTGCTATGGAAAGGGTGGTCGGGACCTCACTGCCTAGGGTGCCTAGCCTTCTTCTGTACCATGACCTTCCCAAATTTAAAGACAAGGCCACAAAATACCTTTTCTACCTAATGCTCAACAGCGCAAAATCCCTTATCCCCAAAAATTGGAAAAATACGAATGTGCCTGCATTGAGTGACTGGGTTGACCAAGTAAATAGATACCTCCTACTAGAGGGATTTAGATACATGAGAGACGACAGGATAGAAATCCACGAATATATGCTGGAGAAGTGGAAACAGGGGAGGCCGGACTGCAATTTGATGGCCTAAACCCTTACAGATAGAGGCGGCACAATAGACCTGCTGTCTATGACATGGTCTGGTATAGAATCTCCTCCTCCTTCTAGGAGACATGTCTGATTTAACTTCCTTACCTCCTGCCCCCCCCTCCCCCCCCCCTCCCACTTACCCCTCTCCCCTTCTCCCCTTCCCCCCCCCCCCTTTTTTTTTTTCTTTTTTTTTTTCTCCTTCCTTCCTTTTCTACGTTATTCTCTTCCTTTTCTTTTTCCTCGGACATGGGCCTGTAAGTTGCCCCATGACCGAAGTTCAATTATCTTTTCTGACTAAAAATGGTTATATAATTATAATATTGTTATAGTACATCGAGATGAACATGAATGGGCTTTCAGAATCTTATCTGGACTCTCTATTAAATTTAACCCACTCATTGATACTTTATCTTTATGCAGCTTATTGGACTCCATAGAGTCACCTGTACAAGTATTCCTGTATCTCATGACTTTTGATGTACGGATTTTGTTTATTTTCTGTTTACTCTTCAATAAAGCTTTGAAAATAAAAAAAAAATAAAAACAAAATTAAAATAATAATAATAATAACTAACTATACAATTAATTAAAAACAATTAAAAACAAAACAAACATATACCAAACTGGCCTATAGTAATCAGCCACATTGATTATACTACATATTCTATTATGTTCAGGTATAAATATAAATATTAATATGATCTCATGTGCTCTCATTTGGTGTTTTAATATTAGTGATGATAATACCAGGACCTCTTCCAGTTTATGTTTATATATTTATTATATTTATTTATATATATATATATATATATATATATATATATATATATAGGTATATATATATATATATATATATATATATAAAAATATATATATATATATATATATATTATCGGAAAGAAGAAAAACAAGGTACTGCAAACTCTAGTTCCAAAGTGGTTATTTTAATGAACAGTTAGGTGAGATACACAGTCACAGTGTGCAGGGTTGGATCTGACGCGTTTCCCGCATGCTCACATGCGCTTCATCAGAGATCTAATGGTGTTCACCTGGTGGCAGGTTAAATACTGGTGTTAGCCAATAGTGTATGAGCAAAGCCTAATAGAAATTGTGTGAATAAAGCCTGGTGTGGTAATTGTTTAGTGCAGCAAAAGAAAAAGAAAAATGCTAAGTGTTAAATTCTCAAAAGAAATCAGTGTTGCTAAACAATAATCATATAGGCTGTGCATGTGATACAAAGCAATATATTAAAGATGAATATGATAAGAGTAATTTTGTGTTTATTTGTGATAAAAGCTTGTTGCTAAAAACTAGGTGCTGGGGTTTAACTTTATGTGGGGGTTGTGTTGTACATGAGGATGTAAGCACAACGTGGTCTAACTATCACCTTGGTGATAGTATAAAGTATGTTCTAGGAATTTCATTAGTAATTTTTCAGGAGTTTTATAGGGATTATGGTTGGTCCCAAAACTCACTGATATACAAGAAATTGGAAATTGGAAGTAAGGCTAAAAGGTAAAAATAAAATGAGATAAAATAAAAGAATAAAAATAAATAAATAAAAATATAAATAAATAAGAATAAAAAGATGAAAATAGAAATGAGAAAGAAAGAGGGAAAAAAAGGCTGAGGAAAAAGAAGAATAGAAATAGCAACTCAGTTGTTTAGGGGACTAGGGAGCTGTTCTCTCTCATGTCTGATGTTCGCCACTATCTATAGCTGATCCAGTGTAATTATATGATTTAAACTTATGAAGGCTATGTTGCTAGGGATATAAGTTTCTAGGTGACAGCAGGGAGGTTTAGATAAATGTACTAGGGTGTGTGTGATATTAGTGGGTTCTTGCTCAGTGCAACATTCTTTTGGCGTTTATATAGTGAATACTAGTAAATTGCCTGTTGAACTCAGTCCAGGGTTACCCTATCTGTGTGGGACCCAGGTATTTACCCACATGTATATCTTGCACACCTATTTATCCTATGGAAGAGAAAGCGTCCTATAAGTCCAGTGTATGTAATTGGAAATTAATATACTAAGATGGTTGCTGTAGGGGAAAAGAGCCCGAAAAGGGTGGGCTATTGTTACCAAAAAAATTTTTTTATATAAAATTCTTTAGTAAGTGATATGCCCTAGAATAAGACCATTAGTCATAAAGAAAAAGAAGTTTTTTTGTTTGTTTTAAAAAAACATTATTAATACTCTTTATATATACAAAACCGATGAACACTCATTGGTTGTTGTTGATTAAATAATGTCAATACTTTTATATGCCAAGGGACAAGGGGGTTTGCTTACTGCATTAGTTAGAGGGAGAAGAAACTACTCTATACTGATAGTATTAATTTGATAGTCATTAGTAAAAATCTTTATGGATTAATCTATGAATAGATCCAGATCTTGTCTCATGTTTATGCCTTTTGGGCTTTTTGTCTGCAAGGTAAAGATCCAGAAGGCTTCTTTCCTTTGCAATTTGCTGAGTCTGTCCCCTCCCCTGATATCCTTACCTATGTGATCAATGCCTAGAAATGAGAATAGGTGTTTGATTTGTGTGCCATGTGTTCTAAAATGCTTTGCTACAGGGGTTCTAGGTACTTCCTCTTCAAGTGATAAGAGATGTTGTCTAATGCGGTCCTTGAGGGGGCGTGTGGTGAGACCTATGTATTGTAAAGAACACTGTTGGCATGTAATTAAATAGATTACAAATTTAGTAGTGCAATCTATTCTTTGTTTAATTGGGAAAGTCCTACCTGTGTTTGAGGAGGTGAAGTGATCTTTCTTCTGAGTGTAATTGCAGCTCTTACATGTGCGTCCACACTTGAAAAAGCCTGGATATGGTGTTAGCCAGTTTGTGTTTTGTTGAGATTTGGAATTGAAGTTTTTTCTGACTTTATCTCCTACCGTGGGAGCTCTTTTGGCTACACATTTTATTTGCTGTTTGGTTATGTCTTTCAGTTTATGATCACTTTGTAAGATAGGCAAGTATTTGTGTATTATTTTGCAGATTTCATCATACTGTCTGCTGTACTGAGTAGAGAAAACAATTTCTCTAGTCAGTGTATTCTGTTTGTCACTGATGCATGTGTTTTTGTGTTTCCTATTTGAATTGGTAAATAGTGTATGCCTATCTAATTTACCAACCTCTTTGGCTGTTTTTATCAGGCTGGTCTTATTGTATCCTCTCTCCACAAGCCGGGCAGTGATTTGATCAGCTTGTTCCTGGTACTGCGAGAGATTGGAGCAATTCCTCCGGGCTCTTATATATTGGCCCTTCGGTATGCCCCTTATGGTATGTTTTACATGGCATGAATCTGCCCTTAGTATAGTATTTCGTGCTAGTGCCTTCCTGTAGATAGAGGATACTATATTGTTGTTGGTGTCTATGGTTAGCTGTAAATCTAGATAGGAAATAGATCTGGGGTGGACATTATGTGTGAAACTCAAGTTGAAGGGGTTATTGTTTAGTAGGTCAACCAAGTGTTGGGCCTCTTTTTGGTTAATGGGATTCCAAACAATTATCAGGTCGTCAATAAAGCGGCCATACACAACCACATTGTCTCTGAGGGGGAAGTCATCGGCATAGATGGTATTAATTTCCAGCCAGCCCATGTATAAATTAGCATAGGCTGGGGCAAATTTGGCCCCCATGGCTGTGCCACAATTCTGTAAATAGAATTCCCCCCCAGAGACAAAGTAGTTATGGGTCAGTAGAAAATTAGCTATGGATACTACAAATTCTATAAAATTGTCTGAGAGGTCAGTGTATCGTCTTAGCATGTTACCCAAGGCCTCCAGGCCTTTTTGATGGGGTATGCTCGAGTATAGAGCTGTTACATCAATGGTCAACCATTGAAAATTAGGTTGCCAGTGTATTTTCTCAAGTTGGAGAAGTAGATGGGCACTATCTCTGATATAGCCTGGGAGTGCTATTACAATGGGCTGGAGTACAGAATCCAGCCAGGCTCCAAGTCGCTCACACAAAGACCCTATGCTGGCCACAATGGGCCTCCCAGGGGGTTTTGTGAGGGTCTTATGGATTTTGGGCACGACCCTGAAAGTGGGGACAAGAGGGTCTTGTATAGACAGATATTCCTTTACCTCCTGAGAAATGTGCCCCTCTTCCAGTGCCGTGTCCAGAAAGGAGAGTAATTCCTGACTAAACTTTTGTGTGGGGTCTTGATTGAGTTTAGTGTAGGTGTTAGGATTATCAAGATGTGCTTTTAACTCTTCCACATAATCTGTGGTATTTAAAATAACCACCGCCCCTCCCTTGTCTGCCTGGGTCACTACTATATTGGGGTTTACCTCTAGTTCTATAAGTGCATTCTTTTCTTGTAGTGTGATGTTATGTTTCAATTGGTTAGTCCCTTTCAAGGAATCGTTTAGTGCCAGGATATCTCTCAGTACTGTTTCTTGATACAGTTCTATGCTAGTACTTCTAGCCTGGATTGGATAGAAGTAGGACCTATCCTTATGATTAAAATTATGTGTAGATGTAGAGTTCCCTGGAGTGGAGTGCTGTAAGGTTAACAAGGTAATAAAGTCACATTGATCTTTATATATGAGGCCTGTGAGATTGTTTTTTGTTTCTGTAGATAAGATAGGAGGGGTGAGAGGGGGATCAGTATCAATTCCAGTGAAGTGTTTTCTTAAGGTAAGCTTACGAACCAACCTATTTACATCTATTACTGTAGAAAAAACATCAAAGTTTGTGGAAAGTGCAAAAGTGAGACCTTTATTAAGAATAGATATTTGTGCAGGTGATAGTTGTGTACTAGACAGATTTATTACATTGCCTATTTCTTTTTGTTTTTTGAGGCTGTCCTGCTGGGGTATCTATGTGGTTGACTAGTGTTTTTTGGAGTGCTAGTTTGATTTGGGGTCTTTACCAGGGCTGCTAGTGTGGTTCTAGGTGAGGCTGTAATGCCTGGTAAGGCTGTAGTGCCTGTGTCTGTGTCCCTAGGTGTTTCTACTAGCTCAGTAGTTGAAGAACTAGCTGATTGAGGAAAGGAGCTTTCAGAGTCTACTGTTTCTATGCTTGAAAAAGTGACTTTCTTATTGGAATGTGTTCTACGTTTGTTATGTTTGCTTTTGGAGGGGTTGGAGCTACCCTTGCCCCTAGCAGGTCTATGTTGCTGCCAGGAGTAAACTATATTGAGGTCATAATCTTTAGTGTCCCGGTTATACTTGGATACTTTTCTGCTTGACAATTCAATGTCCAATTTGTTGATGGTTTCCTCCAATTGTAATGTATAGTCCTTATGCTGACTACTTTCCTTAAAGACTTTAATGCTTTCAGTTATGTTGTTAATTACTACAAGTATTGATTCTCTCTCTTGTTTCTTATGCCTGAGTAGTTGGTTCATCAGGGTAAGAGAACACCTAGTCAGAGTGTGGTTCCATTCTTCCATAAACTCAGGAATTTGCTGGGCAAAGGAAGGGAACTTTTTCATTCTCAAGCCTCGTGGCACTTTGCCCTCTTTGATGTAGAGATCCAGAAATTCTGTGTCCCACCAAAGATTAGTTTCCTTATATCTGAGTTTCTCTAAATTTGAGAATAACATGGGTAAATTCTCTTCCCTTGGCACTGTAGGAATGGTGTTGGTACCTTGCAGAGCTGTGACTAGAATGAGTCTACGTTTGTCCTCATTCAGACCCCCTGTGGGGGTGGTATCTGACAATACTAGTGAATCAGTCATACTGTTCATGTAAAATTATGGAATGTCCAGTAGGGTACTGATAATTTTGAGCAAACAAAACAGTTGAAGCAAGTCAAAAGAAAAAGATATCAGTCCCTGGGGTGTCTAAGTTCTCCTGTTTAGAATGTATAAAGTAAAGTTCCTTGTGTACAAGATAGTTCCAATCACAAGGGTCACGCAATCACTGAATTTACTGAGGTCACCCCGTAGTTTTTGGTGTATTTGCTTAATTTAATGCCTTGCGGTCAGTATGTCTGCCCCCCGTATAGCTGTTGAAGCCGGCAAGCATGTCAGGTTGTTATTATTATTGTTCAAAGGTGCAGCATATATATAGTGTCCTTTTGTAATGCACAATAAGGGATGCAAGTGAAACAACAATTGTGCAGGCAATGCTATCTGGGCTGCCTGTGCATGCTATACAGGGGAGTTCGTAAGTGCAAGGCTATGGGTGATTACTGACTCAACAAGTGTGCTACTGCTGTATTAGTGAATATTCTTACCGGTCCTGGTTCGGGGTATCTTTCCGGCTGGAGGGGTGCCCAAGTGTGGAGAATCCGAGTCGATGTGCGGCTCTTCTCTGGCTGATCGTGTCCGTGCAGTGTGGGTGACGAGGCGACGCACTAAGATGACGTCAGTCGTTAGCGTGCGTCGCGCCTCTGACCCTCTGACCCTCTTAGCTGATGCTGAGGCTTCGTTATGTCAGGCCAGCCGTTCCGATGCACGTCCTCAACTTTGTTGCCCTCCAGGGGGCAAGTGCAGAGAATGTCCTCTTGGCTAAAGGAAAGGCGTCCCCTCCAGTACCGCCGTTCACCAGGCGGGGGCGATCCGAGTGGGGTCCTAGTTGGAAATCCTTTCTCCAGGTAAGTCCGGTAGATATACTATTGCTCTTGGATAGTTTTATTGCAATAGTGTCTGGCAGTAAAGACAGTTAATCGTAGTTGCAGTAGCTGACAGGAGACAACAGGTAGAAATAGTTCGAGTTGCAGTCCTCAGGGCAAGCTCTGCCGTATGCAGTATCGGAAAGAAGAAAAACAAGGTACTGCAAACTCTAGTTCCAAAGTGGTTATTTTAATGAACAGTTAGGTGAGATACACAGTCACAGTGTGCAGGGTTGGATCTGACGCGTTTCCCGCATGCTCACATGCGCTTCATCAGAGATCTAATGGTGTTCACCTGGTGGCAGGTTAAATACTGGTGTTAGCCAATAGTGTATGAGCAAAGCCTAATAGAAATTGTGTGAATAAAGCCTGGTGTGGTAATTGTTTAGTGCAGCAAAAGAAAAAGAAAAATGCTAAGTGTTAAATTCTCAAAAGAAATCAGTGTTGCTAAACAATAATCATATAGGCTGTGCATGTGATACAAAGCAATATATTAAAGATGAATATGATAAGAGTAATTTTGTGTTTATTTGTGATAAAAGCTTGTTGCTAAAAACTAGGTGCTGGGGTTTCAGAATCTTATCTGGACTCTCTATTAAATTTAACCCACTCATTGATACTTTATCTTTATGCAGCTTATTGGACTCCATAGAGTCACCTGTACAAGTATTCCTGTATCTCATGACTTTTGATGTACGGATTTTGTTTATTTTCTGTTTACTCTTCAATAAAGCTTTGAAAATAAAAAAAAAATAAAAACAAAATTAAAATAATAATAATAATAACTAACTATACAATTAATTAAAAACAATTAAAAACAAAACAAACATATACCAAACTGGCCTATAGTAATCAGCCACATTGATTATACTACATATTCTATTATGTTCAGGTATAAATATAAATATTAATATGATCTCATGTGCTCTCATTTGGTGTTTTAATATTAGTGATGATAATACCAGGACCTCTTCCAGTTTATGTTTATATATTTATTATATTTATTTATTTATATATATATATATATATATATATATATATATATATATATATATATATATATATATATTTAAATATATATATATATATATATATATATATATATATATATATATATATATACAAAAAAGAGAAGATTTCAGTCTCAAATCAAACTGACAAATCATATATTTCACAGTAATAATCTTATTATATTATCCCCTAGTGGCGATCGCCCATAGCCCTTCCTTTATGACAAAATAAGAGAATCACAGTCCCAAATCAAGTGTACTGGGTTATTTCCACAAAGTCTCTTACATATGGTCGATTGCGGTATGGGTCTTAACTTCAAATTTACACAGTCGTTATGTAAAGTGTACCGCTATGCGGTTGTGCCCACTTACCGCCGTAATGAAAGAGTAACTTCTTTACCCATATATATATATATATATATTCAACAGCAATTTAAAATATGGGGAGGCGAAAAGTGAGTTTAAAATCCTCCACTAAATCCAAAATATAGAGAAAATAACTCATTGTGTAAACCATTTACAAATCTAGACAAGTCAAAAGACTTGATTTTACCCCAGAAACTCTCTGATTACACTGTTTCCAATGCATCAAAGGATTCTGGGTGAGTTATGCAAATTAGGTTCACAATGACTCACTTTTTTACTTCTAGCCTGCTTTTTAAGGCAGACTTCCCTTTATGCCATAGCAGTGCCGCATTACACAGCTTCTAAGCTAAGCTAGGGGTAGTACAGTGATTCAGACCAATCCCAGGACAGCTGTTTTGTAGTTATTGCCACTAATCAGCTGGGAGTAGGTTGAATCACTGCTTGATAAAGTTGTTTTCTGGGGGAAATACAACAGCAATTTAAAATATGGGGAGGCGAAAAGTGAGTTTAGAATCCTCCACTAAATCCAAAATGTAGAGAAAATAACTCATTGTGTAAACCATTTACAAATCTAGACAAGTCAGAAGACTTGCTTTTACCCCAGAAACTCTCTGATTAGACTGTTTCCAATGCAGCAAAGGATTCTGGGTGAGAAATGCAAATTAGCCTCACAATGACTCACTTTTTTACTTCTAGCCTGCTTTTTAAGGCAGACTTCCCTTTACGCCATAGCATTAAAAAGCAGGCTAGAAGTAAAAAAGTGAGTCATTATGAACCTCATTTGCATATCTCACCCAGAATCCTGCATCATATTCTCTTGGGGATTCTTTCTGCTAAGCTATTCAACATAGTATTTTTTTTTTTTTTTTGCTTATATGGTTATGACATTAGTATAAATTATAAAGACATTGAACCTGATTTATGAAGCTGTATTTGTAGCTTTGGGGCAGTTTTGGTGCAGGTTTGCTTATGCAAGTCTGCAACCTAAATTAAAGAAGCACCAGTCTTCAAGGTTGCTGATGTCTGACAACCCAGACTCATTCCACTGGGATAACTGACAATCACTACTTTGATTCAATTGGCTGCGTGAGGGCAGGTGGCAGTGCTGTACAAGTGTTTGCTTGGGTAAAGATAAATTCCAGTAGGCAGAAGCTATTCCACTTGATTCTACATGGTTCTTTTAATTGTATCCCATGTTCTTTGTCATTACACTTTCTATATTATTCCATGCCAAGTACCATCAACCTCATGTATTTAAATGACTTTAACCACTGTACAGTATTCTTTTTCTGCTGTTAATTTACAACATGGTTACAGCATGTCGTCTGTAGGTTTGTCCGCTTTCTTCTTGCACTCTGTAACTTCTTGTATCTCCTACCTTTCTATTAATTCCAGCTGCCCAGTTTTTCTATTTCTTATTTACCCCTACATACTATTTGTATTCTTTATTTGATTAAATCTCCTATTGTTTTAATTAACAATTTTTTATTTTATTTTTGCTGTGGAATTACAACACACCGCATTGTCTCAGTTTATATTTGAGCTTAAACACTGTTTTTGTGAGTTACGGAAATGTCATATAGTGCTTATTTTTCTGCATTTTTAGTAAATACCATTTAAAAAAAAAAAGAAAAAAGAATAACCCAAAAATATTAATTATCACATTCCACAAAATCCTGTAGCTTTCTAACTTTAGAGAAAAAAAAATGTTCTTATCCATTCTCTGATTCAGCTAAGACCAAACATTTATATTTTTTATTATTATTTTTTATCATTTTAAGGTCATAATCTGCAGCTATGTCTAAAATGATATATTTAAAGTAGACAAACTAAGGTATTGATCTAGGCCCATTTTAGTATGTTTCATGCCACTATTTGGCCACCAAATACGTTACTATAAAAAAAAACTTAAATTTAGTTTTTTTGTAACTATTTACACACATCTACTGCAGTCATAAGGCAAATGGTGTTAAAAACTTCTCTGGGATCCTCTTTGTTCAGAAATAGCAAACATCCATGACTTTGACACTGGTTTTTGGTAATTCGAAGACTGCGATTTGCAGCTGCATGCAACACTTCTGAAATTCCCGTTGGTCAAGGGGTTAATCAGTTAGCTTGTAAGATTAATACTTGCTGTAGTGTAGGGATTACCCTCCCATCTGACACCTCTTTAGGTGCTGGCAGGCAGTCTGCCAGTATGGAGTTTAGGGCTTTTAAAAAAATATTTAATATATTTATTATTTTTTATTTCCTGTGGTGTAGGGATCCCTCATCACCCTCCCACCTCCCTGAACCCCCCCAACCGCTCTCTAATCCCCCACCACCACTGTTCCCTGCCATGTTTTATTAGTTTAAAAAAAATATTGTATATTATTTATTTATTATTCTTTTTTTGTAGTGTATGTATCCCCCTCCCCACCTCCCCCTCTAAGCAATCACTATTTTTTCTGTAGCGTTGGGAACCACCTCCCCCCTCCAACCAAATTGAATTTAACGTTTTTAAAAAAATAAGTAAAGAAGTCTAAATCTATATAACAATTTTGGAACACCTTTATTAAGGTCCCCATTATTTTTGTGATCCTACCCATATCTTTAACGTTTTGTGCTTACTGAGCGCCCCCGAAAACAATTTTCTGTTCTATTTCCCTTACCATATAAACACTGATCCCCGCTGCCTAGAAACAGAAGTGACAACTGGGACTGCAAGGACAACAGACAGGATATCTGTAGTTCTATGTTATGTGGTATGCTGACACTTACACCAGATGATGTAGAACTATTGCAATCTTAGTGAAGGAGTTGACATCAAATATTTCATTATTTAATATTTTAATATATAATATTTCATTATTTCATATATTTACTTTTTATATGTAAAATATTTGAGTCAACATATTCTTTAATATCAATTTGATTTTATTAAATATTTGTGGGTGTCTTACATGTTTAAATGTCACATTTTAAAATACCAGTCATAAATGACATTTTGCCCTTTATGGCAAAGAATGAGAAACATAACGTAGAGTCAATGTTTTCTTTTTCTGTGCTATAATCTATAACACTAGCACCAATGAAAAAGATTTTTTAATAAAATTACAAATATCTTATTGTAACCATGGATGTAACTGTGGAAGATTAATGGAACTATTTATTGTGTTATAGCTATACTCCAGTTCTTGAATTGTTTCCAAGATAGTCTCGTCAAAAGACATAAGTGCCAGCAATAGTGTTTGTGATTTTAATTATGCTGACAAAAGGAAACATAATAAAGGTATTAAACATAGAGTAATTTGCTTCCAGTATATTTGTAATTATTTATCACTAATGCAACTGATTTGCAGATTAGCAAATTAAAACAATTTAGCTACTCATGTAGAAACAGTTTGATAATGGTAATATCATGCCATATGTCTTGTGTGCTAAATAACAAACATTAGATTGAATAAAACCCCATAATACGTACAGATCTCTATGTTCTTCATATTTTTTACTCCATTGAGTTCTCTATCCATGTACATAATCAAAATCATACTCAAGTATGTATACGAATTGTACAGTGTCTCACTTATTGATAAATGTCTCCAAAAAGTACTTTTTACCTTTTAACTAGGGCTAGATAAAAACAGAAATGCCTATACTGAACATTTATATTTATTTTATTTTTTTCAGGAAAACTCTCATGTCATCCTGCTAAAGGTTCAGTACGCAAACTTTTACAATAGAGGAAAAAAAACTTACATATTAACAGCTTCTGTGTGTGTGTGTCTGATGAGATAATCAATAAAAAGTGTAAGTGAGCGCAGGGTGTAACCACCAAACTCCTGTTAAAACCTAAGAGTCCCTCACATAGGTCAGACAATAGTGATACACATAAAAAGAGAAGGAGCGCTATAGCTAAAGGTGGTAAAAACAAACTAGAATCTAAAATTACCATTACCATTTAAAAAGGGGGGGTAAATGTTGCCACCACATAAAAGTTTAAAAATCAGTCATTAAAAACCTTGAGTAGGTGCAATATCGGCGAATCCAGATAGGCACTTATTTTACCTCGGTAGCTTCAAGTATCAGTCTCAAGTTCGGGCAGTATATGGCTCGAGTAACTCCGTCAAAGCTTTACAAATGTAGCCGGGTGACGTCACTTTTGTGGGAGCTGTCCCAAAGAAACAATCCTATTGGTCCATTCCGGTCCTCCGGACAAGAGAGAGTATAGATGCCGAATAC